>NC_090437.1:138435661-138741644 GCF_031143425.1 Pleurodeles waltl
GTTCACAGCAACATACATGATGCATGTCTGATTGGATAGACATGGCAATCTGGTACACATCACAGCTGCAAATAACACAAGGGTCACATGTGACCCCCATGAATTTCCACACGTGTCCACAACATGTACATGGACCAAACTCAAAGATGTGCAACACAATTGCCCCTCAAATTGGGACTGTATATCCGACCGCAAAAATGACAGTCGGTGGTGGTAGACTGTGCACCACTGTTAAATGCTATCTGTGCACTGCAACACACTACAATGATGTTTGAGTAGTAGGGCCTACATGACAAGACAGAATAAGCATTTTTGTGAAGTCAAAACCCCTTTTTTGCAAGTGTGATACAGTTTCTAAAGCCCAATACAGCACTTTGGGCTGCCAAAATTGAGGCTGCCTGACCTACTCCACTGGACATTACGAACCGCCCACAATCGCTGGTGCAAATCGTCTTGGCGATAGGCGGTTGCAGCGGCGAACACAGCCATAGGTTAACGCTGTTGCCAGTGGCGGTCGTGGACCAATGACTGTGTCGGCTGGCAGTAACAACCATGTACATAGCAGATGTGACCGTCATGTTCTGCAAATTCACTCACTTGACTCCTGACACTGCTGCCAGCAAAACCTCCATGACCTGAGCTGCTGTGTGCCACCTCTGAGAGCAATCATGCCACATCCAGCTGGAGATAGGGCCCCTGCATTCTCTCCAGAGAAACTGGAGAGGCTTGTTGATGATGCCCTACCCCTGTATCAAAAGCTCTGTGACTCACCAGAGGAGCAGGTAAGAATCTCATAGGCAAAATTGTTACTGTTCGACACCATCCTTTCCATCCTCACAGGCTATAATGTACCCCTGTGTGCCAGTTAGACTTTTTGTGTGCTTGTTGCAATCTGTATGGCATCAATGGGATGTACATGGTGCAGGTATTGGTGGCATGCACTATATGTTAAGTTCAGTCACATTGGGGGTCATTCTGACCCTGGCGGTCCGAGACCGCCAGGGCAAGAATGACGGAAGCACCGCCAGCCTGTTGGCGGTGCTTCCTTCCCGATTCTGACTGCGGTGGTACCGCCACGGTCGCACCACCGGGGCCGGCGGTTTCCCGCCGTTTATGCCCCGGCGGTGATAATCCGCCAGGGCAGCGCTGCAAGCAGCGCTGCCCTGGGGATTATGACCCCCTTACCGCCAGCCTGTTTCTGGCGGTTTGCACCGCCAGGAAGAGGCTGGCGGTAAGGGGTGTCCTGGGGCCCCTGGGGGCCCCTGCACTGCCCATGCCACTGGCATGGGCAGTGCAGGGGCCCCCTAACAGGGCCCCGGACAGCTTTTCACTGTCTGCACAGCAGACAGTGAAAAGCGAGACGGGTGCAACTGTACCCGTCGCACGGCCGCAACATCGCCGGCTCCATTAGGAGCCGGCTCCTGTGTTGCGGCCTCATTCCCGCTGGGCCGGCGGGAATGTCGGAATGGGGGCCGCGTGAGTGCGGCCGCATTGGCGGCCGCATGGTGGTTTCCGCCTGGCGGGCGGCAGTAGCCGCCCGCCAAGGTCGGAATGACCCCCATTGTGTTGTGTGAGTTTTTTGGGGTCCTAGATACACCTTGTGTTGGATGCAAATAACTAGGTAAAGAGACTTTACTGCCACCCACAGGCATATTTTTCTTTACGATGGCTGTAAATATTAGACCACATGTCAGGGCATGAAAGAATGAGCTGTGTATGCATCTTGTCTGAGTCGTTTGAGGATCTTGTAAGCAATGTGTGTAGTCCCACAGATCTTTCAACCAAGATCTGACTTTGTCAAACTGTGGTCTGAAAGGCATATCCTGACTTACTCTGCCCTCCAGGTTATCACACACACCACATGCCAAATTGCTGATGGCCACATGACGTACTCTCATGCATGGAAGTGATGGAAATGGAGTGTCATGTAGGTTCAGTCAGCTCAGCCTGCAGAGACCAGGGCATGTCAAATGTATCTCCCAGTATGAGACCTAGTCTAGGCTGTGGTAGAGTCACTGTAACAATGCAACTGTGGCACTCTGCCCAGTCCCTGTACCCCATCGGATCCTGTCATGTGGCCAGTATGAGGCCCGGATTCAGAGGTCCATATGTGCACTTAGCATATTTGTCAATGTATGTCTTAGACTCATGACGTCCCTTATTCTCACAGCTCTTTTGTCACCTACACATGTCATATTGTCCAGTACAGGCATATTGCATAAATTACTGCCCCACAGTGCAGTATGGTGATTCCTGGGAGGCCACGATATGTGGCTCACTAGCTTGGTCACGTAGGAGAAACTGTATAATGCATGCATTTGTTTGTTAGATGCCATCTCTGTAGATTAGACAAATATGTCCAAATGAGTGTTCTGTGATACAGGTATGTGACACAGAACCCCACCCTCTGAAGAGGCATGAGTCTGCATTTGGTAGGCCATATGTCCACACATGCACAAGGAAGACACTTTCTGTACCCACCAATCCAGCCCCTTGATTGTTACTCATGTGTAAAGTTGAAGTTTGTACCCTAGCAGTTGGTTGTAGGGACTGCATGCCGTAAGTTATTCTTACAGCGAGGGAATGTGTTGGTCCATTCATGCCTAAGGAGGTTACCCTTCAGAAGCCACACAGGTGTGTAGTGTTTCATAATGGCTCACATCACAGTACAGGTTGCTACAGCATGGGCTATCTGATGTCAGTAAGCTTGCTTGGTCATTGTAGACCATGAGCAGGTTAGTGGGTTAGTCTGCAGATGCAAATATATATGTCTTTAATCATTTGTCTGTACTTATTGGCCTGTGTGTTTCACATGTGGGGAATATTGACAAATAGAAAAGTCCTAGCTTGGTGTTACTGACATGCATGTGACTCAACCATTTGTGATTAAACTTGTGATTATATTCTCTTGATTTGTCTTTTGCAACTGTGCAGGTCAACACCCATGAAAAAGGGAACTATGTCAAGCCATCACCAAGAAGGTGCAGACCCTGGGGGTCCACAGCCAGTGGAGTGCCCACTGCAGGAAAAGGTGGGAGGACCTGAGACGCTGGGCCCAGAAAATCGAAGCAGTCCAGCAGGGGAAGTCCTCCCAATTTGGGCAGGGTACTCATCAGGCCATGACCCTCCTAATGGCTTGCATGCTGTCAATGGCCTACTCAGACTTTGGTGGGCGTTTGAGGACAGCACACCAACCACAATGGGGTGAGCACAGGGCATATTCCTGCCTGTCGCATTGCCAAGTGAATGTTTTAGGTTCTGACATTTCCCCCTGACGATTAGGGATTTGCCATGTGTAACACAGTAGATGAGTGATTGTTTGTGGAGACATGTTATGTGTTGTATACTGATGTGCATTGCCTATTTTCCCAGGGACCTAGGACACAACTGTGTACTGATTGTTGTTGTAGTGGGTGTAAAATCTATGCAGCAGACCACTACTCCTCAGTGTGACAGGCCAAAGGTAAGGAAGTGACAGATCACTGTCCTCAGCCATGTGTCTGAGTAAAAGAGTATTTTGGCATCTGCCACCCACAGGCTACTTGTCTTCAGCGTATGATGGGTGCTGGTGCCTCACTACAGTCTGTAATGTGAAGATGGCCATCATACATGTGACAGAGCATACTTTGTACTATGGGTGCAGCTACCAATCAATACTTTCCCTCAGTAAGTGGGGAATGGCCATTGACATGATGTATGTGCCATCACTGTTGCCAACATTCCGTGTGCCTACATGTCAGCATGTGTCCCTTTCTCATTAGCAAAACATTTGTAAGCTGCTGGTTCATGCATGATCTATCTGTGTTGAAGGGATGATGTCTGTATTCCCTCAAATATATGTGCATGGCAACCTGTGAGTAGAATAAGCCATTTGCAGTGGGGGTAAATTTCATGTTGTGCCACATAAGGGAGTGTGTCACCATTGTTTATTGGGTGACACATACCCTCACACATCATAGCATGTCATTTGGCATGTACAACTGCAATAGCATTGAGGGACACGGCAGGCAGGCCTAGAGTTTTGAACCACAATGTGCATTTATATGTCATTGGTGTGGCATCATGTTGCAAACTGCACTGCACATCTGAAATGGGAAAGATTTGTAACCTGACTGTTGGCATCCATCCTGGAGTGATTTGCAGTTATGTTGAAATCACATGGGTTCGGGTACAAGCATTCATCCACAGATATTTGGGTCTGCATGACCATAATGGAAACAATGATGTATCTTCCAATTGGGCAACATGTTGAGGATCTTCAGCAAGTTCTTGCGAATCTCTGGCCCTCTCCAACATCCAAGGGACTAATAGTGTCTATTGATGCAATCAGAATATTTCATTGTAAGGGGGGGGGGGGCAGACGTTAGTGGTGATTTACCTGGGGCTTGCTGATTCATTGTGTTGTGGATTTTAGGAACATCTCTCCCTGACATATTGCACATGATGCGTACACTGTCCATTTACATTCCACACGTGTGGCCTATCTGAGCAACATTGGTACTAACTCCATGACTCCACTGGGACACATATCACTTGGTGAAGTGTGCATTGCGGAACTGCTTCTAGTGTCACATGAGTATTTCTATGTCACCTTCTCCAGGCTATTGTACTTTTGTCAGCAATATGGCATGATTTTAGAGCATCATTTCTTATTGTTGGGTCATTATGTCTGTGACAAATAGATGTGTGCATGACCTTGTGTGGGATCTCTGGGGATGCAGTTGGCATTGTCCTACTATTGTATGAGAAGAGTTAACTAAGGTCTGCTCCATGGGGTAAAGCTTTGAGGGTGATGAGGTTTCCTACTGGTTCAATGGTTACTATGAGCACACCTTCAACCACGCAATTGTAGTTGTCTGAGATCCTGATTTTCCAGTGGGCAACTGTTGACAGTTGAGATGGCATGCATGGATATGGTTTGGCACATGTATGGGCCACTTAGGTAGAGTTTGTTGCTGGGCCTACTTGACACCATGGTAATGTTGTTCAAGTGTGATTATGGACATGTGATGACCCTATTTCTCTTTGCATATGCAGCATGAACCCAGGGAAGCAAAGGAGACAGGGCACAGCTGAGGAGGGACGCATCTGGCCATGGGACCTCGGGGCAAGACACCACAGACACAGAGGAACCCAGTGGCTCAGAGGCTGAGGGGAGTGCTACAGGGGATACCTGAACCTCATCTTCATCATCAGAGTCTTCCTCCAGTGGACACTCCCTAGTGGTGGCAGACCCATTGGGGTATACCCCTGAACCATCTTTGACCTCCACCCCCTTTTCTGTCACCACCCTACGTCTTGCTCCCCACCCAGTAGGCCGTGCCCACTCACCCAAGAGGGTGAGCGTCTCCTTTTCTGCAACCACCTCGGCCCCAGCCCATTATCCCTGTTGCCTTCAGCGAGGAGTCTATTGACCTCCTGAGGAGTATCTCTGTGGGTGAAACAGCTATTGTAAAGGGCATCCAGTGATTGGTAAACCGAATTCTGCAGACTAATGCATTCATAGAAGGCATTTATGGCGCAGTGTCTGGCCTACAGAGACCTTTTTAGGCTCTGGCCTCCACATTGACAGCAGCCAGCCCCCACCCCCCCACATTCCGTCCCCCCTCCATCTCCCTCTTCTCAATCCAAACCCCACATTCCCCTACCTGCCCCAAGCACACAGACTGATCCACATTCACCCACCTCAATACACAAGAGCAGTATATACAGACACAAGCACCACAAAGCACATTGGCACACAAGCAAATAACAGACACCCCGCACATAACATCTGTCACCACTTCCTCAGACACCCACACCGCCCCCACTGGCCCACACACAACATCAAGCATACCCACAGGCACCTCCACCACAGTCAGTGACATACCCACCACACCCAGCGTAACTGCAGACACCCTCTCAACAGACACACAGACATCCACCACTCCATCCCCCGCACCTACACCTCCCAGCCCCCAAGACACACAGGGCGCACACTTACGCACGCAACAGTCACTACCCAAACACAAGCATACCTCCCCATGCACATACCCACGAATCCATGCCAACACAGCAGCAAACTACTCCGTCGACCTCCAAATCCCCATCCCGTTCTGCTGATCGTCCCTGTGTACCTAAGAAAGTTTTTTTGTTTGACCTTGATCTTTACCCTGTTCTGTCCACTCCCATCCCAAACCCAAAAGGCCCAGACCCACCTCCCAACCCTTGCCTTTGACCTTTAAGCCCTCCCCTGTCACACCTTCCCCGCAATCACCCATATCCTTCCCACCAAGAAGAAGTCCTCCCCTCCCAAGAAGCAGTCCACTGCTCTAAAATCATAACCACTCCTCCCAAATCTGACCCTTCACAGGATGATCCCTGTGATGCCTGCTTTCCCACTTGATACTCCTTCCTGTGGCAGTTGTAGTAAAGTAGCCTTTTTCTAGCATGGTTACCCCCACTTTTGGCTTGTTTGTGAGTGTGTGTCAGTGTTTTTTTACTGTGTCACTGGGATCCTGCTAGCCAGGACCCCAGTGCTCATAGTTTGTGGCCTAAGGTGTATGCCTGTGTAGGGCCTAACGGTGTCACTGAGGCTCTGCTAATCAGAACCTCAGTGCTTACGCTCTCTCTGCTTTTAAATTTGTCACTGTAGGCCAGTGACTTCATTTACCAATTTCAATTGGCACACTGGACTCCCCTTAGAAGTCCCTAGTATATGGTACCTAGGTACCCAGGGCATTGGGGTTCCAGGAGATCGATATGGGTTGCAGCATTTCTTTTGCCACCCATAGGGAGCTCAGACAAACCCTTACACAGGACTGCCATGCAGCCTGCATGAAATAGTGCACACAGTATTTCACAGACATTGTCACTGCACTTAAGTAACTTATAAGTCACTTATATTTCTAACCTTCACTTGTTGAAGGTTAGGTGCAAAGTTACTAAGTGTGAGGGCACCCTTGCACTAGCAAAGGTGCCCCCACATAGTTCAGGGGCATTTACCCCGGACTTTGTGAGTGCGGGGATGCCATAACAAGCGTGCACTACATATAGGTCAAAACCTATATGTAGCTTCACAATGGTAACTCCGAATATGGCCATGTAACATGTCTAAGTTCATGGAATTGTTCCCCCATTCCAAATATGGTATTGGGGATCTAATTCCATGCATCCTGGGGTCTCCACCATGGACTCCCAGTACTGCCAAACCAGCTCTCTGAGGCTTGCACTGCAGTTACAGCTGCTGCCACCTCACAGACAGGGTTCTGCCCTCCTGGGGTTTGGGCAGCCTAGTCCTGGGAAGGCAGAACAAAGCATTTCCTCTGAGAGCAGGATGTTACACCGTCTCCCTTTGGAAATAGGTGTTATAGGCTGGGGAGGGGTGGCCTCCCCCAGCCTCTGAAAATGCTTTGAAGGGCCCAGATGGTGCCCTCCTTGCATAAACCAGTCTACACTGGTTCAGGGACCCCTTTTCCCCAACTCTGGTGGGAAACTGGACAAAGGAAAGGCGAGTGACCACTCCCCTGTCCATAACCACTCCAGGGGTTGTGCCCAGAGCTCCTCCAGTGTGTCCCAGACTTCAGCCATCTTGCTTTGCAAGGTGTGGGGGCCTTGTCCACCAAGACAAGGATATATAATGACTGTATGGCTATGGGAGTGTACGTGAGGTGCGAGACGTGAGACGGAGCCTCATTATGAAACGAGGCAGGCAGTGCAGTAGAGTCCGTTTCTCTCCCCCGGCCTGCCGGGACCAATTGAGCCGATTGAAGCGGACAGCCCTCGAAGCCAGTGCCTGCAGGGGATAGGGGCGGAGGCTCCTGTCGGGTCGTGGCAGGGGCCTGTGGTGCAGAGAAGCGGAGCCTCGTAATCGAACAAGACAGCACGGTCGAGTGCGCTCCTCTCCCTAAGGCTGGGGCCTGGTGGGATGAATTGGGCTGATTAAGTTAGCCAGCCTGAGGAAGCTACCGCCAACAGGGGAGGGGTCGGCAGGGGCCCCTGGAGGAGAGACATCCAGGACCGTGAAAGGAGCTGGGCTGGTCCACGTCACGGACAAGGCCGGCGCTTATACTTGAGGCAGCTAGATAGCATTCAGAAGGAAGTAAAGAGCCAGCTCGCACAGAGGCTACAGGTGCAGGACGTGGTGTGCAGTGGGTGGAAGAGAGCCGGGTGAGCCGGGAGTTGAGGGGAGCCTGTACTTCAGACATTGAGTCACTGTGGTTTGTTGCTGTTTCTGGTCTTGTTCCCTGGCTTATTACTTATCTCCTTACTCCTCCACATTTGCCCCTGCTCTGCTCTGTTGAGCTTCAGCAAGTTTGTATTGCTGTAGAACAGTTGACTTGAGGCCGAGGACTGTGACTCTTGGAGGTCCAGGGGGGCAATTGTAATCTAGAGTGCATCAATTATTGGTCTGCTTGGAGAGTGGACTTAGGAGCAAAGCAGAATAAAATGGAGTAAAGGATCAGAATTTAATCAAAATTACCTCTAAACGCATAAGAAGGAGAAGGTCTTTCCTCAGTCGGGCCTGTAAAAAAACTAAAAAGAACCCCTTAAGAAATAAGGGTAGTCATCATTTGAATGTAAAAAGTTTGAACTCTATCCTCCCATTTGTCCAAAAGGACCCACGTGAGACATCGGTTGGTGAGGGGGGAAATCATCTCGGTACCAATAATAATATCTCTCAAGGTTCCGATGAGGGCAAGGAATTAAGGTCCTCATTATGACCCTGGCAGATGATGTTATTTTGGAGAAAGGTACTGCCAACAGGCTGGCGGTACCTTTCCCCAAAATATGACATTGGGGGTTTGGCTCAAGCCAAACCGCCAATGTACCACTGTCCTGCCAATGTACCACTCCGTCCGCCAGAGCGGTAACAGCCGCTGGGCAGGAGACTTCGGTCTCCAGCCAGGTGGCCTTCACAGTCCCACCCTGGGGATTATGACCCCCCATGGTTTTCATGGCAATCTTACTGTCACGAAAACCATGGCGGTAGGCACTATCAGTGCCAGGGAATTCCTTCCCTGGCACTGATAGGGGTCTCCAACTCCCCCTCTCCCTCCACAGACTCCTACTCCACTCTTGCCCTCTCTCTCCCGACCCCCCGGCATACACACACCTACACGCACAGACATACACACGCATACACACACTCATACCCATATTCACCCATGCATGCATACATTCATACACACACACATCAACACACATACGTACCCGAACCCACGCATTCACACAACACAACATACACGCACACTCACACCCATTCATGCACACACGCATTCCACATGCCTCACACCTGCATGCACGCACACAAAGACATACACCCCCCCCATAAACACACAACACCCCACACCCCCCTCCCCTGTCAGAGCACCAGACTTACCTGCTTGCAGGGGGTCCTCCAACAGGAGACGGGATGCAGCGCTGCTGCCAGCAGCAGTGTCCGCCAGTGGAACACGGCCAGGCCGTATCATGTGATATGATCGGTGGCGTTCTACTGGCGTGGTGCTGCTGCTGGCAGCAGCGCCACCTTACCGCCGGCCGCCACCACCATGACCATAGCCAGAATTCCGCCAGCCTTCTGGTGGAATTCCAGCTACAGTGATAATATGGCGGATGGTAGGTAGCCACTGCGACAGTCTTTTGGAGGCCGTCACCGTGGCGGTAGGCAGCATTTACCGCCTAGGTTATAATGAGGACCTAATCTCTTGATGGATCAGGGTGCTGCTGACAGGGGGATTAGTCGATGCCATCGCCTCCCCTCTCGTTAGTGTGGTCCACCATGCTGAAAGTCGGGAATTTAACCTCCCCGACATTGACCTGGATAAGGTGCCCGACTCTAGAATTGTTCCTCCCTCCTTTCCATCGACGCCCGTAGTATCTCAATCGAATTCCTGCTCTCCCATGTTAAAACTTTTTAGTAGCACTCCATTGGACCACTTCTTCTCGGATTTAAGGACTTCAGAAACTCCAGATTTGGCCTGAACTTTTCTAATTGTGCGCCGGATCAACAAATAGGCCCTCGTTAAAACCCTAGCGGTCGGTGATAAAGTGACGCTAATACCGCCAACAGGCCGATGGTAATTAGTGCCAAATTATGACCACGACGGAAACAGCTCAGACAGACAGCCACTTTAACACACCGACCGCCAACAGAAACAACAGGTACCACGGCGGTAACCTCCTACAGCCAGGCGGAAGACAATGTTCCGCCCACTGTATTTAGACATGCCAATCTGCCACCTTTTCTGTGGCGGTACCAACAACATCAAAAGTTTGGCGGAAACACTGCACAGAAGGAAAACGACTCATCTGTGTAGACTCTGTGAAGAAACACGCCACCATGGAGCCCGAGTTGCATGTCTTCCTCATGCTCTTCTATGTGCTGCTCCACTATGAACACCAACGACGGTGAAGATGACCACAGTGAGTACAGCCACCTAGCACACAGGGGAGGGGGGGAGGAAAAAGAGAGTGACACACACACGCAACACCTCCACCCCCAACACTATACACACAAGCAGATACAGTAAAATAACATATTGACCCCGTACCCCTCAGTAATAATGTAAGGACAACGCCAATAGATTAAAGTGAGTGTAATTAGATACATATTGTAGCAATACGTGCATCCAAATAAAAAAGTATATACATATGTACAAATCAAGGGACACTGCCCAGTCCTCAGTCTTCAATGTTCAATGTTCGTGGGCCACAGGGCCACATCACAAAGTCCAAGGACCCACCTCACTCCTGCAACAACACGGAGAGAACACTGCGCAGCATCAGGTCAAAAATAGGCAGGCACCTCAGGGGGATGGGGAAGGGGAGGGCACCTCAGCCGGAAGATGGTATAACACCACTGGCCCTGGAGGGGGAAACATGCCCATTGCTCTGCCCAGGGGAGTGCAAGGCCACAGTCTCTTGAGTGGATGACTTCTCCACTGGCTCTGGAGGGGGCAACATGCCCTGTGCTCTGTTCTGGGGAGGGCAAGGCCACAGTATCTTGAGTGGATGACTTCTCCACTGGCTCTGGAGGGGGCAACATGCCCTGTGTTCTGTCCTGGGGAGTACAAGGCCACAATCTCTCGAGTGGATGACTTTTCCACTGGCTCTGGAGGGGGGCAACATGCCCAGTGAGCTTTATCCTGGGGAGGATGGGGTGAGTGGATGGCTTCTCCACTGGTTCTGGAGGGGGCATCGTGACCAGTGATGCAGATCTTGGGGAGTGCAAGGTCACAGTCTCTCAGCTGAGTGTCATACCCACAGGATTTGCAGTAGTCAGGCCGCACAATAGCCCCTGGATGCAGGACTACACACCGCTCCAGCCCATCTCCTGCAGCCTCGGACGGCTGTCCACTGGGGCTGCTACTGGTGGTGGTGGGGGGAGGCTCCAGCCCACCCCCTGCAGCCTCGGACGGCTGCACCACCATGGTTGGTGGTGGGGGCTCCGACTGAGTTCCAGCACCAGGCCCCTTGTCCTTACTGCCTGCTGGTGCAGGCCCCTTGCCCTTCCTGGCAGCATCTGGCGATGGCTCCTTGCCCATTTTGGCAGCAGCTGGGGCTGGCTCCTTTCCCTTCCTTCCTGCAGCTGGGGCTGTCTCCTTGCCCTTTGTTGAAGCACTTGGGGCAGGTACCCTTTCCGTCTTGCTGACTGGTGGCCGGGATCCTTTCCCACTTTGAGTTGCTAGGGACACTACTGTACCTGTGGACTGGGTGGCTAAGGTGCTTGCTTGGGTTTTGACAACCCTGGCCTGACATGAGGGACAGGGTAGGGGTAGCGAAGAGGTCACTGTTGGAGAGGAAAACCTTCTTAGGGACATTGGGGCGGGAACAGAGTGAAGGTTTGGGAGTGGAGTTGGAGGGAGTAGTTGTAGGGGGTATCAGTCTGCTGTGATTAGGTGCAGGTGCATGGGCTGGATGCTGTAGTGAGGTGGATGGCTGTTGGGTGCCTGAGTGCTTGCGTTTGTGTACTTTGGGAGGAGGGGGCACAGACACAGTGGGAGAGAACACAGGGGACTTGTGCATGGATGTGGGGGTGGTGACTGCCAGTGACGGGTGTGTACTGAGAGGTGTGCTGGTGATGGTGGTAATGGATGGGGATGTAGTGCATGCAGGTGTGAGTGGAGACGCTACTGGGAGGGAGGTGGATGAGGAGGAGGAGGGGCCACAGTGGAGGCAGTGGATGTTGGTATGTCTGCATCTGGATGGTGTTTGGGTGAGTGCGTGTGAGATGAAATGTGGTACTTGTGTTTGCCATGTCTACTCTTGTGTGTTGTTCTGTGTGCATGCTCATCTGCCTGTGTGCTTTGGGTAGATTGGGGTTGAGGGGAATGGGATTGGGTGGAGGAAGTTGGAAGAGGGAGGGTGGAATCAGGGACAATGGCTGCTATCAGAGAGGAGGCCAGAGCCTGGATTGATCTCTTTTGGGCTGCCAAGCCAGTGTGAATGCCCTCCAGAAATGCATTGGTCTGTTGCACTTGAGCTGCCAGCTCCTTGATGGTATTCAGAATGGTTGACTGCCCAACAGAGATGGATCGCAGGAGGTCAATAGCATCCTCACTCAGGGCAGCAGGGCTGACTGGGCAGGGCCTGAGGTGCCTGGGACGAAGGAGATGCCCACCCTCCGGGGTGAGCGGGCATGGGAAACTCGCTGAGGGGCTGCTGGGAGGGCGGTGCTGGTACAGGGGTGGCGGCTGTACCTGTTGCTGGGGTGGTCACAGAGGTGTCTGCCTCCTCCAGGGCGCTTCCATCTGAGGAGGTATCAGTGTCCGAACTGTCCCCTCCAATCTCCGCCTTGGTGCTCCCCTCGCCCTCCGTCCCACTGGTGCCCTCACTGTCGGTGCCTCTGCTCCTCCACCAGATGATGCAAATGCACATAACGACAGGGCGACAAAAAGGAGGGAGGAAGAGACAAAGGATACTCTTGGTCAATAGCGGCATGAACACCTAGGTTGGTGAACACAACACACAGGGAACAGCCCTATTCACTGGGCAATGCACTACCAGTCACAATACTGATCACCAGCCCATGGATAGGGACATCTAACGCCAATTGCAGCATACCTGAGAGTAACAGACCCCTACCCAGTACTGGATGCCTACTAGCTTGGTTGGAGGACCTTCAAATCAGAACCCTGCCCAACATGGGACCTACTCTGCAATGTCAGGCCTGGCCTAGGGGCACCCACAAGGCCCACACTACCCACCAGGATACCACCCCACCGCGCGTAATTTGTAATGAAGGGCACTGTACTCACCCCCTTGTTGCTGCTGTGATGCCCCCAAGCGCCAATCCAGCTCATGATAGGCCATCGCTAGTATGCGGCCCATCAGGTGGGTCAGGGTTTGACGGACACCCCTTCCTCATTGGGAGGCCATCCCCAGCTGGGCCTCTGCCGTCTTCCGTGCCCAGCATCTGCAGGTGCTCCGCCTGCCGAAGACCCCCAGGGTCCCAACGTCCTTGGTGATGGCACACCATATACCCTTCTTTTGATGGGCTCTGACGTGCAGGGAAATACACACAGGGAAAGGTATTAGTCGGACCGTCCTGCCTGTTACACTTATGGCCCACTATGCCCCTTCCCATCCCCATTAGCACAGACATGGCCCAGCATACATGCTGCACGCTGCCCATGGCCCATCCACCCACCTCCACACGAGTCCTTCGCGCACAGCACTCCATGCATTCATGACCCATGCATCGTACTCACGGTGTACTCACCTGTTGGTCTGGAGGTCCATACAGCAATCGGTACTGGGATAGGACCCCATCCACCAGTCTCTCCAACTCCACTGAGGTGAAGGCAGGGGCTCTTTCCCCAGTCACATGAGCCATGGTCGGTTCCAGACACAGGTCACAGCCGCACATGCAGTGTAAGTCCTCTCCTGTTGAAGGTCAGGTAGTAAGGGAGTGAACATATAGAACATGGCGGTCACGTCTACGGCAGTGTATACCGTCACCGCCAGCGTACATCACCATTGGCCACTGTACCCCATAGGACCCAATGACAACCAATGAGGAGTTGCACAGCGATTCTCGACCGCATCCCGCAATGGTGCACATCAGCGGAATTACCTCACTTCTACCTGTCCCTCCATACTGGACAGACAGACGCCATTTCATGGGGGTGCTGGCCATTGATCCTAACTGCGTCACATTACTCAAATTCACAATTTGGACCTATCACTTCTAAGTAATGTAACAATCACAGTATGCATAGAACTGTAGTGGTTGCTATGTACAGATAAAGACCAGCTGCTCACTCTTTTGCCACATAGATTGCAACCACTGCGGATGAATAGGAGATGGAGACATCCCCCGTGTACATACCCCTGGTGGACTTGGCAACAATGGAGGACAGGCACATTATCCTCACCTATAGACTTGACAGGGCCACAGTCACGGAGCTGTGTGCCCTATTGGAGCCTGACCTAATATCTACTATCTGCCACCCCACTGGGATCCCCCCTCTTGTGCAAGTGCTATCTGTGCTCCATTTCCTGGCAAATGGTTCTTTCCAAGTAACAGTGGGCTTGGCAGCAGGAATTTCACAGCCAATGTTCTCAATAGGGCTGACCAGAGTGTTGTCTGCCCTGATTAAACACATGTACAGCTACATCGTTTTCCCCCAGGTGAAAGCTGACTTCCATGCAATGGGACATATCCCCAACATCACTGGGGCAATTGATGGAACACATATTGCATTTGTCCCCCCACGGCAGAGTGACATATCTTCATAAATTAAAATAGTTTTCACTCCATGAATGTCCAGATGGTGTGGCTGCGGACCAGTACATCTCCCACGTCAATGCTAAGTATCCTGGGACTGTGCATGATGTCTTTATCCTGAGGAATAGCAGCATCCAAAATGTGATGGCCCAACTACAGAGGCACAGGGTGTGGCTAATAGGTGAGCCCTGGTTTCCACCCAGTGGATGTTGGTGTATGGGTATGTTGTGGGCCCTAAGGGTGAGCGTGTGGCTAACAGTTGTCCCTCGATCTTTGCAGGTGACTCTGGTTACCCCAACCTCTCATGGCTACTGAACCCTGTGAGGAATGCCAGGACAAGGGTAGAGGAACGTTACAATGAGGCACATGGGCGACCAAGAAGGATAATAGAAAGTACATTCAGCCTCCTGGAGGCCAGGTTTCGTTGCCGCCATCTAACAGGTGGATCCCTGTGCTACTCACCCAAGAAGGTCTGCCAGATCATCGTGGCATGCTGTATGTTGCACAACCTTGCCTTGCGCCGCCATGTGCCTTTTCTGCAGGAGGAGGAGGATGGAGATGGCCGTGTGGCAGCAGTGGACACTGTGGACAGGGAAGATGAGGAGGCAGAGGATCAGGATGAGGACAACAGAAGTGCAGTCATTTGTCAATACATCCAATAAAACACAGGTAAGACTGTGTAACTTCACATTTCATTTACAGTTTGATGTGTAACATTGTCACAGGCAGGCTGTGAATTCCTATTTCTATGCCCACTCACTGTACCCTTTGGCATCTCTGTTTGCAGATGTTGGTGCCCCACTATTGCTCCTGGTGTGTTCAGTGCAGCCAACTACAGGTCTTTCCTATGTAAACATCACTGTGCAGTTGAATTGCAATATTTGAACCTTGTTAAACGAATACATTTCGAAATCATTTGAAAAACTTGTATTTTTTCTAAGTGTGTTTATGGCAGTGCTATGAAGAAGAAGGGGTAGTGCAATGGGCTGTGTTGATGATGGAGGAAAGTCCAGGGTAGAGTCCAGTCTATTTGTATCGCAGGTGCAGTGTCCAAGGGGGCATGGGAAGGGAAGCAATGGCAGTTCAAGGTGGACAGGGTGACAGAGTGGGACACAAGGGTGACAATCAGGACAGTCTTATTTCCTAGTTGGGGTCTTGGCGAAAGCCTCAGGCTTCTGCCTGGATCGCAGGGAACGTTTGCGGGGTGGTTCACCTTCTGCAGGGGTAGGGGTGCTGGTGGGCTGTTGGTCCTGTGGCAGGGCCTCCTGTCCACTAGCGGCAGCGGAGGTGGAGGGCTGTTCAGTAGTCAGGCTAGTGTCAGGGGCCCGGTGGTGTGCCACTGCCTCCCGCATACTGTCGGCCATGTCTGCCAGCACCCCTGCAATGGAGACCAGGGTGGCGTTAATGAACTTCAAGTCCTCCCTGATCCCCAGGTACTCTCCCTCCTGCAGCCACATGTTCTCCTGCATCTTGTCCAGAATCTGGCCCAGCGTATCCTGGGAATGATGGTAGGCTCCCAGGATACTGGAGGGTTGGTTCCCTGGGCCTGTCCTCCCCCTGTCGCAAAGCAGTCCTCCTAGCTTCCCTGTTGTCCTGTGCCTCTGTCCCCTGAAAGTGTGCACACTGCCACTGACCCCAGGTCCCTGATTGTCCTGGGTTTGTGGCTGGGATACCTGTGGGGATGTAAATGCAGTGTTATTGTTTCTGTGTGTGACATCATGTGCATGGGTGGGTTGCCCTCTATGGTTGTTATTGCCCTGGCAGCTTTGCCTTGTGTGAGTTGTTGTTTGGTGGACTAGCTGATTGTCTCTAGTGTGCATGCTTTAGTGATGGGTGTCCGTGCATTGGTAGAGCAAGCAGGGCTTGGCTTTAGGATGAGTGAGATGTGATGGTGGGGTGTGTGGGAAGTGGTGGAGTGATGGAAGTGTGGGTGAGAGTGGGGGTATGTGATGGCATGCAGGTAGGGGGATGATAGAAATGGAGAGTTGACTTACCAGAGTCCAGTCCCCCTGCTACTCATGCCAGGCCCTCAGGATGCATAATTGCCAAGACTTGCTCCTCCCATGTTGTTAGTTGTGGGGGAGGTGGTGGGAGTCCACCGCCAGTCCTCTGTTCAGCAAGTTAGTGTCTTACTGCAATGGAACGTACCTTCCCTCGTAGGTGGTTCCAACTCTTCCTGATATCCTGGTGCTGTCCCATGGCGTTGACCCTGTCAACGATTCTCTGCCATAGCTCCATCTTCCTAGCAATGGATATCTGCTGCACTTGTGATTTAAATAGCTGTGGCTCTACCTGGATGATTTCCTCCACTATGACCCTTAGCTCCTCCTCAGAGAATCTGGGGTGTCATTGTGGTGCCATGAATGTAGTGAGAATGGTGTGTATGAGGGTGTTTAGGGTGATGTGTTTGGGTGTGTGTTGTAAGGTGTGTGGTTGGTGTATAGGTGATGGTGGTGTGTGGGTCTGGTCTTGTCAGTAGTCGTGATGTCAGTCGGTTGGCAATGGTTTGTAGTCGTAAAGTTTTGTGGGTACTGTGGGTGGGTTTTTTATAGTGGTGTGTGTGTGGGTGTGGTGTGTGTATGTGTGTCAGGTGTGTGTAGTTTGAATTGTCCATTGTGGTGCTGTTTTGTTAGCATGTGTGTATTGTGAGCGCAGTGGTATGTACCACCAATGGTTTACCACCATTGAATGTCCGCCGTGGTGATTCATGGGTCATAATGTTGTGGGTGTTATTCTGTTGGCGTAACGGTGTTGGTTTTGCTACCGCCACTTTATCACTGACCTTTGGGCTGGCGGATTTGTGTGTGTGTCTGAATAGTGACGGATTGGTGTGTGTGTGTCATAACATGGTTAGCGGATATCTGCCGCAGTGGCGGTATGTTGGCGGCAGTCGGCATGGCGGTAAGTGGGTATAGCTATGCTTTTAGACAATAGATATAATTGGGAATTAGTTAGTGTTCCCGTGACTACAAACCTTTTTCAAATAGTGCGAGTCCATGTTTGCAGGGAGAAGGGTAAGAAATTGCCCTTGATTATCATAAATGCATATTCCTCCCGAAAAGGAATCTGACATTATCCTTCAACAGATGCTTAACCAAATTTTTGCCTTAGGAAATTTAATAATAATGGGGGATTTAAATTGCAAAATTTCAAATTCCTCGCTCCATATCTACTGTGACCCAGAAAGGGACAAAGCATTGAATATCCCGCCCATCTTATTTCCCCCCAGAATCAGGACAGACAAAAGGGGACACATTCTATTGAAAGGTCTGAGGTCCTTTAGTGGTATTATACTAAATGTGCATTTCAGTTCAGTTGCATAAATATGCAGTAGTTTGTTGTGATGGTTGTTTGGTTCGACACACAAAAGGAAGTCTAATAGACTACAGAAAACGTACCCCTCATTTTGACCCTGGCGATCTTTTGACCACCAGGGTTAATGTGGCGGTATCACAGCCAACAGGCTGGCGGTGTATACTTTCACATCATGGCTATGGCGGGCTGGCGGCTGCCAACCCACCACATCTCCACTCATACCATCATGGTGGTATGAACCGCCAGGCCAGAGATGTTCATCTCCGACCTGGCAGTCCACAGAAGACCACCTGCGGCATTATGAGCTTGCCTACCACCATGGTTTCTGCGGTGGTAGTACCGCCATGAAAACCATGGCAGTAGGGCTACCGGTGACAGGAAGCTCCTTCCCTGTTACTGGTAGTTGGCTCCTCCACCTCCCAGCAATCACATGACTCCATCCCCCTAGAGTCACAGCCCCCCCCAGCCCCAAGCAATCACCTGACCCCTCCATCCCCCCTACAGTCACAGCACCCCCACCCGTACCCCTCAGCAATTTCCTGACCCCATCCCCCTACAGTCACAGCGCCCCCACCCACCAGTAATCACCTGACCCCCACCTACAGTCATAGCGCCCCACCCCAGTAATCACCTGACCCCCACCTACAGTCACAGAACCCCCAAACCCCACCCTCCTCCCTGCATACATGCACACACATGTACCACACATACACATATTTACCTCCACTTCCATACACGCCTCCACTCACACTCTTCCATACATGCATCCACTGACACACATTCATACATGGATCCACTCGCACACATCAATACACGCATCAACCTACACATACTCATGCGCATTCTGGAACGCATCCACACTAACATACTCACATGCATACAAACTGACCTGCTGACGCATGCACACTGCATCATTCATACACGCATTCACTCACACACATACAACCACGTATATACCACAACACTCACAGACTCATTCACACATGCACACACACATTCATACACACAGACAGACACCACACAACACCCCCTCCCCTGTCGGATGTCCAACTTACCTTGTCCGGTGAGGAGGTAGTTCGGTAGGGAACGGAAATGGGCGCTGCTACCGCCGGCAGTACCCACCAGCAGGACACCACCAGGCCGTATTAATGGTCATAATATGACAGGCAGCATCCTTCTGGGGGTGCGATGCAGGTGGTAGCACCGCCCAGGCGCCTCAGATCACCAGCATGAGTACTCCCAAATTTCTGTCCACAGTGTGGCGGAAATCCGGCAGTACCCATATTGTGGAGGGTGGAAGACTGCCAGCACTGGCGGTCTTCCGGCGCCTGTGGCTTTGGTGGTCTTAAGAAAAGACCACCAAAGTCATAATGAGGGCCCTAGTTGCCAAACTCCTGAAAAAAAGAGAGTTTTTCTATTCAGCACTTCTGCCACTGTTCAAGCCTTGGTGTTCTGAATCATAGTTACTTGGACAGTTTGACTGCTACTTAGCCTCTTTCAACACTGTGAAAGACAGCATTTTGTGTCAGTTTTTCCCAACTACATGAAAATGTTAAATGAGATTCAACTGGAGAAAACAATTGCTGCTGAGACAGCAAAT
Source organism: Pleurodeles waltl (assembly GCF_031143425.1). Taxonomy (NCBI): domain Eukaryota; kingdom Metazoa; phylum Chordata; class Amphibia; order Caudata; family Salamandridae; genus Pleurodeles; species Pleurodeles waltl. Next base: position 138,455,287 of record NC_090437.1, read on the forward strand.
GAAGGTTCACAAAGCAGCCAAAGCTCAGGACCAACCAATTCTTTAAAATGGAACTGCCATAGCCATGAATGAGATGGAGACTGCAATGCAACAAGCAAGATGGGAAAGCTTTGATTTGGAGCAGTTAGTTGGACAACTGAACGACAAACAGAAAGAAATATATAAGGAGAAAAAAGTGAAAATAGAGCATGGATTCCTCTAGGCGGAGAATGGATATACATGCTCATCATTTAAGCCACTATTATATGTTAGTGATCAAGTTGGAATTAGGAAAAACTTTTTAATTGAAGTTCTTACTGCTTACTTACAGAGGACTACAGACTCAAATGTGCTGTGTGTAGTAATAGCACCAACTGGATTAGCTGCACACAATATTAAAGGAATTACTTTGCATCGACTACTTATGCTACCTGTAGAACATGACAACCAACTGAAGTTCCAAAAGTTGTCCGGTAAAGCTTGTCATGAATTTTCCAGAGTATTGAAGAATTTGAAACTTTTAAACACTGATGAGGTGAGCATGGTCTCAAACTTAATGTTTGCCTTTGTCCAGTTGAGAATGCAACAGACTCTGAAGACAGACTATGACATACTGTTTGGAGGAAAGCACTTAATTGTATTTGATGATTTACTACAACTGACCCCTGTGAAAGGACAGCTTGTGTTCAAGTCAATTCTACATGACGAGACTCACTATTTTCTGGGAAGTATTGGAAATGTAAACATTTGGTTAAACTTACAATACAAGGAACTACTTAGGAATATGCATCAAGCATCTGGCATGGAATTCATATATGTTCTCAAGGATATTAGAGTAGGGGCTCTCACAAAAGAGGGAAAACGTTGCTTAGAAATTTGACTTATAAAGAAACTATTTCCTACATAGCATACAAGTCTGCAGTACAGCTAATGTTCAATTTCATTGAAGAAGGGAAATCCATTGTCTGCCTAGTGCCTATTCTTTAGAAGTGCTCCTCTTTTAATGTTCATAAGAAGAGGTTCCCAGGGTCTCCAGTATATGCTCTAACTACTCATAAATCTCAAGGTATTATTGTAGATGGTGCAATCATTAATATTGGCACTACAATGTTTAAGAAAATTATGTCACATGTAGCCTTATTGTGGGTTAGAACATTGTCTAGTTTGTATCTGGTACGCTTCGATGACAGTAAAGTAAACGCTGATTCAAGTTGTGTCAAAGATTACAACCGATTGAGAAGTGTTTATGCTCCTCATTTAGGATAGTGTTCGGTTTATCAAGTCAGGTCAAAAAATCTTTATTTCAGCCCAACGGCCATAAAAGAACATACTTAAAATACATAAAAACAATCTAGAAATAGAACTTAGTTAAAATTAGTCATGCATATAAAAATCCAGCAAAATACGTGATAATAAAATAACTAAGAAAAAAGTATACGTAGAAAAATTCAATTACAGAACAAGGGGGGAGCACAGGTCATCAAGTGGGCACATTTTTTGCCTCAACCTCCACATGCACATCAAGTACCTTGAGACAGCGAAGACAATACTCTGCCTGGTGTTATTTCTAAGTATTCTAAACACAGACTTGTAATTCCTAATCCCCAAGTTGCAACAAACTGGCAATATTCACTTCTTCTTAACCCAGGATATGCTGTACAAAATAAAACTACATGTTCAACTGCCTCCACCACTCCAGGACAAAAGGGGCAGGTTCTGATAAAAACAGAGTTGTCACACTTTCTGGCAGCAGTGAAGACACAAAAGGGTAATGTCCCTAGATGGAATTTGATGAACAAGGTCTTAGCATAAAGGGGTTCATCCTCATACAGAAATGGTTCCAGACAATAATCTGCTTTGAACTCTAGAAAAGAAGCAGTACGGGGACCCACCCTGGGAGAACTGGGAGCATTTTTATCTACAGGATGCCAAAAAGCACCTTTAAATATTTGTTTCAAGACTAATGCAACATCTGTTGGACTGGACCAGAGCTTCTCTAACCCATCTGCCTCCGACAATCCCTGACAACCCTAAACCAGGGGATCTTACTAGCCCTGTCTTCTCCAATACCTCTTCTAGGACCTTTCAGAAGGGTATCAGCTCAGGAGCTACCCACAATCTCTGCCAATACAACAGTGGTTTCAAACTCACTATGTCATTAACGCTCCTTACCCCATAATCTAACCATAATGGACACAGGGGCGTGCTTGCTGGGATGTTATTTAAATTTCTCATTAACTGATTTTCTAGTAACTCATGAAACCTAGGCTCATATTTATAAGTGCCTGCACCGCAGGTACGTCACTTTTTGTGACTAACATACCCAGACACACATTAGTGCATGCACTAAGGCCCTCATTATGAAATTGGCGGTAAATACCGCTTACCGCCATGCTGACTGCCGCCATCATACCACCGCCACAGCGGATTACCGCCACCCATATAATGACCAACACATAGCAATCCGTCATTATACAGCCACACACACAAGTCCAGCAGCCCAAAGGTCAGTGATAAACTGGCGGTAGCAAAACCCACACCGTTACACCAACAGAACTACGCTGACAGCATTATGACCCACACATCACTGAGACGGACATTCAATGGCTCTGAATCATTGGCGGTACATAGTGCAGCACTCAAAATACGCACAACCTAACAAAACAACACCACATTGGACAATTTGAATAACACACACACCTGACACACATACACACACCCACACACCCACACCACTATAAAACACCCACCCACATTACCCACAACCTTTTACCATTAGAAACAATTGCCACAAGAGAGATAGCAAGACCACAGACAAGATTACAGCCACACACCACCATCACCTATACACCATCCACGCACCTTACATCACCCACCCCAACACATCACCCCACACACCTTCACCCACACCACTCACACTACACCCATGGCCCCTCAACGACACCCAATGTTCTCAGAGGGGGAGCTAAGGGTCATGGTGGAGGAAATCATCTGGGTAGAGCCACAGCTATTCAGATCACTGGTGCAGCAGACATCCATTGCAAGGAAGATGGCGCTATGTTGGAGAATCGTTGACAGGGTTAATGCCATGGGACAGCACCCCAGAACAAGGGACGACATCAGGAAGAGGTGGAACAAACTACAAGGGACGGTGCATTCCACAGCAGCAAGACACCAAAGAGCTGTACAGATGACTGGCGGTGGACCCCCACCTCCTCCTCCACAACTAACAACATGGGAGGAGCAAGTCTTGGCAATCATGCATCATGAGGGCCTCGCAGGAGTGGGAGAAGGACTGGAGTCTGGTAAGTCAACTCTCTGATACTATCACCCCCCCATCTGCATGCCATCACAAACCCCCACCCTTACCCTCACTCCCATCACCCCACCACCTCACACACACACCACCATCACCACCCACCCCTCTGAATACCAAGCCCTGCAGGACTAGAGAACCGACTCTCCACGAGGCACTCACCAACATCCTGGGAGCATACCACCATTCCCAGGAGACAATGGGCCATATACTGAACAAGTTGCAGGAGACTCAGCGGCTTCAGGAGGGACAGTACGGACAATACGGGCAGTACCTTTGCTTTCCCATTTTCGCTTTACCCTCGGCCCTCTTACTCTGTGTTCCCAGCGCTTCAATGCTTTGTCCGGAATGCGCTTTATAAATACGGAATACACACATACATACCTGGGGATCAGGGAGGACTTGAAAGACATCAGCACCACCCTGGTCACCATTGCAGGGGTGCTGGCAGACATGGCCAACACCATGAGGGAGGCAGTGGCACACCACCGGGCCCCTAACACTAGCCAAAATGATGAACAGCCTTCCACCTCCTCTGCTGCTAGTGGACAGGAGGCCCCGCCACAGGAACAATAGGCCACCAGCACCCCTACCCCTGCAGAAGGAGAACCACCCCACAAACGGTCCCTGCAATCCAGGCAGAAGCCAGAGACTACAGCCAAGGCACCCTACCAGGAAATAAGACTCTCCTGATTGCCACCCTTGTGCCCCACTCTGTCACCCTGTCCACCTTGAACTGCCATTGCTCCACTTCCTATGCCCCCTTTGGACAAAGCACCTGTGATACAAATAGACTGGACTCTTACCTGGACATTCCTCCACCATCAACCCAGCCCATTGCACATCCCCCTCTATTTATTAGCACTTAAATAAACACCATTCGAATAAATACAAGTATGGAGTCTGTCAAATGATTGAACTATGTATTCGTTTAATATGGTTTAAACACTGCAATACAACTCTACAATAATGTATACATAGGAATGACCTGTAGTTGGCTGCATTCAACACACCAGGAGCGATAGTGGGGCACAAATATCTGAAAATAGAGTTGCCAAAGGGTACAGTAAGTGGCCATAGAATTGGGAAAATCAGCCTGCCAGTGACAATGTCGAACACAAAACTGTCAATGTAAAGTGAAATTACAGTGTCTTACCTGTGTGTCATTGGAAGTATTGTCGTATTATAGCACTTCTGTTGTCCTCATCCTCTGCCTCCTCATCTTCACTATCCACAGGGTCCTCTGCTGCCACACACCCATCTCCAGCCTCATCCTCCTGCAGAAAAGGCACCTGGTGACGTAAGGCAAGGTTGTGCACCATACAGCCTGCAACGATGATCTAACACACCTTCTTGGGTGAGAAGTGCAGGGATCCACCTGTTAGATGGAGGCAACGAAACCTGGTCTTCAGGAGGCCGAATGTCCTTTCTAATATTTTTCTTGTTCGCCCATATGCCTCATTGTAACATTCCTCTGCCGTTGTCCTGGGATTCCTCACAGGGGTGAGTAGCCAGGAGAGGTTGGGGTAACCAGAGTCACCTGCAAATATCGAGGGGCAACTGTTAGACAAACACTAACCCTTAGGGCCCACACCATACCAATACACCAACACCTACTGGGTGGGAACCAGGGCTCACCTATTAGCCATACCCTGTGCCTCTGGAGTTGAACCATCACATATGGGATGCTGCTATTCCTCAGGATAAAGGCATCACGCACAGACCCAGGATACTTTGCATTGACATGGGTGATGTAATGGTCCGCCAGGCACACTATATGCACATTCATGGAGTGAAAGCTCTTTCGATTTCTGAACACCTGTTCATTTCTCCAGGGAGGGGGGGACAAATGCAGTATGTGTACCACCTATTGCCCCAATAATGTTGGGGATATGTCCCATTGCATAGAAATCTGATTTCGCTGTGGCCACATCCTTCACCTTGGGGAAAATGATGTAGCTGCGCATTTGTTAGTCAGGACAGACAACACTCTGGTCAGCACTATTGAGAACATTGGCTGAGACATTCCTGCTGCCAAGCCCACTGTCACTTGGAAGGAGCCAGTTACCATGAAATAGACCACTGATAACACTTGCACAAGAAGGTGGAACCCGGTGGGCTGACGGATAGCAGATATCAGGTCAGGTTCCAATTGTGCACACAGCTCTGTGATTGTGGTCCTGTCCAGTCTATAGGTGAGGATAATGGCCTGTCCTCAATTGTTGCCAAGACCACCAGTGGCCTGTACATGGTGGGTGTCTCCAGCTCCTATTCGTGCAGCACGGTGTTCTAACACTGTGCAACAGGATTTTCCACACATTGTCCCTGGGTGTCAAAGGCAACCTGACTCTGCACGGATCATCATTTCCATTGTTTTCTAACGAGTAGGACTTTTATTCTTTTGAAAATTCATATTTTAACTTCTGCATCTCAGAGTGTTGTTGTTCTGGTTTTGTTTGATTTAGATAAGTAATGCCTAATTTTCTAAACTGGTGGGGTGTCCGTTTTATAGTGTTTTCACTGTATTACTGTGTTTGTTGGTACAAATACTGTACATATTGCTTCTGAGATTGTGCAGAGTACACTGTGAGCATGAAGCATGGGGCATGAATGCATGGAGTGCTGTGTGTGAGGTCCTCGTGTAGGGGGTGTTGGTGGAAGGGTCCTGGGCAGCGTGCTGCATGTATGGTGGGCAATGTCTGTGCGTCAGGGGATGTGAGGGCTATGGTGGGCCATGAGTGTAACAGGCAGGACGGTCTGACTAAAACCTTTTCCTATGTGTATTTCTCTGCAGTTCAGCACTTATCAAAAAGGGCACATGGCATGCCATCGCCAAGGATGTGCGGACCCTGGGGGCCTACAGCAGGTGGAGCACCCACTGTTGAAGAAGGTGGGAGGTCCTGAGACGCTGGGCACTGAAGACCGCGGAGGCCCAGCTGGGGATGGCCTCCTAACGAGGAAGGAGTGCCCGTCGGAACCTGACCCCCCTGATGGCCTGCATACTGACAGTGGCCTACCCAGATCTGGTTGGGCGATTGAGGGCATCACGGCAGCCACAAGGGGGTGAGTACAGTGGGCGTTACAACAATAATTGGTAGGTGGCATGAGATCGGGGTGGTGGGTGTGAGTTAGTGGGTACCCCTTAATGGCAGGTCAGACAGTGCAGCTTGATCCAGCTCAAGGGTAATGGGTGTATAGCAAATCTAGGTAACCTAGCTAGGTTGCATTCCATGTCAGACAGGGCTTAGTGGGTCCCAGATGGGGTAAAGTTGGCGGTGTGTGGCCCTCATCTTGCTGTGGCATCTAGGCAATCGAATGCCAGTGCAATGCATAGTGCTCAATCCTGATCCCTGTGTGTGACGGTACTGTGTATGCCAACTGTGGTGTCGGTGCTGTAATTGACCCAGTGCTCCCTTTCTCCTTCTGTCATTCTGTTCATGTGTGCATTAGCATCATCTGGCAGAGAAGCAGGGGCATGGGCGACAGAGGGAGCTGCATCCCACAGGACCCAGGAGGCAGAGTCCACCGATGCCGAGGGGACCAGTGGGACAGAGGGCGAGGGAGCACCACGGCGGAGACAGGAGCTGACAACACTGACTCAGATACCTCCTCCAATGGAAGCTCCCTGGTGGGGGCGGACACCTCTGTGACCACCCCAGCTGCAGGTACGGCCACCACCCCCGTACCAGCACCACCCTCCCAGTAGCCCCTCAGCGAGTTGCCCGTGCCCACTCACCCAGGAGGGATGCTGTTGTTTAAACCTTTTGCATTGCAGAGTTTAATCCTGAGGACTTATGTTCAAGGTGCTTTTAAATACTGTTCTTTTGCAATGTATTGCCCAGCTCCACGTGTTTACTATTCAGAGGTCCCAGTGCAGAGCAGCAGCAACTTCCTGAGCTCCTGTTCCGGAGGCCTACTTTGATCTTCCCGGCCTCAACCTTTCTCTTTGCTTGGTGATTCTTGATCAGGGCGGTAAGACGGAGGTCGGGCTGGGCCCCCCGATCCCGTTCTCAAAGGATTTCGAGTTCTTGAGCCTAATTTGCATGATAAAATAATTTGCTCTTGTACTTGTGAAAGTTCGTTTGATGTTTAATGGCATTTACATGCTGGCATTAGAATCGGCAAGACGTGCGATTCTTTCCTCGTATACAAATCTTGATATTCATTGCGCGCAACCATTTTATGACATATACAAGGTTGCATTCGATTCGGCAAGATGTGCGATTCGTTACTCGAGTACAAATCTAGATATTCATTGTGCGCAACCATTTTATGGCATTTACAAGGCTGCATTCGAATCGGCAAGACGTGCGATTCTTTACTCGAGTACAAATCTACAAATTAATTGTGCGCAACCATTTTATGGCATTTACAAGGTTGCATTCAAATTGGCAAGATGTGCGATTCTTTACTTGAGTACAAATGTAGATATTCATTGTGCGCATTCGCGTGATTTGTTTCCTGTGCTTAATTCATGTTACTCATTGTACGCTACCATTTCTTGGCATTCACATGGTGGCCTTCGAATCGGCAAGACGAGCGATTTATTTCTTGTGTCTAATTCATGATATTTATTGTGCGTGCTACCATTTCTTGGCATTCACATGGTGGCCTTCGAATCGGCGAGAAGCGTGATTCATTTCTTGTGTCTAATTCATGGTATTCATTGTGCTTTACCATTTCATGGCATTCACATGTTGGTATTCTAATCGGCAAGACGCGCAATTCCTTTCCTGTGCTTAATTCATGATATTCAGTGTGCGTTAACATTTTACGGCATTCACACGGTGGCATTTGAATCGGCAAGACCCACAATTCATATCTTGTGCTTAATTCATGTTATTCATTGTGCGCAACTATTTCATGGCATTTACAAACTCTTGTGAAAATCCGCAATGAGCGCAATTCATGTTCTTGCATTCTAAGGATCTAAAGTGCTAGAATTCTGGATGTTCTATTCTATGTGCATGTAAGGTCTTTAGTACAATTCCTATTGTTTTCCAAGGAATGTTTGGATGGCCTTTATCCTCATGTAATGAGCCCGTGTTTGTTCTGGGACATTGTTCTGGAAGGTTCTTGTATTCCTAGAACAAGTATGTTTAAATTCATGAAAATTCCATATGAAACATTCTACTAACCATTTTTTGATTCTTTGCCAGGTACCTAGATTTAGTGAAGCCGAATTAGAGTCTAGTTCTAGGCCATTCATGTTTCCTTAGTTTTAGGTATTATTTCATGTTCCGAGTATCACAGAACTCTAGACTCAACAGAGTGTTATTTCATGTTCCAAGTATCTCTGAACTCTAGATTCAACAGAGTGTTATTTCATGTTTTAAGTATCACAGAACTCTAGACTCAACAGTGTGTCATTTCATGTTTCACGTATCACTGAACTCTAGGCTCAACAGAGTGTTATTTCATGTTCCGAGTATCATTGAACTCTAGACTCAACAGAGTGTTATTTCATGTTCTAAGTATCTCTGAACTCTAGATTCAACAGAGTGTTATTTCATGTTCCGAGTGTCATAGAACTCTGGACTCAATAGAGTGTTATTTCATGTTGCAAGTATCATTGACCCTAGATTTCAACAAAGAGTTTTTATGAATCTTAATGTGGTTTTGAATCTGATGTTGTGTTGTTCAATCTTTGCTTCCCACAGCTCTCCTTCCCCGCTGTTCCCTTCCTAATCCCCTTTTCCCCACTTGGACTCTCTTAGACTCTGTGACATTCTAATCAGAGTATTGGAGTTGTCTTGTGGTGTAGCATGCGCAGACCCCGAGGATCTGGAGACTGACAATCACACACAAGTGGCACAGTCAAAGACAAGCACCACACTTCAGTCCACAAGCACTAACACAAACACCAGACAGAAGCACACACAACAACATCCACTGTCTCCCCCTCCTCCTCCTCCACCTCCCTCACAGTCATGTCCACACTCTCACCTGAGTGCACTGCTTCAACATCCACCACCAGCATCACCACACCAAGCAGCACACACACCTCACTTGCAGTCACCTCCACAACATCCATCCACGAGTCCCCCGCGTCCTCTCCCACCCTGTCTGCTCCCCCTCCTAAAGGACACAAACGCAGGCACTCAGACACCCAACATCCATCCACCTCACATCAGCACACTGCCCATGCACCTGCACCTGCACCCAAGTCCAGCAAACATACTCCTCCAACAACCACTCCCTCAACCTCTACTCCCATCCCTCCTCCCTCATCCCGCCCCACTGTCCCTAAGAAGCTTTTCCTTGCCCAACTTGACCTATTCCCTCCCCATCAATCCCCCGTTCTACCCGTAAGTGCAGGGTCCCAACGACCCAGCCCAGCACCTCAGCCAAACAGTACACAGGGACAGTGGAGGCACCTCATAGACATGGAGGCATGACAGTGAAGAATTCCACTCTACTATTGAAGAAGGGGATGGATCCCACTCCAACAGCCAAGAAGGGGAAGGATCCCACTCCACCGTCCAGGAGGGGGAAGAAGCCCTCACCTTCTGCCATGAAAGGGAAGAAGCCCTCACCACCAGCTGAGACACAGCAGCCCTCGCCTGAAACAGAGGCTGCCCAGGAGGCCCCTTCCCCTGTTGAGACACAGCAGCCCTCACCTCCTGCAGAGGCTGGCAGGGTACCAACACCAACACCACCAGTGGTCACGGAGCCCTTACCTCCAGCTGAGACAATGCAGACCTCACCTCCAGCAGAGGGCACGTAGGCCACCCCCCCAGGGACTGCTGTACAAGGAGCCCCCTCCAGAACCAATGGGAAAGTACCCCACCTGAGATACTGTGACCTTGCACTCCCCAGTAAAGGATGATGGGTATGGAGCCCCATCCAGCATCAGTGGGCAAGTACTCCACCTGAGTGACTGTGACCTTGCACTCCCCAGCAAAGGATAATGGGTATGGAGCCCCCTCCAGAACCAGTGGGCAAGTACCCCACCTGAGGGACTGTGACCTTGCACTGCCCAGCAAAGGATAATGGGCATGGATCACCCAGAAGAACCAATGGGCAAGTACCCCACCTGAGAGACTGTGACCTTGCACTCCCCTGCATTGGGAAATGGACATGGAGCCCCCTCCAGGAGCAGTGGGCAAGTTCTTGACTTCAGCTAAGGTGCCCCCCGCCCCCTACCCCCTGAGGTGCCTGCCCACTTCCAAAATGATGCCTTTACACAGTTTTGTGCGGATGTTGTCAGGAAACAAGTATGGCCTTGGACTGTGCCCTGTGGCAATGTGTACTTTTGACTGGGCATTGGCCCTTTCTGGACAATTGTACATATCTCTTTATTATCCAATTGGTTCATTTGGCAGCTGTTCCCATTAAATACATTCTCAGGACTGCCTTACTGTTATTCTTGCATTATTATGATGTGCGTTGTTGTACATTGTTTTTCCGCTGCAACTGGTTGTGTGTATGGTGTGTGTCTGATGTGTGTTTTGTGTGTGTGTGTGTGTCACTCTACTTTTCCTCCCTCCCCCCTCCTTTGTGTGGTAGGCGGCTGTACTCACCGTCTTTGTCTTCGTCGGCGTTCCAGGTGAAGCATGGCGTAGAAGAGCATCGGGAAGACTTGCAGTTCCGATTCCATGGTGGCATTGTTCTTCTCTGTCTCTCTGATGGTGAGTCTTTCGTCTTCTGTATGGTGTTTCTGCCAGGCGTTTGATGGCGTTGGTACCGCCCCAGAAATAGTGGCAGATTGCAGTGTCATGATATGGCGGGCGCTACCTTGTCTTCTGTCTGGCTGTTGGCGGCAACCGCCGTGGTTCGTGGTGTTAACGCCCTGGCGGTTGGTGTGGTACATTGGCTGTCTATGGGAGTTATCACCGCCATGGTCTTAATTTCCGGGAATTACCGCCACTTTAACAGTCACCGCCAGTGTCATAATGACCACCAATATGTGTTTGCAGCTCGCCCGGTGAAGAGGGAAAAAGTAGACCTCCCTAAAATAACAGTGGGACAATATTTAGCATGATTTGATCAGGTTGGATATAAATCCCAGCTTATGGTAATCAACAATGTACAACATAGGTACCTTTTAACTTGGTTCCATCTCCTTATTTTCCATTACCTGACTGCCTTCCCAAAACCGAAAGATGGGGTTCTTTCAATGAAAAATGCCCCTGCAATAAGCAATTGGAGCAGACCACCCAGCACCTAGTGCTTTTTTGTAAATTTTATCAAACTCCCAGGAAACTCTTCCTTAAACCACTTTTTCTACAAGAGAGAATAATCCATTATCAGGCAGCTTTTATATTCTTACACAAACTAGAGGATGTAATAGTATGCTTCATGGTTGCCCTGGTTTTCTCTAGAGTAATCTGTATTTGATCCCTATTAGATGACTCAAGGACTCCAAGTATATAAAAAAGGTTTATGTGATAAACTCTATTTTATGTTGTCCATGCCCTTAGCGCTTTAATGGTTATTTTTATACAATGATGGATGGACTTAATTTTAATTGTAATGATAGCCGCCAGCTTCTGGAGAAAATTATTTATGATGTTTACATTTTAGTGTTCTGTTTGATAAATGTTTTTATTTTGTTTTATATTTTATTATGTTGATTTGTTGCTTGTATGGTTCACTTGATTTGTGCCAAAAAAGCTTTTGACTGACTGAATGGCATACACTGACACACCCAGAAACACACTGAAGCATAGACTGACATAGCCAGGCATACACTGATACAGACACTTACACACCTAGGCACACACTGACTCTTATACTGACAGACCCATGTACACACTCATGCATACACTGACACACCCAGACACATACGGATAGAGACAATGACACACCCAGGCACACACTGGTGAATACACTAACACACCGAAGTACATACTCTTGCATTCACTGACACACTCAGGCATACACTGATGCATAAACTGACACACACTCATGTATACATTGACACACAAGGGCACACACTGATACTGACACTGACGCACCCAGGCACACACTGATGCATACACTAACATAGCCAGGCAAGCACTCATTCATACACTGACGTCTGACACCTATGCATACATTGACACACCCAGGCACACACTGACACACCAAGGTACACACTGATACATACACTGACACACCTAGGCACACACTCATGCTTACACTGAAGCACTCAAGCAAACACTGAGGCATGCACTTACACTCCCATGTACACACTGACACATACAAAGACACACCCATGCACCCACGGACACATACACTAACATACTCAGACACACACTCATGCATATACAGACATACCCAGGTTCATGTTCATACATCCACTGGCACACCCAGGCACACACTGACTCATTCACTGATGCACCCAGGCACACACTGTTGCATACACTGACATACCCAGCTATACACTAACTACTCTCACAGTCAGTAACTCACCCATACAAGCACTCTTACACAGACTCATTTCTACACCTACCGACACACCCAGTCACTTTACTACACAGCTACAAATATATGTCTTCACTCACTCACACATTTACTCACACATCCTTTCGCACATACATTCACTCAAGCAGAAAGACATATTAAAACATTCAGAAACAAACATAAAACATGTAACATATAAAAATATAACTCATGCCCTAAGGTAACAATAGCTCGTGTCCCCACCATGCATAGTTATTTCTTCAATAATTTGACTGCTAATGTTTCATTCATATTTTAATGATGTTATAGAAGTTGTCATGAGTGCTGTAATATCTGGGGTAATTAGCAGTGCACGGTGAAGGCGCAAGTTATAGTTACCTTAGGGAGCATGTTATAGTTACTTGAAATAACTCTAACTATAACTGCTGAATCAGAACCTAACTATAATGTCCCTATAACCTTTGTTTTTTTCACTGAATTTCCGTTTTTTTAACATAAAGCAATTTTACTTGCTATAAGTTAATTCCACCACTGCCTTTGGCTGTGTGCAGCTGGGGTTACCCCCTGTAACTACCCATCCCGCACCATGCATGGTCAAAGGTTCTGTCTCTTTGGGTGTGAGAATAGGTGTTAGAGGAGTCCCTGGGTGTGAGAATGTCTGTCTGGGTGTGAAGGTGAGTCCATGAGTGTCTGAGTAGTTTTGTAAGTGGATTTGTGAAGGTCTGAGTGGGTATCCGAGTGGGTGCGTGAGGGTCTGAGTGGGTCTGTGAATAGATGGATGAATTTTTGTGTGGGTCTGTCAGTAGCTGCATGAGTGTCTGAGTGCTAATATGACTAAGTGAATTAGTGTATGAATGAATGTGGAAATTTTTGTTTTTTAATTGACCAATATTTGCGAATTCGTGGCAATGTTAAATGTGGGACCGCATTAAGCATTGCGACATATTCACAAATATTGCACGTCATGAAAAAAAAAAAAATTTAAGGTCATGGGGGTCATTATGAACATGACGGTAAACACTGTCTCCCGCCGTGGGGACGGTGAACAGATTACCGCCATTGGCAGTGAACAGAAACCTACCATATAAAGATGCACCACCAGTCACCGCCAGGGCCTTGTCGGCGAAAAAGCTGCACATCCCACCCCGCCACCTCCGAGCACACAAATGCCCTGCCCTCCAAATAATGATGCACAAATCACTGTGGCAGTCAGAGGATGTCGAACGACCACTGGCGGTACAGACCGCCACGGCCAGCAAGTGGACCCAACAGTAAGAAATGCACACAGTGGTAAGTTTGAAACCCACACACATCCACAACACCATAAAACACACACAGACACTCAACAATCCTTTGCATTGCCAATAGGAGAAGCCAGGCTGACAACACTACAGGCAGACACTGAACGCCACATCACACGGATCACACACCCAAACACACAACAGCACCCTCACCAATATCCACACAACACACTACCCACAACACACACCATGGCACCCCCCAAGCACCCACACTTCACAGAAAGGGAGCTAAGGGCCATGGTGGACAAGATACTCAAGGTTGAGCCACAAATATTCAGGGCACAGGTTCAGCACACACCCATCGCCAGGAAGATGGAGTTATGGCAGACTATTGTCAACAAGGTCAAAGCAGTGGGAAACCATCCACGCACTAGGGATGACATCCACAAGAGATGGAACGACCTGCATGGGAAGGTGAGGTCCATGGCATCCCGGCACAACATTGCGGTCCAGGAGACTGGGGGAGGACCTCCACCAACACCCCCCAACTACACTGACTGGGAGGAAAAGGTACTGGCCATCCTGCACCCTGAGGGCCTCACTGGATTCACTGGAGGAATAGACTTGGGTAAGTCATCTACAATTAACCCATATCCACCACACCTGTAATGCGTGCACCACCCCACCCCTCCAACTACCACTAGGACCACTACCCCATCCAGGCCACAATCACTACATCCAGTCACCCTGCATACCCACAAACCCACCAACAGGCCCCCATCCCTCCCCCTGTGCACAGCCTCCTACCCCTGCAAGGCATCACAATGTCACTTCACCACCCACAATGCACCTCCACATCCCAAGCAAAATGCAATGGCAACCTCACAAAAGCACCCTGCATGGCCCACCAGTGGAAGACCTGCACAAAATAGGTCAGCCCTGTGCACCCCATCCGATTTTGCAATTGTAACATACATGTCCATTCCCCCCAACAGGCACCACCTCCCATGACACCCAGACGGACAGGACAAGGAGTGGCAGTGGCCCACATGGAGACAGAGGCACCACTCAGGACACTGTAGAGGGAACTCTGGACAGTGAGGAATACCCTGGCCCTTCACACAGTCCTGGCCTGTCACCATCCAGCAGCCCCACCCAGGACACCACTGACACCCCTACCACACAGCCACCAACATCAGCTCCGGGCAACCGGCCCCACACCTGTGTATCCCGGCCACAGACTGGTGGAACACAAGGACAGAGGCCACAGTCACCACCTACCAACAGGCAGGAAGACGATGGCCCCAGTACAAGTGGCACCTCCAGACCTGTGCAGGGGACACAGGCACAGGGGGCTAGGCCCAGCCAGTGGGAGGGCATCAGTGGCCCAGGGGGGAGGTCAAAGGATGGATAAAGCAGCCCAGGAGGTGATCTATGAGGTCCTGAGAGCTCACCACCATACCCAGGACAGGATGGGCCAGTTCGTGGCCACCCTGGAGCAGAATAAAAGGCTGCAGATAGCACACCACCAGGAGGCCATGGAGCAGTGGAACAGCTCAATGCCACCATGGCTACTATTGCTGGGGCGATGCTGCACCACTTCCCAACCCAGCTTGAGACCCCCACAGACCAGGAATCCCCTACCACAGACCAAGATGCAGACCAGCCATCAACATCAGCAGCATCAACTGGACAGATGCCACTATCTAAGGACACACAAGATACCAGCACCTCCACCAAACGGTCCCTCAGGCCCAGATATGGGACTGGAACACCTGCCAGGACCACAACACTGTCAAAGAAGTGACTGTGACAGGAACTGTCCCACAAGTGTGCCGCTCAACCACCATCCCCACCGTGCAAAATCAACTCACCAACATGTAAAATACAGATGGACATATTACCACTGCCAACAATCACTGAGACCATGTAGCCAGTATGGACATCCACCAGCAGGGCATTACCTTCACTGTAAAGAACACCATGGCATCCCTGACACCTAATAAAACACATGTACACTAATGTCAATGTACCCTGTCAGTATGTTGAATCAAATCAAAGTGTGCATGCAATTGTCATTGTAATCATATAATCATACCTTTATTGCAGGAATGGCACCCCACGCACAACATGGGGTGGTGTCAACAGAAATGTCGAACAAGTTGTTCATCATGTCACATGTCACCTGTAAACCTTGTTACAGTGAAAATGTCTATAGGCCCGACAGTATGCAGCACTGACAACAACAGCAGCAAATAGTTCATCTTAGTCACTGGAAGTATAGTTGCATCAGTGGGTTCCTGGAGTGTACATCTTCCACCTCTTCATCATCATCATCATCACCATCACTCTCATCCCCTCTCAGAGGAAGCTGGTCTGGATATAAAGCACCCTCCTCCTCCAAGAGGAGAATGGATTTCCTCACAGCCACGTTGTGCAGCATGCAGCAGGCCACCACTATTCTACAGACCTTTTCAGGGCCATAGGCCAGGGATCCCCCATAAATATGGAGGCAACGGAATCTAGCCTTCATGAGACCTGTAGTACGGTCTATCACCCTCCTAGTACATCCATGGGCCTCAGTGTAATTCCTCTCAGCATCTGTCCTAGGATTCCTAACTGGTGTCAGGAGCCAATGCATGTTGGGGTAGCTAGAATCACCTGCAAAAATGGGCAAAACAGGACTGTAACTAACAACCCTCAGGTGTAGCCAGCCTGGCAGTCAGCTATGTGTAGAAAATGTGTCAGACACACTTACCTAGGATCCATCCTCTGTCCCCTTGTAGTTGTTCCATCATGTGTGGCACACTGCTGTTCCTCAGACCAAATGAATCATGGACTGATCCAGGGAACATGGCATTCACATGTGAGATGTACTGGTCTGCAGTACAGACCAATTGAATGTTCATAGAATAAAAGGTCTTCCTGTTTCTGTACACCTGTTCACTTACTCTTGGGGGGATGAGAGCTATGTACCTATCACATGAGGGATGTTGGCAAAGGCATAAAAGTCTGACTTGATGGCAGGGAGTTCAGCACTTTGGGGAAACCTCACATATGACTGCAGGTGTTGTACAAATGCATTCAGGAATCTCGACAGTATGAGGCAAAACATTGGCTGTGAAACACCAGCACCCATGCCCACTGTCACCTGAAATTAGCCCATGGTCAGGAAATGGAGTGCAGAGAGCACTTGCACTTTAGCAGGGATGGCATGCTGATTCCGATCAGCCAGTCTCAGTGCTGGATCCAGTAATGCACTACGTTCATGAATAGTAGCATGAGTGAGTCTGTAATTGATGATGATGTTACGCTCCACCATGGTCTCCAAATCAACACGTGGTCTGTACACTGATGGGGCCCTCCCTCGCCACATGGGTCTGTACATAGGAGGAGTGGAGAACACATGTGAGGGACACATATTCATCTTCTCAACATGTTGTGTATTCAGCACTGCTGGCAAACAAGTTGATGACACATATGCATTGTAGGATGTTAAACTGGAGTGACATGTCCTCACTGATACATCTGGACTGTTGTGGTGAGTAAATGTTTTTTTGTCTATGCATTTGGGGGATGGGGTCCATAGGGCCTGCATGGGGCCAATTAAAAATTAATAACTGCGTAGTAGGGTGCAAAATGTCTGCCCCCAGTAATCCAGATATGTAGCAGTGGAAGTGACCTCATAATGCTAGCAGTTGTCGTAAAGGCGTAAGGCGGTGTTCACCGCCGTGAAACGATTCATTGGTTAACATGGTTGTCAATGGGGAATATGGGCCTATCATGATCGCCGCCAGTGATGATGGTGCTATCTCGTCACCCCATCTTCACTTGACTCCCGGATTACGTGCATGCAAGTACTCCACTCAGTGTGCTGCTGTATCCTGACTCTGGTCCTGGAAATGGCATGAGTGACAGGGGAAAGGGCTCTGGCTTCACCACCGAGGAACTGGAGAAGCTGGTGGACGGGGTCCGACCCCTGTACGCCAAGCTATATGGTCAACCAGAGGTACAGGTGAGTAGGCGGATTGGGGTGTATGGGTGTGTGTAATGGTGGTAGATGGCTGTAAACATGTGTGCACGATTTGACACTGTACAGCCGTCTAATGCATGACATACTGCGTGTGTGAGGTGGTGTAATGCTGTTTAAGTGTCCGTCCCATAGGGAACGGATAGCCAGCTGTATCAAATGGGCATTGTCTGACCTCTGTGTTACTTTTCTGTGTGTCCCCTACAGGTCAGTGCCCATCAGATGAGTGGACTATGGCAGGCCATTGTCAGGGAGGTGCGGACCCTGGGGGTCTACAACCGGCAGAGCACCCACTGCAGGAAGCAGTGGAAGGAACTGTGGTGCTGGGCTAGGAAAACCTGTGAGGCCCAGCTGGGGGAAGTCCTTCCAACACGGAAGGGGTGCCCGTCGGGCACTGATCCCACTAATGCGCCGCATTCTGGCGGTGGCGTATCCAGATTTGGATGGGCGCTCGAAGGCTGCACAGCAGACACAAGGGGGTGAGTACAGAGACCATTGTATGCCTCCTTGATGGATGTCTGGTGGTGCTGTAGTAGGTATGCTGTCTAGTGGCAGGGACTCTGAAAAATGTCATTTGGCATATTGGCCCCCATGGGCAGTTAGATGATAAGGGACAGGTCTGCAGTTCTTCAGGTCCTTCTGTGATGTTGGAGATGAATGTATACCAGGGTTGTGGCCAATAGTCAGGAGCATATCCATGAGTATAGCTGTAGGTGCTGGATGGTGGTAGATTTGCTGGGTGGGAGTATGTGTGAACCAGTTCTGTACATCCATTCAGCTATTTACAAATGTATCTCCTGTTTTGTCTCCCCACCCCTGTTCTCCTGTGTTGTCTGTGTACATCAGCATCATCTGGCGAGGGAGCAGTGGCACTGGCGAGTGGGGATACAGCGGCCCAGGGTTCTAAGGAGGCACAGTGGTGCGATGCAAAGGGGACCAGTGGGTTGGAAGGCGAGGGGAGTGCCACGTGGGAAGCAACTACCACTGGAGGTAGTGATTCTGACACCTCCTCCAATGGGAGCTCCCTGGTGGTGGCAGACCCTAGTGGGCCCACCCATTCTTTGTCATCATCCGCTATCCCCATACCATCACCACCCTCCCAGTTGCTCCCCACCCAGTTGCCTGTGCACGCTCACCTAGAAGGACGGGCGTCTCCTTCGCCCAAGGCACCTGATCCCCTGCCCCAGTCAGCCCTGCTGCCCTCACGGAGGAGGCTATTGACCTTCTGAGGACCATCTCTGTAGGGCAGACAACCATCATCAATGCCATCCAAGGACTAGCATCACAGGTGCAGCAGACTAATGCCTACCTGGATGGCATTCACGGTGCCATGTCTGGCCTATAGAGATCTTTTCAGACTCTGGCCTCCTCTTTGACGGCAGCCAGTTTCCCTGGTCTTTCCGTTCCCCCTCCCAGCACCTCCACCCCTTGCAGCACCCCACTCCCTTCACCCGTCCCAAGCACATATTCTGACAGCCATGCACACACCTCAACACACAAGAAGTACACAGAGAAACACAAGCACCACACTTCCCACCACAGGCATACACACAGCCAACATACAAAGGCGCACACAACAACATCAACTTCCCCCTGTGTGTCCACCTCTTCCGCCTCCCTGTCTATCACCTCTACATGCACACTCACAGGCACTGCACCTTCATTCACTCTTTCAGGCCCCATTCTTGCAGTCACCACAACATCAGACATCCAGTCATGCACCCCAGACACCACACCTGCACTCACCACAACGTCTCTGAGTTCCACTTGCAGCACACTCACCAAACTTGCAGACACCCAGACAACATCCATTTACAATGGCAGCCTGTCTTATCCAAGTGTGTCCAGGCCCCCTCCTCCCAAGACACTCAAACATTCCCAGACACCCACCCAACACACATCCACCACACCTCAGCATACTGTACAGTCACCTGCATGACGTCACGCCCACCACTCCCTCTACCTCCACTCCCCCACCTTTGTCCAGGTCCACCCCGATTGCCCCTAAGAAACCTTTCCTATCCCGTGTAGACTTTTTTTAACCCATCGACCCACCCCGTCTCATCCCTAAACGTGCCCACCTCCTTGCCCTGTCCACTCCTCCGTCCAAGTCCGCCCCGTCCACCCTTCACATTCCCATGCACCATCCCCTGTGAGCAAGCAACCCCGTGCTAACCCAGGTACATCTGCCACACCCCAGTCCAAGGCCGCTCCCCCACCTTCCAAGACAAAAAACAAACCCACCTCCACCTCCCAAACGTAAGCCCAAGCCCCCCGCCGACGTAAGTCCCCACCCCCTGCCCCTGTTCCCTGAGGTGCCTGGCTGCCCCATTGAGTACCACATTCACATGTGGGAGTCAAGTCGGGCCATTTGGGCCCATCAGCCTTTTAGCTATGGACTGGTCATTGGCCTAATGTGAACATTCTGTTGCTCCTGAAGCGTTAATAAAGTTTGTGTGGCCAGTGTTGGTGTTGGCTGTTCCTCGTTTCATTGTGGGGAGGTATTGTGCACATGTGTGCACTTTGGGCAGGTTTAATTTGCCTTGTGTTGGGTAAGTACCGCTTGCTGTGGGGTGTATGGCTTGTCCTGTTCTGAGGGGTTGTGGGTGCGTTGCGGGGTGGGTGGAGTGGGTGGGTATGTAATTGTGCCCTTTCTTCCGTTGTTTAGTAGGTTGTTGTACTTAACGTCGTCGTCTTCGTCAGCTGCCTCGGTCGTGGAGGTATATGACAAGGAGCAGGACTGGCATGATTTGCAACTCTCTCTCCATGTCTGCTTCGGCGTGTTGTGTGTGCCTCCGGTGAGTGTTTCCTTTTATTTGGTTCATTTCTGCCTGGCTTTGCGTGGCTGTGGTTCCCGCCCTGGACTGACCCCGGTCAAGTGCTTCATTATTTGTTGGGCAGGTAAGGCCTTTCCATCGGCCTGTGGGGGGTCTATTCTGTCATTAATGGCACTCCTCTGCTGGCGGTGAGTGTTTTTCAGGCTGCCTGTTTTTCATGTGCTTCATTATTCTGCGGCTCAGACCGCCTGACTGTTGGCGGTAGTTACTGCCACCGCCCGCGGTGAGGTCTTTCCCACCGTGTTCATAATGAGGGCCATAATTTGACACTCAAAGACCCCAATATCATACCTCTGGGGTTAGAGTACCTCCACCCTGACTCCTTATGCTACTTTTTATTTTATTTTTTAGGCCCAGGACCCTGTACCATGACGTAAAATTGTGGCCACAACTATCTGGTTAGGTTGTGGCCAGCCAATCATAGAATTCTGGTTGGCGTGCACATTAGCAAATTCATCTCAAGCACAACGAAAAAGTTGCAATGCATCCCCGACCTGAGATATAAAATGTATTTTCCATTTAATATCTCAAAAACTACTGAACTGATATTTAAGGTTTTTTTGTAACATGTATTTTTGTAACTATATAGTTACAATAATCTATGACATTTTTGGGGAACTCCCTAGTTTTTTATGAACTAAATAGTGAAGACAATGTGTACAAGTGATTACTTTTTGCAGTTATGTTGATATTATTGTTTAACACATTGTAACCATATATTGAATAAGACATTTTATCTTGTTTTTAGAAAAGCGTTTTTCATGATGATAACATTTATAAAACAATTTATATTTGTAAGTATTTTTTATTTCTCATTACATTCGCTAGTTTTAAAAAATATATGCCAAGAGTTTTAGATACTTTTGTACAAAATAATTATACACCTATAAAATCTTAACATGCCTTTTCAGTGAAATATACATAATTGTTTTTTTATATGTTTTACTGTAGTCGCATGCTCATCGCTAATCTTAATGTTGGAGTCACAATTTTATCTTATTTTCTGTGTTGCTGAAACATATATTAACAGCTTCTACAAGTTGAATTGTCACCTAGCCATTCATTTGTCCTCGTTTTCGTCTGCTACCTTCCCCGAAAGCTGGAAACACGCTGAAGTCAACGCCCTACTGAAGAAACCTACGGCTGACCCAAGCGACCTGAAGAACTTCCGCCCCATCTCGCTCCTCCCCTTCCCTATCAAAGTCATAGAGAAGACCGTCAACAAGCAGCTTACCAACTTCCTTGAAGACAACAACCTTCTCGACCCCTCTCAATCCGGATTCCGAGCCAACCACAGCACTGAAACCGCCCTCATCTCAGTCACAGACGACATCAGAACCCTGATGGACAACGGGGAAACAGTCGCCCTCATCCTCCTCGACCTCTCGGCTGCATTTGACACCGTCTGTCACCGCACCCTAATAACCCGCCTCCGCTCCACCGGGGTCCAAGGCCAGGCCCCGGACTGGATCGCCTCCTTCCTCTCCAACCGCTCTCAGAGAGTCTACCTCCCACCTTTCCGCTCTGACCCCATTGAGATCATCTGCGGCGTCCCACAAGGCTCCTCGCTCAGCCCGACACTCTTCAATGTCTACATGAGCCCCCTCGCCGACATCGTACACAAGCACAGCATCATCATCACCTCCTACGCCGACGACATTCAACTGATACTCTCTCTCACCAAGGACCCCACCAGCGCAAAGACCAACCTGCAAGATGGAATGAAGGACGTCGCAGATTGGATGAGACTCAGCCGTCTGAAACTGAACTCAGACAAAACGGAAGTCCTCATCCTCGGTAACACCCCGACTGCCTGGGACGACTCCTGGTGGCCCACGGCCCTTGGCACCGCACCAACCCCCTCAGACCACGCATGCAACCTCGGCTTCATCTTGGACCCACTTCTCACCATGACCAAACAAGTCAACGCCGTGTCCTCCTCCTGCTTCCTCACCCTCCGCATGCTCCGGAAGATCTTCTGCTGGATCCCCACCAACACCAGAAAGACCGTGACCCACGCCCTCGTCACGAGCCGCCTGGACTACGGCAACACCCTTTATGCTGGGACCACCGCAAAACTCCAGAAACGTCTGCAACGAATTCAAAACGCCTCTGCCGGTCTCATCCTCGACATACCCCGCAACAGCCACATCTCCGCCCACCTGAGACACCTGCACTGGCTTCCCGTCAGCAAAAGGATCACCTTCCGTCTCCTCACCCACGCACACAAAGCCCTCCACAACAAGGGACCAGAATACCTCAACCGCCGCCTCAGCTTCTACGCTCCCACCCGTCGTCTCCGCTCCACCAGCCTCGCTCTCGCCGCCGTCCCTCGCATCCGCTGCTCCACGGCAGGTGGGAGGTCCTTCTCCTACCTGGCGGACAAGACTTGGAACTCCCTCCCCACCATCCTCAGGACCACCCAGGACCACTCCATATTCAGGAGACTCCTCAAGACCTGGCTCTTCGAGCAGCTGTAATCCCTTTCCCCGAGCGCCTTGAGAACCGCACGGGTGAGTAGCGCGATTTATAAATGTTAATGATTTGATTTGATTTGATTTGATTTGTGAATATTTACTATGTCTAATGATCATTAGAAAATAATATTTCATGTTGTTTTACTACTTTTTGTGGATTCGTGGTGTGTACATGACCGTAGCGCAACATATTTCCGTAGTCACAATGGAGACACGGATCTCTTATTTTTTAACATTATAAGTTTACATATATTTAGACGTTTATATTCCAATATGAACTTGTAGATTTAGTAATGTTGAAGAAAAAGTATTATAAATCTAAATACATGTACTGTATTTGATATCATCGATTTGTTTTATTTCATGGAGACCCAATAAAGACGCAGTGTGTGCGCGATGGCATCGCGTTGACCATGTGACCCAAAAAAACCTTTCTGATTAGATGAAGTAATTTCAACTACTTCCACAGGAAGACCACACAAACTTTTTTTCATTCTCTTTCTATCCACCAGGCAGTTTACACCTGTGGTGTTAGTGTTCATATTTGGTTGTTTTTCCCTTTTTTTAGGCATTTTTATAGCAGCAGGATGGCATCTCCTTCGTCTGCAGAGAATAACCCTACCAGTCCTTCTGAGGGTGAAGAGCAACCAAGAAAGAGTAAGAAGAACATTCTCTAAACCTGTTTTACAATTCCAAAGGGAGAATAAAAAGTAAATGCAAAAAAGTCACTTGCAGTCTCTGCAAGAAAGTTTTGACATGTGGCGCAGATAACAAATATTCATGTGGAACATTGTCCATGAAAAAACATTTGGAAAGCATGCTTAATGTTCGTTTGTCCTGTGCACAAAGAGAGAGGGACATGACCGAAGGGTGTACTGCAAGTGATGATTAACAACCCAGAGCAGCATCTGGATCTGCTCATCCTTCCAGTTTTGCTATTTGAGAGCCAGACTTTGCTGCAATTGAGCAGCATTGTTTTAAGTGCAAACACACTTTGTGTGTAGGGGAACAGTCTGGGGAAAGTATAATCAATGCCATCAAAGCACACAAATGCTAGTTTTTCATTTTTCTTTAAAACAAAGTTTGTGTTATGCAACTTTTTATAACACTACTATTTACAAAGTTTTTCAATACACTTAAAAAAGGGTTATTTTCAGAACCGCTGTACTGATCAAAGAAAGATTAACTATCTGTTATATGATTGTTACTTCTATGAATCACAGCATGTGTACAGATAAATGACAGTTTCTATCACTTACTGTTTGGTTGAGTGTCTGAACGTATTAATGTTTGTATGGGTGAGTGACTAGGTATGTGTGTGTTTGTATGGGTGACTAACTAAGTGCATTACTCCTTGCATGTGTGAATGACTATGCATGTGAGTAGCTGAATGGGTTAGTATCTCCTGCATGAGTGGACATATGGGTGGCTGTCTAGGTGCATGAGTAGGTCTATGTGTAAGTGTGTGAATAGCTCTATGAGTGAGTTGGTGTTTGAGTGTGTCAATTCATGACTATCTGTGTAAGTCTATGCATTAATAGTGTTTGGGCATGTGAGTGACTGTAGAAGTCAGTGAATGGGTGCATGAGTGATTGCATTACTGAATGGCTTGCTGTGTAAGTAACTATGGGTGAGTGGCTATATATGCCTACCTGTAGCATTTAATGAGTTGCTGTGTAAGTGCCTGTATGGGTGAGTGTATGTCTACATAACTGGATATATAAGTTGTAAATATTTGGGTATGTGAATAAGTATAAATGTTATTGGACGGGTGCATGAATGCTTGCATTGGTGAGTGACTTGGTGCATAAATGTGTATGTAGGTGAATTACTTCTTCTGTGAGTAGCTGTATGACTCACTGACTGGGTATGTGAGTCTCTGTATGGCTGAGTGACTAGCTGCATGAATGCCTCTATTGGTGAGACAGTGAGTCTGTTAAAGGTTGTATAGGTAAGTTAGTGGGTCTGTAGCTGTATGGGTAAGTGATTGGTTGTTTGAGTTCCTGTATTGATGACTGAGTGGGTATGTGAGTGCCTGCATAGGTGACTCTCTGGCTGAGTGAGTTCCTTTATGGGTGAGTAACTAGGTGTATGACTGGCTGTATGTGAGAGTGTCTGACTGAATGAGTGGAATAATAAGTAACTGACTGAGTGCATGAGTGGGTTTATAGGTATCTAACGGATGTATAAGTGGATGTTTGAGCGAGTAACTTGCTACGACAGAGGCCGTATAGGTGAATGGGTGCCTGTATAGCTGTATGATTGACTGACTGAGTAAATGAGTATATGTGCGGTTATCTGAGTGAGTGCATGAGTTGCTGTAGGGGTGATTCTTTGAGTGTGTAAAAGGCTATAAGGGTGAGTTAGTGGATGTGGGAGTGACTGTATGGGTGAGTGACTTGCTCTTTAAGTAACTGTGTGGGTGAGTATTTAGGTATGTGAGTGTCTATATGGGTGAGTGTCTAGCTGCATAAATAGAGTTATGAGTGAGTAACTGGGTGTATGAGCCTTTGTATGGATAAGAGTCTGGGTGCATCAATGGGTCACTGTCTGCATACGTATGTCGTTGTAGAGGTGAATGAGTGATTCCATGATTGCTTGAATGGGTGATTTGCTGTCTGAGTGACTGTAAAGATGATTGTGTGTCTCAGAACTTATAGGGGTAAGTGACTCTGTGTGTAATTTGCTGTATGGGTTAGTTTCTGGTATATAAGTGTATACATGGGTGATTCATTACTTCCATCATTGCCTGTATCGGTGTGTGACTGTATACATGAGAACCTGTATGGGGAGAAACTGACTGTGTGAAGAACTAAATGGATGCATATCTGGGTATATTAGTGTGTCAAATGGTTACTGTCTAAATATGTGAGTAGCTGTAAGTGTTTGTATGAGTACATTTCTGGGTGTGTGAGTATATGTATACATAAACAAATGGATGCATAAGTGGCTGTATGTCTGAGTGACTATCTGCTCAATTACTTCAATAGATAACTGACTGGCTATGTGACTGGATGTATAGCTGGCTGATTGGACACATAACAATATGTATGACCTATGTATTTTATCAATGAAGCAACATGTAATTACTTACCTTTATTACTACTAAAAGATTGTCTTTTAAGCTGTAAAAAAAAGAAGAGAAAAAAGTGTTAAAGTTTTATAAGGTAATTACGGGAATTATATATATGAAAATGTGCTAACCTGTAATAAAAACGATATTATTTTTAACACAACACAAACAAGTTTTATTCTTAAGTATAGTAATTACACACATTATGTAGACCTGTTCCCTTCTTCATTATTCTCAGCTACTATGCTTCTTTAATATAAAGAAAGTCTGCATAGCTGCTATTCACTGAACAGTGTGGGGAAAAATCAGTCATATTGACTTGAAAAACAAAAAATACGTAGTATGTTACTTAAAATTAACAGTACTATGCATGAGTCTTCTCACTTTCAAAGATTTTTCTTCTAATAAGTAGAATTTGCACTCGCTATAATTTATGAATAAAATGTACTTTTCTTATAATTAGTATACTAAAAAAATACAAAACTTTCTAAAATGTTGCTAATTATTATACCTCGTACAAAAGTGATTTTGTCAAGCAAACAGTTCAAAGAAATTATGTCACTGTTTAATTGTCCACAAGTTTTGTTGACAGTACCGTTTATAGGCCAAATGATGTCTTCACTAGTAATGATTCACATACAGAGAATCCTGTGTACCTGTTTTTTTCTGAAAAGTATTGCAGTACATTTCAAGTACATATCACTTTTTCATTTGTTGTTCAACACACCACTCTTGTTAGGTCAAATGATGTCTATACTATTAATCCACATAGTAACAAGACCGTATCCAGTGTTACATCACTGATCCAACTCAAAACTTTGGTTGCAGAAACAGTAAATAGGAAGGTAGATGTTTGAATGGTAGTTTTTGTTTAAATACCAGAATAGTATCATTACATTCTGTTCATCAACTTTCAGTCGTCAAATATACAATATAATATCCAGAAGTAATGGTTAATTCTTTATGGAAAATTATAGCCAAAGTACAATATGTTCTACCAGAAATTGATATCTGACCAGCTTTAACATTTGTAATTTCAGTGTCCAACTTTGTTCCATCTTATCTACATCATTGAAGCATTGTTATAATGTATTTACCACTCCTCTGTATAAGCAATGAAGACAATAGATTTATTTTACATGTCAGACAGGTCATATTTTTGCCACTCTTTTTTATTAGTTTTTCAAAAGACGCACTTTTACAATCTGGAAGAGTTGAGTACAAAATCATTCAGATTGGATTTCAGTGGTAGATGGGAAAGAGCAATGTTTACTCGCATGATTCTATAGGTAACTGAGTCCAAAAATATAATTATTATTCACATTCACTTGTTCTAAAATTCCAAAGATCACCATAAAAAATTCCTGTGCATCTTGTTGAACATTTAGAGCAAATACTATAAATCCACTATATGTATCTACTACTTCTCGAATTCCTGAAGCAGATTGGATTACAGTTCTGTTTTGAGATAACCACTGAAGGCAATTAAAAAGTGCAGTATGTAATGTATCTCGTGGTTTTTCTTGGATAGCATTTACTACATGTGGTAGATGAAAGAGAATATTGAGGACAACTTTAACATAGCAATTAACACCAGTAGTGTTATCCAACTGGAAACCAACAATCTTTCCTTCCTTTTCTATCTTTCTTTTATATACACCTTCTTTCTTAAGTTTGCTTTCCATGTTTTCTAATTTTTTTGTACACTGTTTTGTCAGTTTCCGCTTAGGACATAGTATGTGCTTTTCATAAACAGGGTACTGTCCTAAATGAGGAGCATATTTACTTCTTAACCTGTTGTACTCTCTTACACAATTTATATCTGCACTTACTTTTTTTCATCAAAGTCAATTAGAAACAAACCAGCTAATGTTTGAACTCGTGACAATGCCACATATGACATTCCATCCTTAAAAATTGTAATTCCAATATTAATAAAAGCAGCATCAACACTTAAACCTTGAGACATGTGGATTGTTACAGCATATGCAAGACAAACTAGAAACTGTTTTCCTCACACTTATAAATCTTTCACAAGCAAAACCCGTACAACACATCGTCCACGTTGTTTCAACCCATCAACCTTATCAAACTTTATAGCTAGAAATTCAACCTCATTACAGTTTGGGAAATAAATAACGTCAACAACTTTACCCATTGCACTATTTACCAAACCCTCTCCCACATTTAAAATATGTCTTAAAATTATTCTACAATTCTTGCAGACACATAAAAACTTTTCTATTCCAGCAGTCCTGGAAACTGATTCCTCCAATGAGTCCAACTTTTCTTATAATTTTTCACTAAGTAGTATAGTTACTCCTTAATGTTCCATTTTGTCAACAGCAGTAATCTCCAAAATGTTTTCATTGCCTAGTTTTAGTGATTCTTCATTAAACACAGCACACTCTTGAAGTGTAGGCATCAAAGAAACTATGGGGGTTATTCTAACTTTGGAGGAGGTGTTAATCCGTCCCAAAAGTGACGGAAAAGTGACGGATTTACCACCAGCCGTATTACGAGTCCATTATATCCTATGGAACTCGTAATACGGCTGGTGGTATATCCGTCACTTTACTGTCACTTTTGGGACGGATTAACACTCCTCCAAAGTTAGAATAACCCCCTATATGTTTTTCCTCTTTACAAAAGTTATACATTAGCTCAGCTGCTGTTTCTTAATAAGTCGACTTTCCAACATCAATTTTGCCTCCTGTGTCGGAGCTCCCACTCTGATATCCTCTAGAATATTTCCATAGTACATGTCAGAAACTTGACGCATATTTTTCACAAGTTCCTTGTATTGAAAATACTGTCAAATGTTGACATTTCCAATACTCCCTACTGGGTTTCGAGTGTCATCATGTGAGAGAGTTTTAAAAACCGGCTGTCCTTTTACAGGAGTTAGTTGTTGTAGGTCTCCAAAGACTGGCGTCTGCTTTCCTCCAAGCAAGATGTTGTATTCAGTTTTTAAAATCTCTTGAATTTGAAGATGGACAAAGGCAAGCATTAGATTTGAAACCATGTTTACCTCGTCATTAATCAAAAGTTTCATCTTTTTTAAAACTCTTGCTACCTCATTAGAATCTTCCCCAGATAACTTCATGTATTCCAATTTACTATCTTGTTCTACTGGTAGCATTAACAGTCTATGTAATGTTATTCCCTTGATGCAGTGTGCAGCCAATCCAGTATGTGCAGTTACTAAACACGATACGTTTGAATTTGTGATTTTCTGTTAGTAAATAGAGATAACTTCAATTAAAAAGCTTTTTCCAGTACCAGCGTGTAAACTAATGTATAATAGTATTGGCGGAAATAATGAGCAGCTGAATTCCTTTCTGTCATGTTGTAGTCCATGTTCTATCTTTTCTATCACTTGAATGTAAATATCTTTCTGCTCATTGTTTAGTTGTCCAACTAACACATCTAGATCTTCTGATTCCAATCTAGCTTGTTCCATGGCAGTTTCCACTTCATTCATAGCTATGGCAGCTTCATTTTCAATAATAGGTTTTTCAAGAGGATCTTGACATGAAGGTGCCAAACCCTGGCTGCTTTGAGAACTATCATTTGCAATCTCAGCAGCAATTATTTCTTCTTGCTGTATCTCTTCATTTAACATTTGTAAATAGTTTTGTAAACATATGACACTCAAAAGCATATTTTACAGCATTAAAAAACATTTTCACAGCAGTTATCATCTCCAAGTAATTCAAATTCAGTACGCCAAGGCTTGAACAGTTGAAAAAGTGGGGGTGTAGCCAAGCAAAATGGCTGGTGGGATGTGCTCCTAGTGAGCTCCCATATCCCGGCTGAATCCTGCATTGATCCTGGGGCACCTGAGGTGATTGGCGCAACCCCCCAGTGTCGTGGAACGGCGCCCTGAGTGGGTTGCTACGGTGCAGCCCCATTTTTGAGGTGCTGACGTCCTGATCAGGACATTGTCGGTGGGCATTTCTTGGCAGCGCAAGATGCGGCTGACAGGCCTCGAAGGTGCGTGTTCCTGGGTGGCGGCGGCCCATTCCTGGTCTAGTGCACACCTTTGGGGGTTGAGTCCTCCTTCTACATGGCCCCTGGTCTGCGGGCGGCATATGGTGGGTCTGTGATGAACTTTAGGGCGCCCACGCGCAGGAATTGGACTGCGTGAGCCGGCGCTGACGGGTGTGCCCCTCTGGACTAGCGTTCTGCCTGGTAGCGGGAGTTTGGAGGACCTTTCGTCGTGCGGCGGATGGCCTGCGGGGCCACAAGAAGGAGGGGGCTGAGATAGGCCAGATGAACTGCCTCACGAGTAGGTGAGGGGCGGACATTGTACAGATTGCGGCAGAGGGGGAACCTGGCTAAATGGCCCGTGGTCTGGACTTCTGAGATGGGTGGCATTGTACTTGCCGGGAGGAGGGACTAGGGGTGCCCATGTCTCCCGATTCTGATGCAGTCCACCGCGTGACAGCGTACAGTCGCACCCTAAAGCTGAAGGAGTAATGGATCCTGACCCTCTGGTGATGTGAATCCTGGCACTTTTGCCTCGTCCTTGAGACAGTCGAGACGGGGATACCATTTGGCTCCTGGGCGGTGGCGGAATGGGGCCCAAACGGCGGATGGAAGCATCACAAGGTAAGACCATGGAGCAATATACCAATCCGTTCCCTTACTGCAGCGCCAGACCCGATTGGGGGGGGACCGGAGATGGCCTGAAAGTGCCAGCGAATCACGAGCTGAGATTCCTGATGCTATTCAAGGTTCTAGGGTGGCACTCGAAGCTGTCCAGGGTGTTTGTGGTGGAACACGCTCATAGGGTCCTCATTGCACCTCCCCGGCGCACCGCCGAGGGCTATCATTGCCTGCCTTTTGAACCACAAAGACTGAGACTGTGCCCTGCAGGAGGCCTAAGAATCTGACAGGACGGTATTTGAGAACTACAAAATCTCCATTTATCCTGATTACATGAACAAGGTACAGAGCTCCCGTAAGGGGTTCCTGGAGGTAAAAGCGAAGCTTTGTGCCATGAACATCAGACATATGCTCCTGTATCCGGAGCACTTAAAGGTGCTTTCTGGTGGCAGGTCCCACTTTTTTGAGTGTGCGGAGGAGGTATGGCGATGGCTGGAGATGTGTGACAAAATAAATCAGGGCAGAGTGGAGAGGACAGGTGGGGTGGCTCCTGGGACCTCTGGAGCGGACGGCCCAGACTGGAGAACCAGAGATAACAGTCAGCAGGAGGATGCTGTTACCCAGACGGCGGCCACAGGCTCTGCCCTAGAATTGTGATACCACAGGATGGGACAATGGCGGTTGCGACTGCAGGATCGGCGGAGGGTTCGAATGGGAAGCTGGAGCGGGGAGGGTCTCCGCGCAGGTCTCACTATGTTACTCACATCTAGAAATTGCAGTTGTGCACTCTATCTGGGGGCTGGTGTCAAAGTGAGAGCACTCTCTTCATGAGGAGGGGTGCAGCTAATCTAAGAGCAAGGTCCTGTTGGGGTGTCATTTGAATTAAGGTATGTATTGGATATCTATGTCGATCTATGTTGGGTTGGTATTCAGGCATTTGTATGTTGAAGCCTGGGTGGGGGGTGGTCACTCCACAGTTGTGGTAGGACTTCCTATCTGGGAAGTTGGGGATTAGGCTATTGTCCTGGCAGCATCTACAGTATGGATCAACAGTCTGGTTTGTTGTGCTTATTTTACTGTTTATCCGGGGTGGGGGTTGAGGGTCTGGGGTGTCTAGTTGGTGAAGTTTATCAACATTTGAAGTTTGCTTCAAGGGTGCAGGCATATGGGCAAGATGGGCCAGGTGTACACTCCTTGTCTCCCTCACGGTCGTGGGGGAGGTCAGGGGTGGAGATCCAGAGGGAGGGATGGAGGTTAACTACCGGTATGGGTCGACAGATTAATATGTTGACGTGGAATGTCAGGGGATTGAAGAGGTATACCACGCACTACAGGGTACACTCCTTTCTGAGGAGACATAAGGTTCATATTGACTGTCTTCAGGAAACGCACATGACTGAGGAGGAAGCACAAAAAGTATCCAAAACATGGCGGGGTCAGATGTTCTCATCCTCATACTATGCAAGGGGCACAACTATATGGGTGGCTCCGGGGGTTCCATTTACCCACGTGTATAGTGAAGTAGATGTCGAGGGTAGGTACGTCCTCGTGGAGGGCATGTTGGATGGATCCCCATCATTATCCTTAACATTTATGCGCTCAACACAGACGAACACTCCTTTTATGCCAGAATACCAGAGATCTTGGGGGAGGGTGTGGATGGGCCTATTGTGTGGGCTGGAGATTATAACTGTATATTGAATGGGGAAATGGACCATCTCCCACTGAGTCTGGGAACTAAACCTTTAATGGTGAAATCTCTAACAGAAGTTATGAGTAATTTACGATTATGGGATGGATGGAGAGAGCTGCACCCAGGGGGTAGGGAGTACACTTGCCACTCCAAAACGCATAACACGTATAGTCGGCTGGATCGGTTTCTTCTGGGTGGACTGAGTAGCATGCAGGTCTTAGATGTCACACACTTGGGTAGGTTCTTATCCGATCACGCACCAGTGCTGATGCACCTGCAGTGGGGGCGCTGATACTACTGGCTCAGTACGTACCTGGTGCATGCCTGTGGAGTTCCTGACTGATATGGGGTGTCGGGTCAAGGTGGGGGAGGCCATTAAAGGCTATATAGACTTGAACTGGAACACGAAAATGTCTAGGGGTATTGAGGCTTTGAAGGTGGTAGTGCGGGGGGTCTGCATGGGTATTGCATGTGGGGTACGTAGACAAATGGAGCAGGACCTCACAAGCTTGGAGTAGAAGTTAAGGGCTCTGCAGCACCAATCACTGAGAATGGTTGAAAGGGAGGAACTCAGGTTGAACAAGGAGGTTGACAGTTGTTGGGACACTCTGAGTAGGGTCACACTTAGGGCATATAGGCAACACCTGCCCCGGGAGGGGGATAAATCTGGCCAACTATTGGCGTGAATTCTGAAATGGGAGGTGGAGGCGCCCCCTATTGTTCACATTAGGAACACGAGTGGCGGGATGATCACTAAACGTACAGACATCCTTCGGGTGTTGATGGAACATCTGCAGAGGGTATCGAGAACTGGTGCGCCACCCCCAGAGGATGGCGTGGGGGGATTTCTGCGGCAGGTGTGGCTCCCGCGTTTTGAACAAGAGAGTAGGGATGTCTTGGAGGCTGCTCTTACTGTGGAGGAAGTGAGTGAGGCAATCAATGTGATAACCAAATCTAGATCTCCAAGAGCGATGGTTTTCTGGTTGAGTTGTATCAGACGTTCTCACTACTCCTGCGGGAGAGGCTCCTGGGGGTGGTTCAAGAAGGCCTGAGTCTGTGGCATGTTGCCAGAAACCATGCACCAGGGTATTGTGTGCTTGATGCTTAAGCCTGATGGGGGTCCCGGGGATCCTTCTTCCTATCATCCGCTTACCATGCTGAATAGTGATGTAAAGATATTGGCCCTCATTCTGACCTTGGCGGGCGGCGGAGGCCGCCCGCCAAAGTCCCGCCGTCAGGTTACCGTTCCGCGGTCGAAAGACCGCGGCGGTAATTCTGACTTTCCCGCTGGGCTGGCGGGCGGTCGCCTTCAGGCCGCCCGCCAGCCCAGCGGGAAAGAGGCTTCCACGATGAAGCCGGCTCGGAATCGAGCCGGCGGAGTGGAAGCTGTGCGACGGGTGCAGTTGCACCCGTCGCGTATTTCACTGTCTGCGCAGCAGACAGTGAAATACATTTAGGGGCCCTCTTACGGGGGCCCCTGCAATGCCCATGCCAGTGGCATGGGCACTGCAGGGGCCCCCAGGGGCCCCGCGACCCCCCCTACCGCCATCCGGATCCCGGCGGTCGGACCGCCGGGATCTGGATGGCGGTAGGGGGGGTCGGAATCCCCTCGGCGGCGCAGCAAGCTGCGCCGCCTTGGAGGATTCTATGGGGCGGCGGTACACTGGCGGGAGCCCGCCAGTGTTGCCGGTCCGACCGCGGCTTTACCGCCGCGGTCGGAATCCCCATTGGAGCACCGCCGGCCTGTCGGCGTGCTCCCGCGGTCCTCCGCCCTGGCGGTCTTTGACCGCCAGGGTCAGAATGACCGCCATTGTGTGTGATTTTGGCTACGCGGCTTCGTGGGGTGATTCGGAGTTTGGTGCACGAAGATCAATGCAGGATTGTTCCTGGGCGCAGCACGACCTATAACCTGTGTGTCCTGGCACATGTTCTGCATGAAACTGAGGTTGAGGAGGACGAGATGGCACTAGTGTCATTGGACCTAGAGAAGCCCTTTCACACTATTGAGTGGGGCTATCTTTTAGAGGTGTTGCAGGGAGTGGGGTTTGGCCTAGGTTTTTGCACATGGGTGAGGTTACTGTATACTGAGCGGGTTTGGGTAGGTGAAGAGCTATCGGACTCATGGGATATCGGCAGGGGTACTAGACAAGGATGCCCACTCTTGCCACTTCTCTTTGCCCTAGCGGTGGAACCACTGGTGATCTGGTTCCGGGAGGAACTAGGGCCATGGGATATCCGATTGGGGCAGACTACACACATTGTTTCCCTATATGCAGTTGATGCACTGGTATATCTCCGGGAACCCAGTGTTTCTGTGCCTTTGTTGCTGCAGATGTTGGATGTATTTGGTGTCGTCTCTGGTCTTAAGGTAAATAGGAAGAAGTCACTCCTATTTCCCTTGGGGTCCCTTTACGGTGTCCCACTGGATGATTTGCCGATTATAGGACTCAGGTGGGAGGTTGAGAGTTTCCGGTATCTTGGCATGTGGGACACTCACACGGTGGCGGTGCATGAAAAACATAACGTAGAATGAGTAGTAACCAGCCTGGAGCGTTCGTCATAGTTGTGGAACTGATTACCTCTTTCTGTAATGGGCAGGGCTGCAGTAGCAAAAATTGTGTTCCTGCCGCATTGCCTTTACTTGGTTCAGAACTCCCTGTTTCTGCTGTCCGCTTGTTTTTCCGCCATGTGGATAGCTTGTTGATCTCTCTAGTATGGGCCGGTCGACATAGTAGGGTGGGACTGCCTGTATTACAGAGAGATCTTGAGGGGGAGGGCTGGCGAGCCCCAATATCAGACATTATTACTATGCGGCGCACCTACAGCATGCTGCACAGTGGACGACGGAGTCCGGCAATTGGGAGAAGAGATTGTAGGAATACTGGATGGGCAGATGTTGACGCATCTATTAATGGCAGGTGGTCAGTCTGAGCTGGTCGTCACCTATCTGGTCAAGACCACAGCCTGGATCTGGGAGCAGCCATTAAGACTGTGCTCTGACGGGCCCCGTTTGACAGAGAAGTGGGGATATGGGATTTAGCATCCTTTAGGGAAATGGAAAATCTGATGTCCATGGAGGGTTGGAGGTCGGGAGGCTGTGAAGTGGTTGGAGATCTGTACCCCAATGGAGAGTTCATTTCCTTTAATGAAGCTCAGGATACATTTGGTCTGGGTCCTGGGCAGTTTTTACAATATGCAAAAATGAGGAGTGTGGCACGTGAGATTTGGTGTTGTTTTCTGATGGCCCCGCAGGCTCGGTGGTGCTGAATGGATTGATTAATTGGGGTGAGGGTACTCACCTGATCACCCAGTTCTACAAAGCCCTTTGGGATGATCACCCGAATGCGATGAGTGTGGCACGTAGGGCATGAGAGACTGAAGTGGGTAAACACATAGACAACGCCGTTTTGGACCTGCCGTTATCACTGGTGTGCACAGTGTTGTGTAATAATATGTTTAAGTTGTTGCACTTCAGTTTCGTGCACAGGATATACCTCACACCTAGCCGACTAAACAGGATTGACTTGGGACGCAGGACGGGGTGTCCTAGGTGTGGCACTTTTGGTGCTTCCTTCCTGCATTTGTCTTTGACCTGTAGGGTAGTATTTAACTTCTGGCAGGAAGTGGTAGGGAGAGTTGAGGAGGTCACGGGATTGGGTTTGGAGGCAACGCCACTGACATGTCTTTTGAGGCTAGTACAGAAACCACAGAGCCAGAGTATCCCATACAAGCTTGTGCTGTTGGCCAGGCGCAGGGTAGCTATTGGTTGGATCAGTGCCCGGAGTCCTTCAATACCCTGTTGGATGCGAGATTTAATGGAATGGGGCGCGGCGGAGGAACAACATATGCGCCTGACACACAGGGATGAGGGGGCTTTAACAGATGTGATGGCTTGGGGTGCATTATTGGAACGGTTCACTGGAGTGGAGGATGCAAGTTCTGCAGGAAGCACGGATGATGAGGGGGATGAGAGTACGCCTTGAACCAATTGGGCATTTGACAGCCAACTATAGTGAGGACATGTTTCTACTGTATATAATTTGTGTAATGACTAGTCTCAGGTGGATCTTTGGTGGGGGGGGGTCTGTGGGAAATTCAGCCGCAGTGGTTCCCATCGTCTCTTGGCTTGTATTTATTATTAACAAGGTCCTCTGGTACTGTAATATAATTATACTGCCATGTCTCGCAATAACCAGCTCTGCACTGTATGTTTATTGTTGATCATGTTTTTCAAACTCAATGAAAACAGAGTTATAAAAAAAAGTTCAAAAAGTGCAAAATAGATGAATTCTCTTTTCTCAGGTGTTTGACAGATACGTTTTTGATGATTAATTACATTTTGGTTTTAATGTTTGACTAAACATCCATCACATCCTTGAACTGCATACTTTCCTTCTTCTATGTTTTCAATGATATTACTTTTATATCTGTAGTTTTGGAGAATTTCATAAAGGCATTTGTCTTCAAGATGTGTACTTCTTTTTGGATAGTACGTTTCCAACATATTTGATTTTCTGTTCTCTCAGGGACAGCCTCTGCCAGGTACTGAATTTCAGGGAAGGATTTCAGTGCTCTGTTTCTTGTACTAGTAGGCCAAGACTTGCCCAGACAATTTCTTTTGATTTTGAGAACACATTTGCTGAACTAAGTCTATCACAGGCCTCATAAGACCCAATTTCCCTATGAGAAAGCATGAAAGCATGTTCAAGCAGAAGGAATGCAATTTCTTGCTGAGTGTCTTACCTGAAAAAATCTCCTCCCACATCTCCTTCATTTCACTTTTTCCAGATTTGGTAATGTATGAAGTAACACATCGAGCCACAGCAATGGAATTGTTTGCAACAAATTGAATGTCCATGTTAGCATTCCACATATTTAAAAAATCTCCATGATGCCGAAACCAATATTCATTGGTTCATGTAGGCATGCCATCAAATGAATCAAGTTGCATTCTAATTTCTCATACTTTTCATGTACTTTGTTTACAAAGTCTCTTGCAGATATATTTTAGAGAGCAATTACTGATTTTAGTACGTGATTCACTGCATATGAGAGTCCAGACAAGTCACTTTCAAAAAGTAGAAGAAATATATATGGAATGCACTCTAAATCTTGGATCTCCTGAATACAATAGTGTTAATCGGTATTTGTATAGGTCGGTTACCATACCAACCACCTTCTCCAGTGGGAAACAACTGTGGAAATCAGCGAGCCTCTAAACCTTTTTCCCACACTCGCATAGGAACTCCCTTAGCTTGCTTCATTTGGAAAAGGTCAATAGCATCTTCAATGTTTCTTTAGAATGTAATGGATGGATGCTATAGTGCTCATAAATTAGTTTTGCTCCGAATCAGTCTACATTTTCTACTTGGCCACTGCCTGACAAAGTGGCATCATCAACATTTGGTACATCAGGATCAACATTAACATTCTTATAATACAGATTATTTTGTGCCAGGTATAAAGTTTCTTGTTTAAATTTATTAACATCTGTTAAGTCTTGCCAAATTGTTTTAGTCTTAGTTGGTACGCCATTTACCAAGATAACAACTGACTCTTCTTTGTCTTCCTCTATTCCTACTGTTGCAACATTTTTTTAAAAGCCAACGCCAAATACACTACTCTTCCTTTAAGGCTGTTCGATAACTCTGTTGGATGCAATTTCTCTGTTTTTGGTTCCAATCGTATTATAACTTGAAATGGATGTACAGACTGCATAAGGATACATTCATATACATTTAAATCTTGTTGATCTGCTGAAATACTCACAAGTTCCAACCTATTATGCACTACTCTAGCTGGTGTTTTCTGATCCTCTAACATCTCATAGCATTACTTACATATAACTTGCTCACTGGACAAGTCAAAGCGTTCTTCTGCATATAAATAAGCAGCAAATTCTTGCCACTTTTCTCTGTTTTCTGTACAGTAATATATAATAAACATGTATTTATTTTAAAAACAGAGCAATCACCATAGAGTGCATATGCTACATGTCTTCCTATATATGTTTAAACCACACTATGACATCTTGTGCTATTATTGCTTTCACAGTAAAAATCATATCTTCAATGAATGCATTACTATATCATTGAATATCTCACTTTATTAGAAGATGCTTCCATATGCCCTCTCTAACACAACGTATATATAGCTAAACACAGCTGTAGATACCATGACTGAAAGCTCTGAACTTGAGGCTGAAGGCAACGTCACAGTGCATGTCAGTGGGTGGAAAAAGTAAAAAATAAAATATTTACTTACCCCCACGTTCTTAGTGTTCACCTCTTTCTGAAGTCCCAGCACAAGTCTCAGAGCCTCAGCCAACCCCCCTACACCACTCCAGACTCTGATCTCAGGCCACTGTTATGAGAGATTTATAATTTTAAGTAAACAGACTATAATGGAACCTTTAAATGATATAGGAATCTCAACACCTTTCATAATTAAATTTAATTGATCAGTAAGAAAAGGGAGCAGGGTTTTTACAAATAACTTGTAAACCTCCATTGGTATACCATCATTCCCTTAAACTTTTGCATTCTGCATCTTTGTACGCACCGTTGCTACCTCAATAACATCAAATCTTTTCGTGCTCCCATCATTTGGGGTAGTTGGATTAGACTGGATACAGAAACTGAGTACACTCACTTATATCAGTTCCTATAGTGCTGCATAAATACCTTTGTGATTTCACCATTCTCTGTTACAACCCTATGAGAATCAGTTTTCTTGATCGTATTAATATATTGTTTATTCTGCTTGATTCTGGTAGACCAGGCATGGAATTTGCCTAGTAACTGACTTTCCTCGTACAATTTCTGATGATATGTTCTATGGTTACTTACCACCTCAATCAACAAGG
The DNA here is from genome assembly GCF_031143425.1 of Pleurodeles waltl. NCBI lineage: Eukaryota > Metazoa > Chordata > Amphibia > Caudata > Salamandridae > Pleurodeles > Pleurodeles waltl. The sequence goes on from NC_090437.1 coordinate 138,494,796, forward strand.
AATGACTAAGGTTCTTCTTGACACTTGCAAGCTACTCTTTTAAGCCAGGCCTATCCTCTGCCCTTATGTGAGCATCCTCAGCTAAGTTTACCACTGATTGTAGCTCCTGTATTCTAGTAGAAGGCACGCTATTTAGATGAGACTTAGGTGCTAACACTCGTCCTAAAAAGGTGGCCTTAAATGCCTCCCACATCACAAAGTCAGAATTGCAATTTATCTTAGAAAAAGCCTTTACAAACATTCTCGTTTCCTCCAACCAGATCTTATCTGCTAACATAGACTTATTAAACTGCCACCTTGGTCTCTCTTTTTGGGAATTTCTAAATAAAAATAGACTGATACTATTGAGTGGTCAGAGAAGGCATTTGCCCAAATATCTGTTGCCCTCCACCTGATTGTCCAAATTATTAAACAAAAACTAACCATGACGCCATATTGAATTGGCATGAAAAATAAGCAAACTGTGCCATACTCAGCTGATCTATATCGCAAGAATCATCTATTTGAAAATCCTGCTTAAGAGTAGCAAGAACCCTTGCTGTTTTTGGCTTCACCTGTTTTTTGGTCCTACTAGAAGTATCTAAATTTAGACCTTGAATGAAGTTAAAATCACTTCCAAATATCAAAGGTCTTGTGGCCCCCAAGCAAAATCATGAAGATATATCAATGATTCCACATCATCCGATATTGGGCCATTATAATTCATGAAATTTAAGGCAAAGTCCTGAAATAAGGGGCCTATTTAAGAGCCCCTGGCACCACTGGAGCCTCACTTTTGTGATGCTTTCGTGGCGCTAAGCACTGCTCCATATTTACAAGGAGGTGTAACGCCAATTTTTTGTGGTGTTACATCTCCTTTTAAACATGGGCCCCTCTGACGCAGTTTTCTATGTCATAGAAGTGTACAATGAGTGTTGTAGTGGGTGTTCCACTGCAAAACCCATTGCTTTTGACGCTGCCTCAGGTTTACGAGTTTGAGGCAGCGACAAAAACTAACGCCACCCTAGGGGTGTAGTAAAAAGAAGAGGATTGCTTTTATTCATCCTCGTGTTTTGCTTTTTCTATGTGTAGTGCATTCTGCAGCACACATAGAAAAAGCAAAATGCCATGGATGATTGTTTACATGCAGGAAGGGGCACCTTTCTGCACACAATCAATCTTTTATAATGACGCATTGGTGCTTCTATATGTGCTGCATTTTGAAGCACACATGTAAGTGCCACATCGCCATTATAGATTGTTTAAATACTATAGGAATCGTAATACAGCAGCTGGGATATCTGTCACGTTTCTGATGGGGTAACCTCTATGCCAAACCCTAAATCAGGCCCTTAGTCCTGTCCTATAGTATGCATTTGGTCCACCAATACATGGAAAGCAGCATGTCAAATGGTGGAAGTGTGTGAATGCAGGTAAGATGTTTGCATTTGGCTGGAAATAGCGTTTGTGACCCATACTTTGACATTAGCAGGTAATTCTGGATAGGAAAATGTGCTATAATCCACACAAGCCTCACCGTCCTAAATTCACCTTGGTCTCTAGATTTAAAAAATGCTGAAAGTTGGTAGAGTCCCCAGTTGCTTTTTGACCCAGAGCATGAATACTGCAGCCATTAACAATGGCAAGTGACAGAAAACTGGGATTTGCACCTTCTTTGCCAGCCCATTTGTCAAAACTACTCCCAAAAGAATCCTAAATTTCCTCTTGCTTGCCATGGGGATGGGGGCAATGTACGGCCCTGGAGTGGGTGTTGAGTGGACAGAAAACTGTTGGGGCATTAGTAGTGGGAGTGTCACTTACCCCCACCCCATTCTTTTTTTCAAACAATAATCAATGCTGTGCATCCAGTGGTCCTTCCCCATGTGAGCAGTATGAAGTTAAATCCTCCAATCTCCCCTCCAGGGGACACAAATATTATTGAGGCTTTATGGGTGAAGCATGAGGCCTGATGCAGGACAACTCTCACCTCATTCATTTTATTAGAACATTATCCCTGTGTCTACTGGGATTTCTGCCTTCCTGAGGGGAGTAGATTGATGGCAAGCCACCTAATCTCAAATCCAGGGTAGTAAAAAGACTGTAATATCCTTTAGGGGGTGGCGGTAGGATCACAGTCCTATGTCAGGGCATACAGCCTCCAACCCATTTTTAATAATTCCCTGGTATCTAGTGGGCTTTCCGCCTCCAATTGGGGGGGGGGAGGGGGTAGATTGTGGTAAACACCAAAACCTGTCTCCTCGGCAAAGGTGAATATAAAGACAATGGGTTCTTTATGGGTTCGGGCATGGCCCAGTTTCATAGTGAGAGGTCCCTACTCCATGTTTTAAAAACAATAATTCTCTGGTGTCTACTTGGCCTGAAGCAGGGCAGGCTGCCTCCTTACATTACACTCTTTACGAGCCAGTACAATGACAGGCTGCCCACACCCATTTTTTAAAATAGTTTTCTGAAGTCTAATGGACTTTCTGCACGACTGAAAAGAGCAGATTGGGAGTAAACCCCCCATCTTCCCCCAGATGGTAGAAAGGCTGTAAGGCCATAATGAACTTGGGGGCATGCAGTGCTGACCATCCCACCCCATTTTTAAAAATTAAAATAATAATCTGGTGTCTGTTGGGGTTTCTGCCCACTCAGCTGCCCCCCACCAATTTGCTACTCACGGGGCAGGAAGACCATGGAGCCATTTGGTGGGGGGGCATGGCCTGATGCCAGGAATTACTTCCCCTATCTCATTTGTTTTCTAAATAATTCCCTGCTGTCTAGTAGACTTTCTGACCCCACCTCCTTTGTACGAATGATTAGGGATAATTGCCTCAGTATGCTCCTCAGGGAGCAAAAGGACTGTGGAACCCTTTAGAGGTAGAGGGCACAGCCTGATGGCAGGGAAGGCTACTTTCCACAACATTGTTTTAAAATAATGACCTTATAAACTGCACAATCTCTGGGGACAGATCATAGAGCCCTTTAGAGGCTGGGGGTAAGGCTGAATGCCAGGGCAAACCAACCATTCAATTTTTCTTATTAAAAAATAACACACTGGTGTCTAGTGAGCTTTCTGTCTTCCCAAAGGGAGGGCAAAAATCCCTAAAACTGTCCCTAGGGGGATAAAAGACTGTGAGACCCTTTACTGTTTGAGAGCTATCTGCCCCATTGAGGTTGAAGATTGGGAGTACACCCACCAAACACCTTCCCTAGAAGCAAACAGTGGCCTCTAAACACTGGGCTTGGCCTACAACCATGCCTTGTTATCACAAACTGTGCTCAGCCCATATCTCACAAGCCAGTTGCACATAGATTTGGCCATGTGCCATGGTTGCTTAATGCCAGGCCTGGTCCACAGTCATGTCCTGCGCTAGCTCTTGCCCCTACCAAACCAATAACAGAGCGGCCTATAGATGCAAGGCCTGGCCTTTGGCAAAGTCAAAGAAGAAGTCTTAAGGGTTCTCATTTGATATTAACATTGGCACAGTTTGACGACTATGCAATAAATTTGACAGACACTTGCTAAGGCAAGTTCAGGGAGTTCAAGTTTCAAGAAGATATTTCAAAATGTGTTAAACTTTGTATAAAATCAATGTGTGTTTGTTTTTGCATTCTTTTACTTCCCACTCCCCTTGACCAAGATGCATGAAACCTAAAATAGAAGGATTGTCTGGCAGGCCCTATGCAAGTGGCTTGCCGTGAACCTGCAGCACACATTCAGACACACACTGAGTCCCTTTGCAAGGGCAGCCAAATTGAGAAGATTAAATTAACAACCGATAATTGAGGAGGAGCGTCAGGATATCCTCCCGTTGTCGTAGTTGGACTCTTGGTCTAGGCAAGACTGCTGGTTTAAGGACGACAGTACTTATGTTTGTAGGCGACTATGCCAATCCTACAACAAAACGCAACTGTAATCCCAACCCTTCCGGCTCACAAGCAGTATCTTACCAAAAACCTAAAACAGTGAAAGGTGATTTGTGGCAGCCTTTACGCATGGATTCAAGAGTGTGACATCTCAGGGAGCTTCGTGGGTGAATAGAGATTACCCCTTTCTCACATTAAGAACATGTCTCAATCACACACAGGCAATGAGGAAGATGCAGTAAAGTTTCAATAGGTTTTATTTTAGCAAAAACTGCAATCTGCAATACGTTTCATGGGCTGCAATGATTAAGATAATGAACAGTGCAAGAATTAAAATGACAAGAGTCATTAATACAAAGATCCCCACCATCTTGCAATACCACGAAATAATATGCAGTGTGTGTTATGCCCTAATACCCTAGCATGTAGGCCTAACTTCTAACCTCTAACCTCTAACCTAGAAGGGAGCTAGGTATGTAAAACCTCAGTCTGCCAATGCCATGTCCATGAGAAGAGCCCCCAACCCTTGTTACCTTGGAATGAGGTCTCTAGCTCGGACTCCGTAGGGACACGAAGACTGGGTCAGTGTCAAGGTGATGTGCAGCATCGATAGCAGCAATGGCATCTGGTTGGAATTCCTCTGACTATCGGATAAAGTGAGGAGTATTTATACAGTTCTACTTGGACCCCTGATGTAGTTTTGTTCCCAAACAATAGATAACAAGGCGTGCTTAGGACGGTAATTGAAATAAACAATTCCCCCGAAAGCATGAAGAGGGAAAGTACCTAAAGTGAACACCTACAGTTTGTTTGCATTTGTCGCCTGATTTTGACACCTTAGCGCGGTGACACTGATAATGCAAATCAAAACATGGGCCTAACTCAAAACAAGGCAGCCATCTTAAAAGATATAATTAAATAAATACGCTAAAACAGAGCAAGCTAAGTAGGGTAAAAGTCACTGGGTGACGGGGGCACAAGTATGCAAGCCACCGGCTGAGCTAACTACTGTATCCCATTAAAACAAACTAGGATTCACTACACCCTCCCCATTGCCGTAACAAGTATGACGCCATTTCTGGACGCCACCGAAGGTGAAATGAATCCAAATGCAAAAAAATGCTCTGGACTAAAAGCTAAATGCATAAAAACTAGCTAAGAAATCCTCTTAAAAATATGTTAAATTTGATAGCTAAAAACATATCAAGAGTTATAGGCCCGAGACAGAATACCACCAGTGCCAGTGGTATTTCTGGCTCCCTATTATTACTTTTCTGCTGGGCCAGTTGATGGTAACAGCGGAAAAGTCACATCAACATTGCTGCCGGCTCGTAATAGAGCAGGCGGCAATGCTGATGTGCAGCGGGTGCAGTAGCACTGGGGGCCCCTGCACTATCCATGCCAAGTGCATGGGCAGTGCAGGGGCCCCCAGGGGCACCCCAAGTCCCCCTTACCGCCAGCCTTTCCATGGCAGTGTTTATCGCCGTGGCCAGGCTGGCGGTCGGGGACTCATAATCCCCAGGGCAGTGGTGCTTGCACCGCTGCCCAGGGGATTATGACCGCCAGGCGAAAGCCTGGCGATACAGTGAAGGGGCCGACGGTATGGCCGTGGCTATTGCGCCACGGTCATAATAGCTGGAGTAAAACCGCCAGCCTGTAGGCGGTGTTACCGCCAGCTTACTGCCGCCCGCCAGGGTTGTAATGAGGCCCATAATGTCAACCATGAAAAGCAAAGCAGGCCACAGTATGGACAATAAATGTATACTTTGAATTTGGTCAAAGCCATTCATCAAATTATTTTCAATAGTCATGTTCCTGAAGAGCATCTCCGGAGTCACTGAATGGAAAGGACCCCAATTAAGAGGCCACATCATCAGATGTTAGATCGATCACAGGATAGGCAGTTGGGTCCACATAGCAGTATTGCGTAGTAGTCTCTTGTGCAGGTCCACCTGCAGTAGTGTCATCCTCCATGGTGTAATGAGCCAACTTGGTGAGCAAGGAATGCTCATAGGAGGCCTCGCAAATCAGCTTTAGTCTCAAGGGGCACAACTGTGAATGAACCCCCATCGGGGACATCAGCAGTTCTTGGTCCACCGGAGGCACTGGTGTAACAGCAAGGCACACTGTTGGAAAATGTTTGAAGAGGTACCATGTGCAGCGAAAGACTGGTTGCACGCACCATAGGAGTGGTCAAAATGACAATGACCAATCATGCTCCAATTCCACCAGCAAGGAAGCATTGAAGATCTGAACCATGTGATCATGGTACAGTTGAGCTTGTGGCAGCGGCTCCATTGCTTTGTGTAGCTGAAAAGGCACAACCACTGTGAATCAGAAGAAATAGCAGCAGTATCCTGCCAATCAAAGTCAAATAATTGGAAAGCCACCAAACACACTTGAAAAGAGTGAATGGATGGCCGATGGGATGACTCCAAAGACAGTCTGGAAAATGGACATGAGTCCAGACCCAACAGCCTTAAAGAAATGGACAATCCCGACTGCGCTCGAGGCGTTAAAAATTCTGGAAACCAATTCATCAAAGTGCTTGGGGAAGTTGGTATTTAATAGGGGTTTTATCTCGGCTGATGATCTTACAATCTGCAGAACATACATCTCTCTAGCTGATGTCAACCCGACCTGTTTTTGAAACAGTAGCACCTTTAGTCTGCTCAGCTTGTCATAATTTACATTACTAGTATCAATTTGAGGCCACATGTCTGATACCTTTATCTCTCATGTGGGGGGAAATAAAACTTGTCCACAACACGTAACGACCTTAGAGACCGAAACTGCGTAGGCAATTCCTGGTTGCATACCGCAGCAGCTTTGGTCACTCAGCACCACATAACTTCCATTTGAAAGTACATGAAATGCCGGTCAAATCAAAGGGACGGGAGTACCCCTCAGAAAACAGGCCATATTCGCGATCCCCGCATTGCGAAGGCCGTCAAGGGACACCTGTTTGCAAATCATGAAATGACTAACAGTAATCTCACATTCGCTTCCGCTATGAAAGACCTCTGTTTCGCCGTTCAGACACTTATAATCAAAAGGCAACTCCCACTCTTCTTTAATATAGCTATTGCCAAGTCACTTGTACCTGCCCACGGCAAGATGGTTCAGGCATTTTGAAAAATGAAAAGTCAAAATGGGCTTATTAATGATGCCATGTAGGAGCCATACCATTGAGGGACTCTCAGCAACAGTGAAAGGCAACTTTTCTAACTTCTTTATGTGAAGCATGGTGAAACACGCTTCCCTTTAAGCCATTGTTTGTTGTTCCTTTGATAAATTAAAAGCAGTGAATAATTCACTGCCGTTAGTATATTTCCATGGAACTTGGCCATTTTTCAATGTATGTAGCGTCCAACCTAGTTGCATGATGGAACGCAGCTGACTTTGTCCATGGTATAAACGGGACATATCTGTCTGAATGATATCTATTGCAGACAACACTATGTTTATCAGGGAGTAAATCCTGTTGGACAGAGTATTCATGCCGTTATCGACAACAGCTAAAGCCTTTGTCTAAATTTTCCTTATCTATTTGCCTTAAACGTGCAGCAGCTTCTATCTGGGGCAGCTTCCAAATCTCATTATACATACCATTTATGAATCTTTTAGAGCGCAGCTTTCTAGGACCTAGCAAAAAGTCCTGCAAGTCTACATCTTCAGAAAGAGTGTTCAGATGTTCTTTAACTGAGGCTAATGTGTTAGACTGTACCCATTGTTGGCACAGCTTACCCACACTGTATGTAGTAACTATACCCGTGTGCTGACCCGAGATAAAGCGAGGGTCTGGCCAACTAATCTTGAAACCCCCTGAGGAATTAAAAAAACGTGCCTGACATCCATTGGTGTCTATTGACCAAATTAACCTCCCGCCAGGACTGGAAAGTGAAGAATTATAAGTACAAGCCTGAATCTAGCTCTTCCTCTGTGACATTCAGGAAGAATTGCCAATCATTGAATTTCACAGGTGTGGGGATACTGGGCATGTTTATTTCTTTTATTTTTGCTCACTAGACAGGATGTCTGTTGAATGGTGTCATTTAAAAAGATCATTTGGACAGGAATCAGGCATGCTCTAAATAAAGCTTCCCTACCCTGTGTTTGCCAACCTTGTGTTCCCCATACACTTTTTAAATCAACAGTCTTCTTCCAGTATTCGTGACCTTCAACTGTGAGACGGGAAACAAAGGACTCTGAATAAATCAACTTCGTATCAGTTAGCAAACTTTTCCTAATTATTGAAGTAGATAATTTGAAATAATCTGACGCTGAACTTTTTGTGTCATGCCCAGTAAAATAAGTGAACTTATCTAAATAGCATTTTGGGCTCCCCACTGGTGGTGTAGAACAGTGTTCCCACTGTGTGTAGTTAAGCACAGGTCTGTGTCTAATAGTACAGTGCAGGTAGTAATGTTCCCAGTTATTATAACAGAATATTTCCCCATAATTCATTGTATGTCTATATACATCATAACTTTTAAACACTGAATAGTCCTTCATTTCAGTTAACATAGAATCCACTGTATGGACATACCAATAATCAGATACAACACCAGGTGTAATAACATCTGTGATAGAAATTTTGAATACATATGGAATTTGAATAACATCAGTAGGCCTGTATATATCAAATAGAATGTTGTCCCACACAATACCATCAGGAATTGGCACAGCTGGAATGTTCACAAGGGACAAGTCTCTTAGGACCTTATATGAGGAATGATATGGAGTTAAGACTTCATCCACAAGCTCAACTGAGGAGCATTCAGGAAGGTAATGACCATTTATAAGTAAAAAAGAAAACAGTCACAAACCCAATCCATAGAAATAATGCAAAAAATGTCAAACAGAACACTAAATAGTTCCATGGGCAGATTGAATAGTTAAGCCATTGGTACAGCTTACGTGTCTTAGATATATTTTCAATTTCTGGAGTGTAAGAGTCTGAAGAAAAGTCATCAATGTTAATGAAATAACCAGAGGCAGTCTCTGCGAAAACGGGAACAGGTGCATTACTGGTGGATTGATCCACTTCACGTGGAGGCTCATGGTAGACGGTGTCATCAGTCTGTGTGGTGTTTGTGTAAAAAAAAGCCAAATGTTGGACGGGGCTGTCGTTGATGCAGTAACTGTAATCAGCAAGAGCTCATTTTCTGCCCTCCCCATGGGCGAGGAGGTGTTTGAAATGTTGTTGGACATTGTTATGTAGTCTGGAGTAGTGTTGTTAATTCTACTTTGAAGAGGTATGTCCTGTTGGGTAGTGAGAGGGAGTCGAGAACAACCCAAGGAACCCCTGGGTCTGCTGTGCAGGATCGGCCACATGGTGAACTTTGAGGTGATCAATGGAAACAAATCTGTTTGTTCTGAAACCAGGCAGTGGTTGTAAGATGACAGTTCCTGTACCTTGTATTCTGAGGACTGGGACTGGTGCTCTGTAGGATGGACCGAATTCCTTCTTCACAGTGATCTTCTCACAAACCAGATCCCCGACTTTAGGAATCCAGCCAGTGGAAGTTGTTGGTAAATCCCTTATTCCTTAGGTGGCAGCACTGGCGGATGATTTATCATCACGTAATTGCTGAAGCTACTGTAAGACAGTGAGACGTTCATTTATGTCAAAAGGTGTGTCTGCTGCCACCAAACCAAGGCCATCAAGATCTGGGACACACATAGGTATCCCAAAGAGAACCTCATAAGGAGTGTGTACCCCAAAGGACCATCTTGGCAAATTGTTCAGTGCTCTCTGGACCCCATACAGGTGATGTAGCAAACTGCGTCCGGAACCTAATACTGTCATTCTGTTCATGTGTGCATTAGCTTCATCTGGCAGAGAAGCAGGGGCACTGGCGACAGAGGGAGCTGTATCCCACAGGACCCAGAAGGCAGAGTCCACCGACGCCGAGGGAACCAGTGGGACAGAGGGCAAGGGGAGCACCACGGCGGAGACAGGAGCTGACAACACTGACTCAGATACCTCCTCCAATGGAAGATCCCTGGTGGGGGCGGACACCTCTGTGACCACCCCAGCTGCAGGTACAGCCACCACCCTCGTACCAGCACTTCCCTCCCAGTAGCCCGTCAGCGAGTTGCCCGTGCCCACTCACCCAGGAGGATGGGCATCTCCTTCTCCCCAGGCATCTCGGGCCCTGCACCAGTGAGCCCTGCTGCTCGGTGTGAGGAGGCTATTGACCTCCTGAGATCCATCTCTGTAGGGCAGTCAACCATTGTGAATGCCATCCACAGGCTGGCATCCCATATGCAGCAATGCAATGCATTCCTGGAAGGCATCCATGGTGGATTGGTGGCCCAACAGAGATCGATTCAGGCTCTGGCCTCCTCTCTGAAGGCAGCCATTGGCCCTGTTCCTACCTTCCCCCCTCCAGCTACCACTTCCCAGTCCCAGTCTCCTGAACCCCAATCTATCCCATGCACACATACAGATGAGCATCCACACAGGACATCACACACGAGTGGCACAGTCAAACACAAGCACCACACTTCAGTCCACAAGCACTTACGCAAACACCAGACAGAAGCACACACAACCACATCCACTGCCTCCACTGTCTCCCCCTCCTCCTCCTCCACCTCCCTCAAAGTCATGTCCACACTCACACCTGCATGCACTGCTTCAACATCCACCACCAGCATCACCACACCAAGAAGCACACACACCTCACTTGCAGACACCTCCACAACATCCATCCACGAGTCCCCTGTGTCCTTTCCCACCCTGTCTGCTCCCCCGCCTAAAGGACACAAACGCAGGCACTCAGACACCCAACATCCATTCACCTCACATCAGCACACTGCCCATGCACCTGCACCCAAGTCCAGCAAACATACTCCTCCAACAACCACTCCCTCAACCTCCACTCCAATCCCTCCTTCCTTATCCCACACCACCGTCCCTAAGAAGCTTTTGCTTGCCCAACTTGACCTCTTCCCTCCCCCTAAATCCCCCCGTTCTGCCCATAAGAGCAGGGTCCCAATGACCTAGCCCAGCACCTCAGCCAAACAGTCTACAGGAACAGTGGAGGCACCTCCTAGACATGGAGGCAAGATAGTGAAGGATTCCACTGTACTATCAAGGAAGGGGATGGCTCCCACTCCACCAGCCAAGAAGTGAAAGGACCCCACTCCACCAGCCAGGAAGGGGAAGAAGCCCTCATCTCCTGCCATGAAAGGGAAGAAGCCTTCACCACCAGCTGAGACACAGCAGCCCTCGCCTCCAACAGAGGCTGTCCAGGAGGCCCCTTCCCCTGTTGAGACACAGCAGCCCTCACCTCCTGCAGAGGCTGGCAGGGTACCAACACCACCAGTGGGCACAGGCCCTCAATCCCTGCTGGGACACAGCAGTCCTCACCTTCATCAGAGGCTGCCCAGAAGGCACCTTCCCAAGCTGAGACACTGCAGCCCTCACCTCCAGCAGAGGCTGGCAGGGTACCAGCACCACCACTACCACCAGTGGTCATGGAGCCCTCACCTCCAGCTGAGGCAATGCAGCCCTCACCACCAGCAGAGGGCATGTAGGCCACCCCCCCAGGGACTGCTGTACAAGGAGACCCCTCCAGAACCAGTGGGAAAGTACCCCCACCTGAGAGACTGTGACCTTCCACTCCCGAGCAAAGGATAATGGGTATGGAGCCCCCTCCAGAACCAGTGGGCAAGTACCCCACCTGAGAGGCTGTGATCTTGCACTGCCCAGCAAAGGATAATGGGCATGGATCCCCCTCCAGAACCAATGGGCAAGTACCCCACCTGAGAGACTGTGACCTTGCACTCCCCTGCATTGGGAAATGGGCATGGGGCCCCCTCCAGGAGCAGTGGGCAAGTTCTCGGCTTCAGCTGAGGTGTCCCCCACCCCCTTCTCCCTGAGGTGTCTGCCCACTTCCAAATGATGCCTTTATTTGTGCGGATGTTGTCAGGAAACAAGTTGGGCTTTGGACTGTGCCCTGTGGACATGTGGACTGGGCATTGGTTCTTTCTGGCCAATTATACATATCTCTTTATTATCCAATTGGTTCATTTGGCGGCTGATCCCATTCAATGCATTCTCAGTACTGCCTTACTGTTGTCCTTGCATTATTATGACATGTCATTGTCCATTGCTTTTCCGCTGCAACTGGTTGTGTGTATGGTGTTTGTGTGTGTCTGGTGTGTGTTGTGTGTGTGTGTCACTCTACTTTTCCTCCCTCCCTCCCTCCTTTGTGTGGTAGGCGGCTGTACTCACCGTTGTCGTCTTCGTCGGTGTTGGTGTTCCAGGTGAAGCATGGCATAGAAGAGCATCGGGAAGACTTGCAGTTCCGATTCCATGGTGGCATTGTTCTTCCCTGTTTCTCTGATGGTGAGTCTTTCGTCTTCTGTGCAGTGTTTCTGCCAGGCTTTTGACGGCGTTGGTACCGTCCCAGAAATAGTGGCGGATTGCAGTGTCATGATATAGTGGGCGGTACCTTGTCTTCTGCCTGGCTGTTGGCAGTGACCGCTGAGGTGTGTGGTGTTAACGCCCTGGCGGTTCTTGTGGTACATTGGCTGTCTATGGGAGTTATCACAGCCATGGTCTTAATTTACCGGAAATTACCACCGGCCTGTTGGCGGTATTACCACCACTTTAACAGTCAACGCCAGTGTCATAATGACCACCAATATGTGTTTGCGGCTCACCCGGTGAAGAGGAAAAAAGTAGACCTCCCTAAAATAGCAGTGGGACGTTATTTAGCATGATTTGATCAGGTTGGATATAAATCTCACCTTATGGCAATCAACAATGTACAACATAGGTACCTTTTAACTTGGTTCCCTCTCCTTATTTTCCATTAACTGACTGCCTTCCCAAAAACCGAAAGATGGGGTTCTTTCTATGAAAAATGCCCCTGCAATAAAGGACTTGAGCAGACCACCCAGCACCCAGAGCTTTTTTGTAAATTTTATCAAACTCCCAGGAAACTCTTCCTTAAACCACTTTTTCTACAAGAGAGAAATAATACATTATAAGGCAGCTTTTATATTCTTACACAAACTAGAGGATGTAATAGTATGCTTCATGCTTGCCCTATTTTTCTCTAGAGTAATCCGTATTGGAGTCCTATTGGATGACTCAAGGACTCCAAGTACATAAAAAGGGTTTATGTGATAAACTCTATTTTATGTTGTCCATGCCCTTAGCGCTTTAATGGTTATTTTTATACAATGATGGATGGACTTAATTTTAATGGTAATGATAGCTGCCAGCATCTGGTGAAAATTATTTATGATGTTTACATTTTAGTGTTCTGTTTGATAAATGTTTTTATTTTGTTTCATATTTCACTATGTTGATTTGTTGCTTTTATGGTTCACTTAATTTGTGCCAAAAAAGCTTTTGACTGACTGAGTGGCATACACTGACACACCCAGAAACACACTGAAGCATAGACTGACATAGCCAGGCATACACTGATACAGGCACTTACACACCTAGGCACACACTGACACTTATACCGACAGACCCATGTGCACACTCATGCATACACTGAAACACCCAGACACATACTGATAGAGACAATGACACACCCAGACACACACTGGTGAATACAATAACACACCGAAGCACATACTCTTGCATTCACTGACACACTCAGGCATACACTGATGCATAAACTGACACACCCAGGCACACACTCATGTATACATTGACACACAAGGGCACACACTGATACTGACACTGACACACCCAGGCACACACTGACAAATACACTAACACAGTCAGGCAAGCACTCATTCATACACTGACATAGCCAGGCACACCTATGCATACATTGACACACCCAGGCACACATTGACACACCAAGCACACACTAATACATACACTGACACACCTAGGCACACACTCATGCTTACACTGAAGCACTCAAGCAAACACTGAGGCATACACTTATACTCCCAGGTACACACTGACACATACACAGACACGCCCATGCACATACTGATATAGACACTGACACACCCATGCACACACTGACACATACACTAACATACTCAGGCACACACTCATGCATATACAGACATAGCTGGTACATGCTCATGCATCCACTGACACACCCAGGCACACACTGACTCATACACTGAAACACCCAGGCACACACTGTTACATACACTGACATACCCAGCTATACACTAAGTACTCTCACAGTCAGTGACTCACCCATACAAGCACTCTTACACAGACTAATTTCTACATCTACCGACACACCCAGTCACTTTACTACACAGCTACTAATATGTTTTCACTCACTCACATATTTACTCACACATCCTTTCACATATACGCTCACTCAAGTAGAAAGACATTTTAAAACATTCAGAAACAAACATTAAACATGTAACATGTAAAAATATAACTCATGTCCTAAGGTAACAATAGCTCGTGTCCCCACCATGCATAGATTTTTCCTCAATAATTTGACTGCTAATGTTTCATTTATATTTTTAATGATGTTAATGAAGTTGTCATGACTGCTGTAATATCTGGGGTAATTAGCAGTGCATGGCGAAGGTGCAAGTTATAGTTACCTTAGGGAGCATGTTATAGGTACCTGAAATAAATCTAACTATAACTGCTGAATCAGAACCTAACTATAACGTCCCTATAACCATTGTTTTTTTCACTGAATTTCAGTTTTTTTTTACATTAAGCAATTTTACTTGCTATAAATTAATTCAACCACTGCCTTTGGCTGTGCGCAGCTGGGGTTACCCCCTGTAAATACCCAACCACGCGCCATGCATGGTCAAAGGTTCTGTCTCTTTGGAGGAGTCCCTGGGTGTGAGAGTGTCTGTCTGGGTGTGAAGGTAGTCCATGAGGGTCTGAGTAGTTTTGTGAGTGGATTTGTGAAGCTCTGAGTGGGTATCTGAGTGGGTCCGTGAGGGTCTGAGTGGGTCTGTGAGTAGATGTATGAATTTTTGTGTGGGTCTGTCAGTAGTTGCATGAGTGTCTGAGTGCTAATATGAGTGAGTGAATTAGTGTATGAATGAATGTGGGTATTTTTTTTTTTTAAATTGACCAATATTTGCGAATTAGTGGCAATGTTAAATGTGGGACCGCACTAAGCATTGAGACATATTCACAAATATTGCATGTCATGAAAAAAAATAATTTTAAGGTCATAGGGGGTCATTATGAACATGGAGGTAAACACCGTCTCCCGCCATGGGGACAGTGAACAGATTCCCGCTATTGGCAGTGAACAGCAGCCCGCCATATAAAGATGCACCACCAGTCACCGCCAGGGCCTTGTTGGCGAAAAAGCTGCACATCCCTCCCCGCCACCGCCGAGCACACAAATGCCCACTCCTCCACAGAATGATGCACAAATCACTGTGGCGGTCAGTGGATGTCGAACGACCACTGGCGGTACAGACCGGCACAGCCAGCAAGTGGACCCCACAGTAAGAAATGCACACATTGGCAAGTTTGAAACCCACACACCTGACACACATCCACAACACCGTAAAACACACACATACACACCCAACAATCCTGTGCATTGCCAATAGGAGAAGCCAGACTGACAACACTACAGGCAGACACCGAACACCACATCACACAACTTACACACCCAAACACACAACAGCACCCTCACCAATATCCACACAACACACTACCCACAACACACACCATAGCACCCCCCAAGCACCCACGCTTCACAGAAAGGGAGCTAAGGACTATGGTGGACATGATACTCAAGGTTGAGCCACAAGTATTCGGGGCACAGGTCCAGCACGCACCCATCGCCAGGAAGATGGAGTTATGGCAGACTATTGTCAACAAGATCAAAGTAGTGGGAAACTGGTCTTTATAGAGACCAGGCCACCAGTAACGAGCCTGTAAAAGTTAAATCGTGGCAGCCTCACCAGCATGTGCAGATGCCGCCCCCTCATGTGCTGCATAAATTAATCGAGGTCTCTCAATTTTATTGGGCATATCACGTACACCAATGCCTGGAATGTTAACAACAGCATTTAGCGCACCACCCAAGCAGTAACTATATTTAGAAGGGAATCCTTTAGGAAAGGGCGTGCCATCAGCCGTAGCCTTTATGGCAGCCGAAATCTCTGTGTCTGGTTTGGAACTCGAACGAGTCACTGCGGCCACAGTGGCGACAGCCACTGCTGACTTCGCGGCTTCATCAGCCAAAGTGTTCCCAGCAACGTGTATACCAATGCACTGGTGTCCAAGTGTATGTACCACATGGACTTTAGGAAGCGTTTCTTTCAGATCCGCAACCTTACCCCACAACAATTTGTGTTTAATGGTGTTGCCTTTAGAAACTCTGAACCCATTCAACTTCCAATAGTGTAAATATTCATTGAAAGACTGAACACAGTAGTAGGAGTCACAGACCAGCAAGGTTAAAGTCGCCGGATCCGCGTGTTCCAACGCTAACAATAGAGCTTTGAGCTCAGCCAGCTGCGCCGTGCAATCTCCCAAGGTTTTAGTATAAATATGTCGGGGGCAGAACACTTCCCCCTCCATAACGCCGCTCACCACCGCACATGCAGCAGAATATTGTTGTTTAGTCCCAACCGCTGGTTGCCATCGGTATACATGACCATCTGATATTGGTCAATAGGCAATGTGCCAGCAGGAACTGGGTACTCTATTTCATATTGAAGAAATTCTTGAGTCTGCAGCTTAGGGTCAAATATGTAATCTACATCAGTGGCAGTCAAAGACGTAGCCCATTGTATCCATCGCGGGTGTAATGCTTTCGAATTAGGTACACTCGCTTTTGTAACAGCCTCTAAGGCTGGAATCGGGGAAACAACAATGATGCGTTGGCCCTGGGCAAGCGGTCTTTCTTTAATCATAGCCATCTGTACTGCAGTGAGTATTTTCTCAGTTTGTGCAAATCGTTGTTCTGCAGCAGAATACAAGTGGGACTTGTATGCAATCGGGACTGTCTCACCCTCATTAAAGGTGACATACGTAAACCCAACAGCCCCAGGTATCACCCTGATCACTAAATGCGTTTTATTGTCCCGTGTGTGTAAATGTTGAACTGCTAAGAGATCAGTTTGCAAATCATGTAGTATATGTGTATGCTCAATCGTCCAAAATCTACTCTAAAAATTTGGGCGAATCAACTCGTATAATGGTTTTATACACGTAGCATAATCAGGAATGTAAGTTCTGCCAAAATTCAGAAACCCCAACAATGACTGGAGCTTCCGAACCGTATTAGGAGGCTGCAACTGAGCACATTTCGCCAAAAAATGTGGCACTAAGCTCTTGCCCTCATTCGACAATTCATATCCCAGGAAAATGACGATGAGGAAGGCAATCTTTGATTTCTTAAAATTAAACTTATAGCCAATTTCAGCAAACCCCACAACAATGCGTGGTACACGCCTTTGATGCTGCAGAATCTCAATATCTGTCAAATATATATCATCAACATATGATAACGCTTCAGGGTCCAACTCGTGCAGAATTTCAGTTACACAAGCCGAAAATAGTCCTGGGCTATTTCTATACCCCTGAGGCAAACAACAAAACTTTTTCTGAGAGCAAAACGCACTGAAACTGATATGGTCCCGACTTTCGGGCGCTATATTTTGGCAGAAAAATCCATTCGAGATATCTAATGTTGTTTTGTAATTTTTACGCACTATATTATTCATAAGCGCTGCGCTATGTGAATTCTGTATTGCATATGTGCGTTGTCAGTGATTGGGGGAGTTTATGAACAAGTGACACTTGGGATGAGGCACCGGGTCTCACTCTTGCATCAAGTGCCAGAAGGCCCTTAACTAGGCTCTGGCTGGCCAGTTTTAACCCTATAAGATGTGTTGTCAATCCTACTCTTGTATATCTCTGTGTGGTGACTATGTCGTCCCTTATAATAGAGCTGCACTTCTTTGTCCCCCTTATCCAATGGATTACTTTATTTTTAAGAGAATCCCCATGGTCTCGTTGACCATTATATAGCTTGGGGAAATTTATTATATATATATCATAATTACTGTGTCTGATCTCTCTTGAGGGGGTATTTCTCAAAGGGCATATAGACCTCTTGTCTAAGGGTTCATTTCTGTGCACCTCACAGTTAGCCCCCTTATTCAAGATTTTATCACATTTGTTAGAGGCGCCCACTACAGGAGGTACGCTATCGCCCCCGTGAATGTTCCGCACTTCAGCCCTTTTTCCCCTACTCCTCCCTGTCATAGTTGTTTCAGCTAATAGGGTTGGCTTTGCCAGGGAGTTAGAGTCAGATTTTAATGATGACTGCCTTATATCTCCAACTACTGCAGATATGCCATCCAACTTCTCATATATCATATGGCTAAAGGATGTAAGGTACTCCCTAAGACTCAGAATTTCAGCTCTTATCTGTGCTAGCTGTAGTTCAGCAGGCTGTTCCTTCTGGATAGCTGAGAATGGTATTAACTCCTCTATTTCCCTTGGCATAATCTTCTCTGGTTCAAGTGGCGCCAATAGGGCAAGAGGTGCAAAACGGTTATTAAAATTTATAAGGGGGGGACACACCATCTTGCCGACTAAGTAGGCTTGATTTTGGGCTCTCTATTAGGTTATGTGTGTTTTCTGACCTATTAGGTTCTAAGTTAAAGCCCTGAGATATAGATATCTGTGACTCTCTACACACAGGGGCAAAAAAGGATTTTATGTAATTCGTGGTAGCAATAATATCTTTCCTACGGGGTTTTGAGGGTTTAGTAGCTAACAAACTCTCCACTTCCTCTATAAGATCGTCAATTTGAGTCAGTGTACAATTCTCAGCAGCATGTCTGGGTACTTTCTTTGCCCCTCCCTGCTCGGTGGGATTACTACTGGGTTTCCTCTTTCCCATTTGGTAGGTTGTAGGAATCCTCAGATTTGTTGTCACAAAAGGAAAAAGGGGAGCAGGAGGGTATAAGTAACACAACAGATATAATTCCAGATCCAACCTGGTAGCGAACTCCTGACGACTTAGCTTTTACTTTGTTAAAGACTAAAAAATCAGGTCCCAACACAGGGAGGCAAAGAAGTTAAAAAGAAAACACCAACACAGTACCTTCAGGCAGCCACACGCCTATGAGCTGCCTAATCCAGAGTCTTTTAGAGGGATATCGGGGGGGGGCCCTGCCCTGCCTCTTCCTGGCAATGACGGGCAAGGACGGGCTTTGCCCGGGCGCGTCTCGCGAGCGGGAGCGCAGATCCTGAGTTTAAAGGGCTCTCGGCCCTGGGGCAGCCCCTCCTCCACCAGGCAATAGCTGCGGCTTTGTGCGCGTCCCGCGAGCGGGAGCACAGATCCTGAGTTTAAATAGCTCTCTGCCCTGGGGCAGCCCCTCCTCCTCCAGGCAACAGCTGCGGCTTTGTGCGCGTCCCCAACATGTGAGTCAAGTTGGGGCCATTTGGGTCCATCAGCCTTTTAGCTATGGACTGGCCATTGGCCTAATGTGGACGTTCTGTTGCTCCTGGAGCGTTAATAAAGTTTGTGTGACCAGTGTTGGCATACTCTGGATCCGTGGTTCCTCGTTTCATTGTGGGGAGGTATTGTGCACATGTGTGCACTTTGGGCAGGTTTAATTTCCCTTATGTTGGGTAAGTACCTCTTGCTGTGGGGTGTATGGCTTGTGCTGTTCTGAGGCGTTGTGGGTGCGTTGTGGGGTGGGTGGAGTGGGTGGGTATCTAATTGTGCCCTTTCTTCCCTTGTTTAGTAGGTTGTTGTACTTACCGTTGTCGTCTTCGTCAGCTGCCTCGGTCATATAGGTATATGGCAAGGAGCAGGACTGGCATGATTTGCAACTCCATGTCTGCTTCAGCGTGTTGTGTGTGCCTCCGGTGAGTGTTTCCTTTCATTTGGTTCATTTCTGCCTGGCTTTGAGTGGCGGTGGTTCCCGCCCCGGAACTGACGGCGGTCTAGTGCTTCATTATTTGTTGGGCGGGTAGGGCCTTTCTGTTGGCCTGTGGGTGGCCTATTCCATCGTTGATGGCACTCCTCTGCTGGTGGTGAGTGTTTTTCAGGCTGCCTGTTTTTCATGTGCTTCATTATTCTGCTGCCCAGACCGCCTGAGTGTTGGCTGTAGTTACTGCCACCGCCCGCGGTGAGGTCTTTCCCATGTTTTCATATTGAGGGCCATAATTTGACACTCAAAGACTCCAATATAACACCTCTGGGGTTAGGGTACCTCCACCCTGACTCCTTATGCTACTTTTTATTTTATTTTTCAGCCCCAGGACCCTGTAGCATGATGTAAAATGGTGGCCACAACTTTCTGGTTAGGTTGTGGCCAGCCAATCATAGAATTCTGGTTGGCGTGTACATTAGCAACTTTATCTCAAGCACAGCGAAAATGTTGCAACAGATCCCCGACCTGAGATATAAAATGTATTTTCCCTTTAATATCTCAAAAACTACTGAACGGATTTTTAAGGTTTTTTTGTAAAATGTATTTTTTGTAACTATCTAGTTACAATAACCTATGACATTTTTGGGGAATTCCATAATTTTTTTTTAACTAAATAGTGACGACAATGTGTACAAGTGATTACTTTTTGCAGTTATGTTTATATTATTGTCTAACACATTGTAACCATATATTGAATAAGAAATGTTATCTTGTTTTCAGATAAGCGTTTTTCATGATGATAACATTTATTAAACAATTTATATTTGTAAGTTTTTTTTATTTCTCATTACAATCTCTAGTTTAAAAAAATATATACCAAGAGTGTTAGATACTTTTGTAAAAATAATTATACACCTATAAAATCTTCACATACCTTTTCAGTGAAATATACTTAATAATTGTTTTTTTATATGTTTTACTGTAGTCGCGTACTCATCGCGAATCTTCATGTTGGAGTCACAATTTTATCTTATTTTCTGTGTTGCTGAAACTTATATTAACAGCTTTTACAAGTTGAATTGCCCCCTAGCCATTCATTTGTGAATATTTACTATATGTAATGATCATTAGAAAATAATATTTCATGTTGTTTTACTACTTTTTGTGGAGTCGTGGTAGGTACGTGACTGTAGCGCAACATATTTGCATCACAATGGAGACATGGATCTATTATTTTTTAACATTATAGGTTAACATATATCTAGACGTTTATATTCCAATATGAACTTGTAGATTTAGTAATGTAGAAGAAAAAGTATTATAAATGTAAATACATGTATTTGATATCATCGTTTTGTTTTATTTCATGGATAGCCGATAAACATGCAGTGTGTGCGCGATGGCGTCGCGTACACCATGTGACCCAAAAAAACATTTCTGATTAGTTGGAGTAATTTCAGCTACTTCCACAGGAAGACCACACCCTTTTTTTTTATTCTCTTTCTATCCACCAGGCAGTTTACACCTGTGGTGTTAGTGTTCATATTTGGTTGTTTTTCCCTTTTTTTAGGCATTTTTATAGCAGCAGGATGGCATCTCCTTCGTCTGCAGAGAATAACCCTAGCAGTCCTTCTGAGGGTGAAGAGCACCAAGAAAGAGAAAGAAGAGCATTGTCTGAACCTTTTTTACAATTCCAAAGGGAGAATAAAAAGTAAATGCAAAAAAGTCACTTGCAGTCTCTGCAAGAAAGTTTTGACATGTGGCTTAGATAAAAAATATTCATGTGGAACATTGTCCATGAAAAAACATTTGGAAAGCATGCTTAATGTTCGTTTGTCCTGTGCACAAAGAGAGAGGGACATGACCGAAGGGTGTACTGCAAGTGACGATTAACAACCCAGAGCAGCATCTGGATCTGCTCATCCTTCCAGTTTTGCTATTTGAGTGCCAGACTTTGCTGCAATTGAGCAGCATTGTTTTAAGTGCAAACGCACTTTGTGTGTAGGGGAACAGTCTGTGGAGAGTATAATCAATGCCATCAAAGCACACAAGTGCTAGTTTTTCTAGTTTTTCATTTTTCTTTAAAACAAAGTTTGTGTTATGCGACTTTTTATAACACTACTATTTACAAAGTTTTTCAATACACTTAAAAAATTGTTCTTTTCAGAACCACTGTACTGATTAAAGAAAGATTAACTATCTGTTATGTGATTGTTACTTCTATGTGTCACAGAATGTGTACAGATAAATGACAGTTTCTATTACTTACTGTTTGGTTGAGTGTCTGAACGTATTAATGTTTGTATGGGTGAGTGACTAGGCATGTGTGTGTTTGTATGGGTGACTAACTAAGTGCATTACTCCTTGCATGTGTGAATGACTATGTATGTGAGTAGCTGAATGGGTTAGTATCTCCTGCATGAGTGGACATATGGGTGACTGTCTGGGTGCATGAGTGGGTCTATGTATAAATAGGTAAGTGTGTGAATAGCTCTATGGGTGAGTGAGTTGGTGTTTGAGCGTGTCAATGCATGACTATCTGTGTACGTCTGTGCATTAATAATAACGTTTTGGGGTATGTGAGTGACTGTAGAAGTCAGTGAATGGGTGCATGAATGATTGCATTACTGAATGACTTCCTGTGTAAGTAACTATGGGTGAGTGGCTATATGACTACCTGTAGCATTTAATGAGTTGCTGTGTAAGTGCCTGTATGGGTGAGTGAATGTCTACATAACTGGATATATAAGTTGCAAATATTTGGGTATGTGAATAAGTATAAATGTTATTGAACTGGTTCATGAATGCTTGCATTGGTGAGTGACCTGGTGCATAAATGTGTATGTAGTTGAATTACTTCTTCTGTGAGTAGCGGTATGACTCACTGACTGGGTATGTGAGTCTCTGTATGGCTGAGTGACTAGCTGCGTGAATGCCTCTATTGGTGAGACAGTGAGTCTGTGAAAGGTTGTATAGGTATGTTAGTGGGTCTGTGGCTGTATGGGTAAGTGATTGGTTCTTTGAGTTCCTGTATTGATGACTGAGTGGGTATGTGAGTGCCTGCATAGGTGACTCTCTAGCTGAGTGAGTTCCTTTATGGGTGAGTAACGAGGTGTATGACTGGCTGTATGTGAGAGTGTCTGACTGCATGAGTGGAATAATAGGTGACTGACTGGGTGCATGAGTGGGTTTATAGGTATCTAACGGATGTATAAGTGGATGTTTGAGCGAGTAACTTGCTGCGACAGTGGCCGTATAGGTGAATGGGTGCCTGTATAGTTTTATGATTGACTGACTGAGTAAATGAGTATATGTGCGGTTAACGGAGTGAGTGCATGAGTTGCCGTAGGGGTGATTCTTTGAGTGTGTAAAAGGCTATATGGGTGAGTTACTGGATGTGGGAGTGACTGTATGGATGAGCGACTTGCTCTTTAAGTACCTGTGTGGGTGAGTATTTAGGTATGTGAGTGTCGATATGGGTGAGTGTCTAGCTGCATAAATAGAATTATGGGTGAGTGACTGGGTGTATGAGCCTTTGTATGGATAAGAGTCTGTGTGCATCAATGGGTCACTGTCTGCATACATATGTTGTTGTAGAGGTGACTGAGTGGTTCCATGATTGCTTGAATGGGTGATTTGCTGTCTGAGTGGCTGTAAAGGTGAGTGCGTGTCTCAGAACTTATAGGAGTAAGTGACTCGGTGTGTAATTTGCTGTATGGTTTAGTTTCTGCTATATAAGTGTATACATGGGTGATTCACTACTTCCATCATTGCCTATATTGGTGGGTGACTGTATATATGAGTACCTGTATGGGGAGAAACTGGCTGTGTGAAGAACTAAATGGATGCATATATGGGTATAATAGTGTGTCAAATGGTTGCTGTCTAAATATGTGAGTAGCTGTAAGTGTTTGTATGAGTACATTTCTGGGTGTGTGAATGTATGTACACATAAACAAATGGATGCATAAGAGGCTGTATGGCTGAGTGACTATCTTCTCAATTACGTCTGTAGATAACTGACTGGCTATGTGACTGGATGTATAGCTGGCTGATTGGATGCATAACAATATGTATGACCTATGTATTTTATCAATGAAGCAACACGTAATTACTTACCTTTATTACTACTAAAAGATTGTCTTTTAAGCTGTAAAAAAAAGAAGAGAAAAAATTGTTAACGTTTTATAAGGCAATCATGGGAATTATATACATGAAAAGTTGCTAACCTGTAAAGAAAATTATATTATTTTTAACACAACACAAACAAGTTTTATTCTTAAGTACATTAATTACACACATTGTGTAGACCTGTTATGTACCCTTCTTCATTACTCTCAGCTACAGGAAGTCTGTATAGCTGATCATCACTGAACAGTGTGGGGAAAAATCAGTCATATGGACATGAAAAACAAAAAACAAAAAATACATAGTATGTTACTTAAAATTAACAGTACTGTGCATTAGTCTTCTCACTTTCAAAGATTTTTCCTATAATAATTAGAAGTTGCACTCACTATAATTTATTTATAAAATGTACTTTTCTCATAATTAGTACACTAAAATAAACTACAAAACCTTCTAAAATGTTGCTAATTATTATACCTAGTACAAAAGTGATTTTGTCACACAAACAGTTCAAAGAAATTATTTCACAGTTTAATTGTCCACAAGTTTTGTTGACAGTACCATTTATAGGCCAAATTATGTCTTCACTAGTAATGATTCACATACAGAGAATCCTGTGTACCAGTTTTTTTCTGAAAAATATTACAATACATTTCAAGTACATATCACTTTTTCATTTGTTGTTCAACACACCACTCTTGCTAGGCCAAATTATGTCTATTTTATTAATCCACATAGTAACAAGACGGTATCCAGTGTTACATCACTGATCCACCTCAAAACTTTGGTTGCAGAAACAGTAAATAGGAAGGTAGACGTTTGAATGGTAGTTTTTGTTTAAATACCAGAATAGTATCATTACATTCTGTCCATCAACTTTCAGTCGTCAAATATACAATAAAATATCCAGAAGTAATGGTTAATTCTTTATGGAAAATTATAGCCAAAGTACAATATGTTCTGCCAGAAATTTATATCTGACCAGCTTTAAAAATTGTAATTTCAGTGTCCAACTTTGTTCCATCTTATCTACATCATTGAAGCATTGTTATAATGTATTTACCACTCCTCTGTATAAGCAATGTAGACAATAGATTTATTTGACATGTTAGACAGGTCATATTTTTGTCACTCTTTTTTATTAGTTTTTCAAAAGACGCACTTTTACAATCTGGAAGACTTAAGTACAAATTAATTCAGATTGGATTTCAGTGGTAGATGGGAAAGAGCAATGTTTATTCTCATGATTCTATATGTAACTGAGTCTAAAAATATCATTATTATTCACATTCTCTTGTTCTAAAATTCCAAAGATCACCATAATAAATTCCTGTGCATCTTGTTGAACATTTAGAGCAAATACTAAAAATCCACTATATTTATCTACTACTTCTCGAATTCCTGAAGCAAATTGGATTACAGTTCTGTTTTGAGATAACCGCTGAAGGCAATAAAAAAGTGCAGTATGTAATGCATATGTATAATAATTTATTGTACAGATAATAAAATCCAATACAAATAAGCAAAGCAAAAAAACAATTAATAACAATTGAAAATAAGTACCCTCAAAAACAGAGTTCAAGCTAAAAGCACACCAAAAATTGCGCTTTGCAACATATTAAAAGACAAACCACCCAATCCGGAGCCCCGCATAAAACACAAGGCAATATACATAAGCACAGCCCTAAAGTGCATGGTGCATAAAATAATAATTGTACTAAACGTCAACATATACTGTTAGAGTACCTCATCCTAACCAATAACGGACAAAATGGCAAGAGCGTGGAAGGGTTCCAACTAAACGTGTTCATTGCTCGCAGTGCCATTAAATTTAGATCGTGCAATTTTAATAAATTTGGTCAGTAACACATTTAACATTGGATTGCCTGGGTCCAGAGACAGGATAATTGCCTGTCAACAGGAGTGGATTCCCAATTCATTCCATTTACTCCAGAGCAAAAGTCTACGCTCCTTTAATAAAGCTGGACACAGGCAAACCACATGATCAATGGTTTCATCCACATTGCTGCAGCCTCTACATGTCACACTGTCCCCAGGGGGTAGCTGCCAATGGGATAGGTGTTTTAAAAAACCCTAATCACCCATCCTTAGGGCCAAAAAGGCCTTTTTCAACCAAAACCTGTATGTGCAAGAAAGTAAACTGGAGGACATACCTACCTTAAAAGAGCCAATTACTGCCCAGGCATGCTTCCGATGGACAAGAAGAGAACGGTCTGAGTGATAAGAGTACAGTTGAATAAGCCTTCTAATCTCTGATTTAAACAAGGAATAGGGGGGGATTATTTTCCCAAAGATCCCCTGCATCCAATCTCCGTTTACATTCAACCAAAAATTGGGAATAAATGCACTTTGGTTTTAGCCCACTAATTTCTTGCCACAGGAATGCAGTTTGTAACACAACTTCAGGAAAGCACCAACGTCAACTGCCACCAAATCTGGAAGCCCGAACTCCAGCCGTACCTGCTGGGTGATGCCAGATGCGGAACATGAAAGATTCATTTATAAATTTTATTAACTAACCTATTTGATAGGCACAAGCCTTTGCCCAACAGAATTTCTTGAGCACAGGCCAACAAAGGGGTAATCTTTGCTTTCATGACTTTTATTAGGGGCAGAAGGGTCGGGCCCTTTAAAACTTTAGCTAATTTGGAAAAGGCCACCTGCAAGACCACAGCTTTAAGTTCGATTTCTTATCTTATATTTACCAAAACTTCCCCTGGAGTCAAAATGTACCCCTAGGTATTTGTAGGACTGGTTGGAAACAATTTTATGGTTTTTATAGTACCAGCTGAAGCCCAAGTGTTTTTCCTCCCAAAGGGGACCACTTTTGTTTTCAACAAGTTAACTTCTAATCGGTTTGCGGAAGTATACATCGCGAGTTGGTTAAGCAACTGTGGAAGACCGATCTTAGTACAACTAAACAAGGCTAGATCGTCGGCATAAAGCAGGTGACTAAGCCTGAAGCCACTAATCTTAGGGGGATGAGAATTGACGGCGTCAAGAGATGTTGACATATCTGAAATAAAAATAAAAAAAGAAGAGGAGCAAGTACACAGCCCTGTTTCACAGCACGGGTGGTAGGAATTTTCCTAGATAGGGAGCAACCATCACCAAGCTTACTACGGACCCAGGTGTTAGTATGGAGTTCAATAATGGCACCCAAGAGTACTGAAGGGATGCCTCAACTTTGCAATTTGGCCCATAGGGAACTCCTAGGGATCCGATTGAATGCTGCCTTGAAGTCCACAAAACAGTAATTCAGCATCAGGCCTGACAAGATCACCCTATCAATCAAAATAGAAAGTGCTAATAAGTTGGTTGAGGTGCCTGAGCCAGCAGAGA
Organism: Pleurodeles waltl; assembly: GCF_031143425.1. Taxonomy (NCBI): domain Eukaryota; kingdom Metazoa; phylum Chordata; class Amphibia; order Caudata; family Salamandridae; genus Pleurodeles; species Pleurodeles waltl. The sequence goes on from NC_090437.1 coordinate 138,521,982, forward strand.
ACCCCGTTTGGACAGTGGGGATTACACCCTTCGATTCAGCTCAAACACGGAGATCCTGCAGCAAAAGGCTGGCATAGAACTTAGCCTCATTGTCCAGCAGGGCCATCATCCTCAAATTGGCAGGATCTGACCTTGAGCCATTTTTGTATAAAGGATGAAGGATGGCACCACGCCAGGACTCAGGAATTGTTGAAGTTAAGAGGCAGTATTCGAACAAATTTGCAAAATGATTGGCCCAAAGGAGAGGATCCTGTTTGAATAACACCTGTGGAAGACCATTGGAGCCCGGGGCTCCAAATTACTTAGCCCTCGAGATGATAAGGGGGAGGCGTAATTGAAAGGACTTCATTACTCCCTGCGAGGAGATTAGAGACCCTGTAGATGAGGGGCACATTTTAAGTAAGGCTGGAATAATTCTATGGACCCCCTCATCCAATGATTCCACATCCTGCTTGCTATCAGAGAAATGGGTAGTCAGGTAAGACGCCCATGCTCCTTCTGAAATGGCAACAACGCCTGTGCCCCTTTGATTACTGTTTAGGTTAATAATAAGGGACCAAAATTTTGTGGAGTTTGGATCTTTGCTTGCGCTTAAAAGTTTAACCCAAAACTGACTGAGATATTCCTGATAGTCGTCATGAACAGCCTTCCTATAATCTTTCCTCAGTTGTTTATATTCAATAAATAGACACTCAGAATCTGGTCTTTTCCTGATTGCCCTTGCTAGCCTATTCCGCACTTTCTTTAGATTCTTGGTTTCCCTGGAAACAAGAAAAAACCGAGATGGAGCTCAATTACGCACAGGTTGGTGAAATTTTAACCATAAAAGGCAAGAAAATTTCACCCATGACTTAATTGGGGACACACAACCGAATCCCTCAGAATTAGAAAAGTTAATACATTCAACCAGTACTGTGCCACTAATAGAAGCATTCCATTTTATACGCTTTAGTGATTCGGAACAAGCGCCACCGCCCACTGTCCTCGTGACATCATAAACAGGGGGAAATCAGAAACCTTTCAATACGGTGAAACAATTCAATGTTACAGATGGTGTAATCTAAATAGGAGTGAGATCGACCATCGGACCTTGTCCACCGTCGGGGGACATCATCACATAAGCGACCATTCAAAACTTTAAAACCCATACTGTTGAGATGCATTACTAAGTATTCTCCCAATGGGCAGTACAGACAGCCCTGCGGCCTTGATTGTTTGGGAATTAGCTGACAGTTACCACAATCTGGACCCTCAAGAGCCTCCATTGTATCCTGGAACAGGTTCGTGTTGAAATCACCAGTTATAAGGTAACTAGCATGCGGATAGTCCCCCACTAGACTGGCTACAATCTGCATCAGTCGAGACAATCTGCCCCTTTTTTCCTTAGATCCGGGGGCAATGTAAACATTAATTATTATAATGGTCTCCTGCGCACTCCCATTCCTTATGACAATCCCCTGGATCCAGTTATCCTCCCAAACCAGAGGTAGTATACTCCCATCTAGTTTAACTGTCATATAAATGGCTAAACCGCCCTTGGCACAGCCATTCTTGCTCTTTCTATGGGCAGGTTTCCATATTTCTAAGTACCCTGGCAGTGGACAGCTGTGCTCAGCCCAGGTTTCCTGAACTGCAATTACATTGTAACTATTGAAATTTTTTAAAAGGTTGGCCGAGGCAAATTTATGCACAATCCCATTGATGTTCCATGAACATAGGGACAGATGTCCAGGTGTTAGAGCAGAACCACCCACCCATAATGGTCAATGGGGGCGACTGTGCAAAAAAGTGGGCGGCAACCAGTCCCGGTTGGAAAACCCCTAGGAACCAAAACCAGTGTGAGAGGTACCACTAAAAGTGGAGGAGCGACCCAGGGCACCTTTCAAGATTGAGAATGGTTTTGGAGCAGTGGGAGCTAGTAACACAGGATAGCCAGACTCTTTGAAGGGAGTTATTGTAATACCCCACGAGCAAAATAAATCTCTCCTAGCAAGAATAGACTCAGCTTTTGTGGCAGAAATTGGTGTGACCAAAGTAGAGTCTCTTGGGTAAGGCCCCCTAGAGTCAAAGAATTCAATGGAAACAATGGCCCTCATTACAACCCTTGCGGTCGGTGGTAAAGCAGCGGTAAGACCGCCAACAGGCCGGTGGAAAAAAAAATGGAATCACGACCATGGAGGAAACCGCCAACATAGACAGCCACTTTAACACTCCGACCGCCACGGCGGTACAAACAAACAGCATGGCGGTCACCACCAACAGACAGGTGGAAGACAATGTACTGGCCACACCATTATGACAGGCCAATCCGCCACCTTTTCCGGGGCGGATTCAACACAAACAAAAACACAGTGAAAACAGGGCTTGGAAGGGAAAACGCTCACCTCTATACACCACACGAGGAACCAGGACGCCATGGAGCCGGAACTCCAAATTCTACCTGCCATTCTCTTCCTGTTCCTCTACCAGGAGCACGACTGACGGCAGCGACCCCCACGGTGAGTACTGCACCTACAACACAGGGGAGGGGGGAGGGGGGAGGGAAAAGAGATTGACACACACACACAACACCCCAACCCCCACCCTCACCCACAACAACATACACACAAATACATGTTGAAACATTACATTTACACCCCCTACCCCCCCGGAAGAACGCAAAGACAAAAGGAAATGATTTGAACAATTGTAATCAGGACAAATCCATTAGTCAAAAATATATATACACTATTAACAAATATGTACAACAAGATTTCAAGTCCATGTACTGCACCTACATAGTCCGTGGACCACTGGGCCCAAAATGCATGGGCGAGGCCCACACTCAATACCCAATCCAAATGGAGAGAGCACTGCAGGGGTATCATATCGAAATAAAACAGGCACCTCAGGGAGAAGGGAAGGGGGGGGGCACCTCAGCCGGATGAGTGCACAACGCCAGCTCCATGAGGGGGCTCCATGCCCATTGATGTACCCTGGGGAGTGCAAAGTTACAGTCTCTCAAGTCTCTCCAGTGGGTGGTTTGCCCACTGCTCTATCCTGGGGAGTGCAATGCCACAGTCTCTCAAGTCTCACAAGTGGGTGGTTTGCCCACTGCTTTATCCTGGGGAGTGCAAAGCCACAGTCTCTCAAGTCTCTCAAGTGGGTGGTTTGCCCACTGCTTTATCCTGGGGAGTGCAAAGGCACAGTCTCTCAAGTCTTTACAGTGGGTGGTTTGCCCACTGCTTTATCCTGGGGAGTGCAAAGCCACAGTCTCTCAAGTCTTTTCAGTGGGTGCTTTGCCCACTGCTTTATCCTGGGGAGTGCAGAGCCACAGTCTCTCAAGTGGGTGGTTTGCCCACTGCTTTATCCTGGGGAGTGCAAAGCCACAGTCTCTCAAGTCTTTCCAGTGGGTGGTTTGCCCACTGCTTTATCCTGGGGAGTGCAAAGCCACGGTCTCTCAAGTGGATGCCTTTCTCCACTGGTTCTGGAGGGAGCTTGGTGCCCAGCGTGCTTCATCCTGCCAAGGACTGAGGTAGTGGATGCCTTTCTACTCTGGTTCTGGAGGGGGCTTTGTGCCCAGAGTGCTTCATCCTGCCAAGGACTGAGGTAGTGGATGCCTTTCTCCACTGGTCTGGATGGGGCTTTGTGCCCAGGCTGCTTCATCCTGCCAAGGACTGAGGTAGTGGATGCCTTTCTCCACTGGTTCTGGAGGGGGCATTGTGCCCAGAGTGCTTCATCCTGCCAAGGACTGAGGTAGTGGATTTGATTCTCCACTGGTTCTGGAGGGGGCCTTGTGCCCAGAGTGCTTCATCCTGCCAAGGACTGAGGTAGTGGATGCCTTTCTCCACTGGTTCTGGAGAGGGCTTTGTGCCCAGAGTGCTTCATCCTGCCAAGGACTGAGGTAGTGGATGCCTTTCTCCACTGGTCTGGATGGGGCTTTGTGCCCAGGCTGCTTCATCCTGCCAAGGACTGAGGTAGTGGATGCCTTTCTCCACTGGTTCTGGAGGGGGCATTGTGCCCAGAGTGCTTCATCCTGCCAAGGACTGAGGTAGTGGATTTGATTCTCCACTGGTTCTGGAGGGGGCCTTGTGCCCAGAGTGCTTCATCCTGCCAAGGACTGAGGTAGTGGATGCCTTTCTCCACTGGTTCTGGAGGGGGCTTTGTGCCCAGAGTGCTTCATCCTGCCAAGGACTGAGGTAGTGGATGTGATACTCCACTGGTTCTGGAGGGGGCCTTGTGCCCAGAGTGCTTCATCCTGCCTAGGACTGAGATAGTGGATGTGATACTCCACCGGTTCTGGAGGGGGCCTTGTGCCCAGAGTGCTTCATCCTGCCAAGGACTGAGGTAGTGGATGTGATACTCCACTGGTTCTGGAGGGGGGCTTGTGCCCAGAGTGCTTCACCCTGCCAAGGACTGAGGTATTGGATGCCTTTCTCCACTGGTTCTGGAGGGGGCCTTGTGCCCAGAGTGCTTCAACCTGCCAAGGACTGAGGTAGTGGATGTATCTCTCCACTGGTTCTGGAGGGGGCTTTGTGCCCTGAGTGCTTCATCCAGCCAAGGACTGAGGTAGTGGATGCCTTTCTCCACTGGTTCTGGAGGGGGCTTTGTGCCCAGAGTGCTTCATCCTGCCAAGGACTGAGGTAGCAGATGTGAAACTCCACTGACGATGGCCCAACATGGAAGCTGTCCAGGCCCCTGGAACTGACCACCAGCCACGTACGACTGACCACTGGGGATGGCAGGCATGTGGTGGTGCCACTGGCACAGGATGTGGCGTGGCCGCTGGCGGTGCTGGTGCCGGCCTCAGTAGTGGCGGTGCTTATGGCACTCATTGGGCAGCGGTGCTGGCGGGTGGCTCAGTGTGCGTGCGGCTGGCGGCGGTGTCCTGGGCAGCAGTGCTGGTGGGTGGCTCAGTAAGCGTGCTGCTGGAGGCGGTGTCCTGGGCAGCTGTGCTGGTGGGTGGCTCAGTGAGCGTGCTGCTGGCGGCGGTGTCCTGGGCAGCGGTGCCCGTGGCAGCGGTGCATGTGGTGGTGCCGGTGGCGGTCTTGTCCGCCATGCAGGTTGGCGCTGACTTCCCTTTCTTTTTCTGGCCCTTCCCCACCTTGGATCGTGGCGCAGCTGTCTTGCCACTCACAACTGTAGTCCTGGGAGAGCCCTTGGTGGCAGGTGTTTTGGCCTTCTCCCTCCGGGCTCTGGCCAACTTCTTTAGTTTTTGAGGTGGGGAATGTCCTTGGCTCCTTGGCACACTGGCTGCCCTGCTGCTTGGCGCACTCCAGAAGTCGGTAACTGCTGGCACCACTGTTCCCGGTGATGTGGTGGCTGAGGTGCTGGGTTGGGACCTTGAAAGGCGGGCCGTAGGGGACGGAAGGGATGGGGAGGTGTAGGGAAGAATTCAAGGTTTGACAGGAAATGTTTTTTAGACACACTGGGACGGGTAGATGGAGGGGATTTGGGAGTGGAGGAAGAGGTAGTGGTTGTAGAGGTGTTAGTTTGCTGACTTTGGGTGAAGGTGCATGGACTGGAGGCTGTCGTGAGGTGGATGGCTGTTGGGTGGGTGTGTGACTGCGTTTGTGTAGTTTGGGAGGTGGGCTCACAGACACACTGGGATGTGTGAATGGTAGTGGGGGTGGTGTGGGCACGTGAGCGGTGTGTGGCAATAGGCCTGCTCGTGATGGACGTAGTGGCTGAAGATGTAGTGCATGCAGGTGTGAGTGGAGACGTGACAGGGAGGGAGGAGGGAGACGTGGAGGAGGAGGACACAGTGGAGGCAGTGGCTGTTGGTATGTCTGCATGGGAATGATGCTTGTGTGAGTGCCTGGGTGATGTGTGGTGCTTATGTTTGCCAGAGCTACCCTTGTGTGTTGAGGTGTGTGCATGGTGGTCTGATGGTGTGCTTGGGTAGGCTGAGGTACTGGGGATTGGGTCTGGGTGGAGGGGGGGCTGGACACAGGGACAATGGCTGCCATCAGTGCTGAGGCCAGAGTCTGAAAAGCTCGCTGTTGGACTGCCTGACCAGAATGAATGCCCTCCAGGTATGCATTTGTCTGTTGCAGCTGCCTCTCTACACCCTGTATGGCATTCAGAATGGTAGACTGCCCAACAGTGAGGGATCTGAGGAGGTCAATGGTCTCCTCACTGAGGGCAGCAGGGCTGACAGGGGGTGAGGTGCCTGGGGCGAAGGAGATGCCCACCCTCCTGGGTGAGCGGCCATGAGACACACGCTGAGGGGCTGTTGGGAGGGCGGTGCTGGTAGGGGGGGTGGCGGCTGTACCTGTAGATGCGGTGGGCACAGAGGGGTCCGCCACCGCAAAGGGAGCTCCCATCAGAGGAGGAGTCAGTGTTGATGGTCTCAGCTCCTGTCCCCGCCATGGAGCTCCCCTCGCCCTCCATCCCACTGGTGAATTCGGAGTCCGTAGTCTCACCCTCCAGGGCCATGTGGGATGCAGCTCCCTCCTGCTCCGGTGGCAGTGCTCCTCCGCGTGATGATGCTAATGCACACAATAACAGGGAGACCACAAAAAGGGGGGGGAAGAAAGTAGAAAGACGTTCAGTGCATGCAATACCGCTACCGTTGGCGGACACTACAGACCCAGCAGCCCTCTTCACTACGCCAAGCACTTAGAGTTCCTTAATTAATCACAGGGCCATGCGGTACAAGGCCTATGCTCGATTGGCTGAACACTTGGAAGTCACAGGAGCCTGACTAGGGGTAGATGGCTCTTAAAACTGGTGGGGTGCCTCATGAAGGGACCTTACCTGCAAAACTAGCCCTGGCCTAGGGCAACCCATTGTGCACCTCCCCCACCAAGACACCTCCCATGAGCGCAGAGTCAGCTGAATGAGAGTGTAATCGACCCCTTGTGGCTGCTGTGATGCCCTCAAGCGCCCATCCAACTCCGGATATGCCAACGCCAGGATCCGGAACCTCAGGGGGGTCATGGTGCGACGGGCACCCCTCCCACGTTGGGAGGCCATCCCCAGCTGGGCCTCCGCCGTCTTCTTGCTCCAGAGGCGAATGTCCTCCCATCTTTTATGGCAGTGGGTGCTCCGTCTGTGGTGGACCCCCAGGGTCCAGACTTCCTTGGCGATGGCACGCCAAATATCCTTCTTCTGGTAGGCGTTGACCTACAGGAATAGTACAGGGGAAATGGAGAAAATATAACCGGCCGTACCGTCACAGTCATTGGCCCACGTTCCCACCCTTGACCTGATGCACATACACTCACCGTTGTTTCATGCACATCTCACCCCCCCATCTCCCATCCACACCATTCCAAACAGGCATTGCCCATACAGCATGCTCACAGTGTACTCACCTGTTTGTCTGGAGGACTGTAGAGTAGCGTGGACTGAGGGAGGACCCCATCCACTAGTTTGTCCAACTCCTCCGATGTGAAGGCAGGGGCCCTTTCCCCAGACATTGTAGCCATTGTCGCTTCCAGACTGAGGTCACAGCAGTACTTGCAGTGTAGGTCCTCTCCTGTCGAAGATCAGGTATCAAGTGAGTGAACAGACAGAAAATGGCAGTCACGTCTGCGGCGGTGTATACCGTCACCGCCGGCGTACATCGACATTGACTCCTGGAACCCATAGGGTCCAATGTTAACCAATGCAGGATTGCGCCGCGGTCTTCGACCGCCTACCGAGACGGTGTGCAATGCCAGCGCAGTTACCTCATATCCCATTGTCCCACCTTAGAGGTCAGGCAGCCGCCATTTCAGGGGGCCACATGACATTAATTTTAAATGTGTCACACATATCTAGGCCTTGTATACACACTAAGACAGGCACATAGCGGATTGACAAATGTGTGCAATAAAGCTGTGTTTTCGTTCCTCAGTGTTGGCTGACCCTCTGCTCGCTGCTCTCATCCATAGAGCACGTCCGCTGGGGTAGGTGAGGAGATTGCGGCATCCTCCGCTGTATGGACTGCTGGTGGACCTTTCGACAATGGAAGAGCGACATGTAATAGTGACCTACAGACTTGATCGTGCCACAATCCAGGAACTGGGTGTCCAGTTGGAGCCAGACCTGATGTCAGCTATCTGCCATCCCACAGGTATCCCCCCACTAGTGGAGGTTCTGTCAGTAGCCCATTTCCTGGCAAGTGGGTCTTTTCAAACTACAGTGGCCATAGCATCAAGGATGTCCCAGCCTATGTTCTCAAATGTGTTTTCCAGAGTGTTGTCTGCCCTGCTGAAACACATGCGCAGTTACATCGTGTTCCCTCAGGTGGAGGATTTGTCTACAGTGAAAGGTGACTTCTATGCTCTGGGACATATCCCCAACATCATAGGTGCCATTGATGGGACACATGTGGCCTTGGTCCCCCCGCAGGAGTGAACAGGTGTACAGAAACCGGAAGAGTTACCATTCTATGAATGTGCAGATGGTGTGTTTGGCCGACCAGTACATCTCCCATGTGAATGGCAAGTTTCCTGGCTCAGTGCATGACGCTTACATTCTGAGGAATAGCAGCATCCCTAATGTGATGGGGCAACTCCAGAGGCACTGTGTGTGGCTATTAGGAGAGGACATGGACCCTATACAGTGTGAATAGTTGTCTGGGTCTGGGGTTGTCCCTAAGGGTTAGTGTGTGTCTAACAGTTGTCCCTCGACATTTGCAGGTGACCCTGGCTACCCCAACCTGTCATGGCTACTGACCCCACTGAGGAATCCCAGGACAAGGGCAGAGGAACGCTACAATGAGGCACATGGGCGAACTAGGAGGGTTATAGAGAGGACCTTCGGCCTCCTGAAGGCCAGGTTCCGGTGCCTCCATATGACAGGTGGTTCCCTATACTACTCACCAAAGAAGGTGTGCCAGATTATCGTGGCCTGAGGTATGCTGCACAACTTGGCTTTGCGACGACAGGTGACTTTTCTGCAGGAGGATGGTCCTGAAGGAGGTGTTGTGGCAGCTGTGGAGCCTATGGACAGTGAAGAAGAGGAGGCAGAAGAAGAGGACATAGACAACAGAAGCACCGTGATCCATCAATACTTCCAGTGAGACACAAGTAAGAAGACATCACTGCCTCCTACATCTGATACACTTGTTCTACCTCTTATCTGTCTGTCACTTTCACGCAGTGTATGGACCCTGATTTCTCACTTTCCCTTTTGAATTCACAGATGTGGGTCCCACTGTGTGACCTCTGCTATGTTTCCTCATGGACTAGAGCTGTGTGACATAGGTATGTTGACAATACAATGGACATTGCTATTTCCCTCAGTTATTGCAAATACACATTGGTGAAAGTACAGACTGACTCCAGATTGTTTTGTGATTTAAGGGTGTTTATTTAAGTGCTAAATAGTGGAGGGTGTTGTAAAATGGTCAGGGGTGATGGTGGAGGAATGTCCATGGCAGAGTCCAGTCTATTAGTCTCACAGGTGCATTGTCCAAAGGGGCATAGGAAGTGGAGCTGGGGCAGTTTAAGGATGGGCAGGGTGACAATGTGGGACAGAAGGATGACAATCAGGGTGGTCTCATTTCTTGGCGGGGGTCTTGGCATTGTTCTCTGTCTTTGTCCTGGATCTCAGGGACCACATACAGGGTGGTTCTCCATCTGCAGGGGGTGGGGTGCTGGTGTCGTGGTCCTGTGGCGGTGCTTCCTATCCACTAGAGCCGGCGGAGGTGGTGGGCAGTTCATCGTCCAGGCTAGTGTCAGGGGCCCCTTGTTGTGCCACAGTGTCCCTCCTGGTGTTCACGAGTTCCTTCAGCACCCCTATAATGGTGCCCAGGGTGGTATTGATGGATTTGAATTCCTCCCTGAACCCCAAATACTGTTCCTCCTGCAGCCGCTGGGTCTCCTGAAACTTGGCCAGTACCGTTGCCATCGTCTCCTGGGAATGATGGTAGGCTCCCATGATGTTGGAGAGGGCCTCATGGAGAGTGGGTTCCCTGGGCCTGTCCTCCCCCTGTCGCACCTCAGCCCTCCCAGTTCCCCTGTTTTCCTGGGCCTCTGTCCCCTGAACCGTGTGCCCACCACCACTGCCCCCAGGTCCCTGCTGTTCTAGGGATGGTAGGTTAGCCTGGGTTCCCTGTAGTGGTGGACACACTGCTGCTTGACGTGTCCTGGGGACAGAGGTATAGGCCCGCTGGGTGAGTGCTGTGCTGGTGTTTCCTGAGAGGGGAGGCTCTGTGGTGGCCTGTGCTAGTGTGAGGGGAACCGACTGCCCCGAGGTCCCAGATGGGCTGGGCTGGTCATCTAGATCCAGTTGGACAGAGCTGCTGTCATCACTGTGGGCCTCTTCAGTGGGTGGAGTGGACATGTATGGAACCTCCTGTCCAGTGACATTGGGTAGGGGTCCTGCAGGGGTGTAAAGGCATGATTATTGCATCTGTGTGTGCCATGGTGTGCAATGGGTGGGTCACCCTGTACCCCAGTGCTTCCATTCATGTGTGGGACCTTGTGTGCTAATTGTTTAGGGGTCTGTGTGGGTATGTGTAGTGGCCATGCATTGGTGATGGGTGTCCATGCTTTGTTGTGCATGCAGGGCCTGGTGTTGGGATGTATGCTTTGTGATAGTGGGACATCTGTGAGGAGTTGGAGTGATGGGGGTGAGGGTGGGGGTATGTGATAGCATGCAGGTAGGGTGGCGGATGTAATAGTTAAGATTTCACTTACCAGAGTCCATTCCTTCTGCTACTCCTGCAAGGCCCTCAGGATGCATTATAGCCAAGACCTGCTCCTCCCATGTTGTTATTTGTGGGGGAGGAGGTGGGGGTCCACCGCAAGTCCTCTGTTGAGACCACGGAACGCACCTTCCTCCGTAGGTCGTTCCAGCTCTTCCTGATGTCATCCCGTGTTCTTGGATGCTGTCCCACTGTGTTGACCCTGTCCACGATTCTGCGCCATAGCTCCATCTTCCTAGCTATGGTGGTGTGCTGCACCTGTGATCCGAATAGCTGTGGCTCTACCCGGATGATTTCCTCCACCATGACCCTGAGCTCCTCCTCAGAAAACCTGGGGTGTCTTTGCGGTGCCATGGGGTGGTGTGGGTTATGTGTGAGGTGGTGTGTGTTGTGATATGTGGGGTGATGTTTAGGGATGTGTGGTGTTTTGTGCGTGGATGTGTATGTGTGATGGTGTTGTGTGCCTCTGTATGCTGGTGTTGTCTTTGCTGTGCTGTCTCTCTGGCCTTTGTCAAAAAGTTTGGTAGTAAAGGCTTGTGGGTAATGTGGGTGTGTGTTTTATATTGTTATGGGTGTGTGGGAGTGGTGTGTGTATGTGTATCAGGTGTGTGTATTTGGAATTGTCCAATGTGGTAGTGTTTTGTAGATGTATGTGTATTTTGAGCGCAGTGGTGTGTACCGCCAATGGAATACTGCGGTTGAAAGACCGCCGCATTGATTTGTGTGTCGTGATAGTGTGGGCGTATTCCTGTTGGCGTGACGGTGGAGGTTTTGTTTTTGCCAGTTTATCACTGACCTTTGGTGTGGCGGACTTGTGTGGGTGTCTAGATTTTGGTGGATTCCGAGCGGTGGGTCGTAATACCTGTGGCGGAATTCCGCGGCTACGGCAGAGTGTTGGCGGTCTTCTGCACAGCGGTAAGCAGCATTTACCGCCAATTTTGTAATGAGGGCCAATGTCCTTAGAAAGAATGTGGTTGAGATCCGAGATAGCGTTGAGGAGTCTTAAAATATTCCCCCTGTTCAATCTGTCGTGGGGGCCACTGGAGCAGTATTCTGGGGTAAACACAAGTTTTAAAACTGAGAGTTCAACTAGAGCCATTAGAGGATGCGTGGGAACTGGAAGTTGTGGCTGTTCCTCTGCGTTCCGTGGACCTGCAGAACCCCCACGAACCAGATTTTCGACGGGGACTGTCCGAAGGCTTGGTGAAAGGATTGCAGGAGAACTACTTCTGTTGACAGACAGCAATTTAGAGGAATTGGGAAAACCAGGATCCAAAGCATCGCCATTCGTATTCCCATGGACAGTTTTGGATACAAGCAGTGTGGTTACAAGGCGAGCAGAACCTCCACAACCCCAGTACGGGGCTGCCGAATCCAACACACTACCAGAGTTGCATTTCTCCCCTGGAACCAAGTAGTCCTTAAGAGAAGAATTGGTTTCTTGCACAGTTGTTCCCACAAAGGGGACATTGACAGGCACAAGCTGAAGGGGATTAGGAGGTGAGGTCACCCTAGGTGCATCTTGGGACTGCAAAGGCAGATGCACCTTGGGGTGAGCCGATGGTCGGACATTTATCAAAGATCCTTGAAGGGGTTGGCTCCGCCTGCTGTACCGTTGTTTGCTGAGTCTTTTTTTTCCCTCTTGCTCAACAGAGGTGGAGCCACGGAATCAACTTGTGAGGACGTTGGTTGAACTAAGGCAGGTTGTGCAGAGGTGCGAGGGGGGTGAGAAGAGGCAAGCACCACCGGCTCAAGATGGGGAGAAAAAGAAGACGTAGGGGCACCCATAACCTCGGTGACCAATTCCGGAGCTCCCGAAGCAGCTGACCGAGGAGGATTGGTCAAAGTTACACTCTTAAGAGGACAAAATTTGTCTGATGTTTTTGGTTGGGTGAGCCCCCAAACCAAATCCGAGGGAACACTTGGATTCCGCAGGAGTGCCGAGGACATGGGCACTGAGGATAGCCTCCTAATTGTACATACAACTGAACTTAAAAAGATAGGTAAGATGACAGACTTTCGATGATTGGAGAACAACGACATGTCGATTGAACATAATCGGAGCTTGTCTGTGCTCTGGTAATGAGCTGGTTGAGTTTCTCAATTTTTTGATTGATACCAGCTACATAAGAAGCCAGTGTGTTTAGCAGATCAACTTGAACGTCCAGTTTGTCAGAGTGATAATTCAGAGCCAGCACAGTGGATTGAAGAGTTTGCAGAAGCTGAGGCCAGGCCAAGCTGGCTTCCGCAGGAGTAAAAGGGGGCACAGGGTTAGGTTCCTTGGCAGCACCACTCCGAGAATCAGATTGAAAACAGGAGAGGTCAAGGAGTGATTGGTTGTTGAGCTCGCGTTTAAAGAACTCTGTTTGAGAGCCAGAAGGGGCCTCGCTAGAAGACCTCAGAGGTAACATTGGATGGATGCTGCCTGGTGAACTCCAGATCCATTGGGCTGCCGGGGGACTGGGTGGTAGGAAGGTGCCATGGTCCTGCAGGGAATCGTGGCAACCTACTGTGTAATGTATTTCGTGTTTTTTCTTGGATAGCATTTACTACATGTGGTAGATGAAAGTGAATATTGAGGACAACATTAACACAGAAATTAACACCAGTAGTGTTATCCAACTGGAAACCAACAATCTTTCCTTTCTTTTCTATCTTTCTTTTATTTACACCTTCTTTCTTAAGTTTGCTCTCCATGTTTTCTAAATATTTTGTAGACTGTTTTGTGAGTTTCCACTTAGGACATAGTATGTGCTTTTCATAAACTGGGTACTGTCCTAAATGAGGAGCATATTGACTTCTTAACCTGTTGTACTCTCTTACACAATTTACATCTACACTTACTTATTTTTTCATCAAAGTCAATCAGAAACAAACCAGCTAATGTTTGAACTCATGACAATGCCACATATGACATTCCATCCTTAAAAATAGTACTTCCAATATTAATAAAAGCAGCATCAACACTTAAACCTTGAGACATGTGGATTGTTACAGCATATGCAAGACAAACTAGAAACTGTTTTCCTCACACTTATAAATCTTTCACAAGCAAAACCCGTACAACACATCGTCACTTTGTTTCAACCCATCAACCTTATCAAACTTTATTGCTAGAAATTCAACCTCATTACAGTTTGGGAAATAAATAACGTCAACAACTTTATCCATTGCAGTATTTACCAAACCCTCTCCAACATTTAAAATACGTCTTAAAATTATTCTACAATTCTTGCAGACACATAAAAACTTTTTTAATCCAGCAGTCCTAGAAACTGATTCCTCCAATGAGTCCAACTTTTCTTGTAATGTTTCACTAAGTAGTATAGTTACTCCTTAATGTTCCATTTTGTCAACAGCAGTAATCTCCAAAATGCTTTCATTGCCTAGTTTTAGTGATTCTTCATTAAACACAGCACACTCTTGAAGTGTAGGCATCAAAGAAACTATGGGGGTCATTCTGACTTTGGCGGGCGGCCGCCGTCAGAATATCGCTGCGCGGTCAAGAGACAGCCGCGGTAATTCTGAGTTTCCCGCTGGGCGGGCGGGCGACCGCCAGAAGGACGCCCGCCCGCCCAGCGGGAAACCCCCTTCCACGAGGATGCCGGCTCTGAATGGAGCCGGCGGAGTGGAAAGGGTGCAACGGGTGCAGTTGCACCCGTCGCGATTTTCAGTGTCTGCTATGCAGACACTGAAAATCTTGGTGGGGCCCTCTTACGGGGGCCCCTGCAGTGCCCATGCCATTGGCATGGGCACTGCAGGGGCCCCCAGGGGCCCCACGACACCCCATACCGCTATCCTGTTCCTGGCGGGTGAACCGCCAGGAACAGGATGGCGGTATGGGCTGTCAGAATCCCCATGGCGGATTCCCATGGGCAGCGGAAAGTCGGCGGTACACGGCAGCGCCGCCATGGAGGATTCCTCAGGCCAGGGGAAAACCGGCGGGAAACCGATGGTTTCCCTTTTCTGACTGCGGCGGTAAGAATTGGCCTGGATGCACCGCCAGCCTGTTGGCGGTGCATCCGCGGTCCCCGGCCCTGACGGTCCATGACCGCCAGGGTCGGAATGACCCCCTATATGTTTTTCCTCTTTACAAAAGTTATACATTAGCTCAGCTGCTGTCTTGTTATAGGAAACAGTTTCTTAATAAGTCGACTTTCCAACATCAATTTTGCCTCCTGTGTCAGAACTCCCACTCTGATATCCTCTAGAATATTTCCATAGTACATGTCAGAAACTTGACACATATTTTTCACAAGTTCCTTGTATTGAAAATGCTGTCAAATGTTGACATTTCCAATACTTCCTGCTGAGTTTCGAGTGTCATCATGTGAGAGAGTTTTAAAAACCGGCTGTCCTTTTACAGGAGTTAGTTGTTGTAGGTCTCCAAAGACTGGCGTCTGCTTTCCTCCAAACAAGATGTTGTATTCCGTTTTTAAAATCTCTTGAATTTGCAGATGGACAAAGGCAAGCATTAGATTTGAAACCATGCTTACCTCGTCATTAATCAAAAGTTTCATCTTTTTTATAACTCTTGCTACCTCATGTGAATCTTCCCCAGATAACTTCATGTATTCCAATTTACTATCTTGTTCTACTGGTAGCATTAACAGTCTATGTAATGTTATTCCCTTGATGTGTGCGCAGCCAATCCAGTAGGTGCAGTTACTAAACACGATACGTTTGAATTTGTGATTTTCTGTTAGTAAATAGAGATAACTTCAATTAAAAAGCTTTTTCCAGTACCAGCGTGTCCACTAATGTATAATAGTATTGGCTGAAATAATGAGCAACTGAATTCCTTTCTGTCATGTTGTAGTCTATGTTCTATCTTTTCTGTCACTTTAATGTAAATATCTTTCTGCTCATTGTTTAGTTGTCCAACTAACACATCTAGATCTTCTGATTCCAATCTAGCTTGTTCCATGGCAGTTTCCACTTCATTCATAGCTATGGCAGCTTCATTTTCAATAATAGGTTTTTCAAGAGGATCTTGACTTGAAGGTGCCAAACCCTGGCTGTTTTGTGATCTCAGCAGCAATTATTTCTTCTTGCTGTATCTCTTCATTTAACATTTGTAAATAGTTTTGTAAACATATGACACTCAAAAGCATATTTTACAGCATTAAAAACATTTTCACAGCAGTTATCATCTCCAAGTAATTCAAATTCGGTATGCCAAGGCTTGAACAGTTGAAAAACTGTGTGTGTGGGCAAGCAAAATGATGGCTGGTGGGATGCGCTCCTAGTGAGCCCCATTTTTGAGGTGCCGACGTCCTGATCGGGACTGTGTCGGTTGGCCTTTTCTGGGCTGCGCGCGATGCGGCTGACAGGCCTAGAAGGTGCGTATTCCTGGGTGGCGGCGGCCCGTTCCTGGCCTTGTGCACACCATTGGGGGTCGAGTCCTCCTTCTACGTGGCCCCTGGTCTGCAGGCGGCATATGGTGGGTCTGTGACATACTTTAGGGTGCCCCCGTGCAGGAGCCGACGCTGACGGGCCCCTTTGGACTGGCGTTCTGCCTGGGAGCCGGAGTTTGGAGGACCCTTTGTCATGCGGCGGACGGCCCGTGGGGCCACAAGAAGGAGGGGGCTGAGATAGGCCAGATGACCTGCCTCACGAGTAGGTGAGGGGTGGACATTGCATGGATCGCGTCAGAGGGGGAACCTGGGTAAACGGCCTGTGGTCTGGACTTGGGCCTTCTGAGATGGGTGCCATTGTACTTGCCGGGAGGAGGCACTAGGGGTCCGATTCTCCCGATTCTGATGCAGTCCACCGGGATACAGCGTACAGCGGCACCCTGAAGCTGGAGGAGTAATGGATCCTGACCCTCTGGTGATGTGAATACGGGCACTTTTGCCTCTTTCTTGAGACACTCGAGATGGGGATACCGTTTGGCTCCTGGGCCCAACCGGCGGATGGAAGTGTCGCAAGGTAAAACCAGCGCCAGACCCGATTGGGGGGGACCGGAGATGACCTGAAAGTGCCAGCGAATCACGAGCTGACATTCTTGCGGCTATTCAAGGGTCTAGGGTGACCCTTGAAGGAAAGATAGAGATGGTGGCAGTCGAGGTCAACCTTGTTCGGGTGGACCTCCATTGTGGAGCTGCAAAAAGAGGTGGGGGTCCTGTGCAAACAGATGTTGCAGGCCAATTCCACGGTTGGATGGCCGGAGGCGAGGCTGGAGGACACAGAGGGCAGGTACCAGTGGAATGACATCTGATTGCTGGGATTTCTGGAGTGTGCGGAGGGGCCCGCAGCTGAAACTTTAGTGGAGAGCTGGATCAGAGATGTGCTGCAGCCAGTCGGGCTGTCACAGGTGTTTGTGGTGGAATGTGCTCATAGGGCCCTCATTGCACCTCACCGGTGCACAGCCGAGGGCTATCATTGCCCGCCTTTTGAACCACAAAGACCGAGACTGTGCCCTGCGGCAAGCCTGAGAATCTGACAGGGTGGTATTTGATAACTGCAAAATCTCCATTCATCCTGATTACATGAAAAGGTACAGAGCTCCCGTAAGGGGTTCCTGGAGGTAAAAGCAAAGCTTTGTGCCATGAACATCAGATATATGCTCCTGTATCCGGAGTGCTTAAAGGTGCTTTCCGGTGGCAGGTCCCCTTTTTTTGAGTGTCCGGAGGAGGTATGGTAGGACAGGTGGGGTGGCTCATGGGACCTCTGGAGCGGACGGCCCAGACTGGAGAACAAGAGATGATGGTCAGCAGGAGGATGCTGTGACCCGGATGGCGGCCACAGGCTCTGCCCATAGAATTGTGATACAACAGGATGGGACAATAGCGGTTGCAACTGCTGGATCGGCGGAGGGTTCGAAGGGAAGCTGGAGCATAGAGGGTCTCCGCGCAGGTCTCACTATGTTACTGATGTCTGGAAATTGCAGTTGTGCACTCTATCTGGGGCCTGGTGTCAAAGTGAGAACACTCTCTTCATGAGGAGGGGTGTAGCTAATCTAAGAGCAAGGTCCTGTTGGGATGTCATTCGAATTAAGGTATGTATTGGACTTTGCGGGGTCTATGAGAATATCGATCTATGTTGGGTTGGTATTCAGGCATTTATATGTTGAAGCCGGGGCTGGGGGTGGTCACTCCACGGTTATGGTAGGACTTCATATCTGGGAAGTTGGGGATTAGGCTGTTGTCCTGGCAGCATCTACAGTATAGATCTACAGTATGGTTTGTTGTGCTTGTTTTACTGTTTATCTGGAGTGGGGGTTGAGGGTCTGGGGTGTTTAGTTTGTGAAGTTTATCAACATTTGAAGTTTGCTTCAGGGGTGCAGGCATATGGGCAAGATGGGCCAGGTGTACACTCCTTGTCTCCCTCACGGTTGTGGGGGAGGTCAGGGGTGGATATCCAGATGGAGGGATGGAGGTTAACTACAGGTATGGGTCAACAGATTAATATGTTGATGTGGAATGTCAGGGGATTGAAGAGGTATACCACGCGCTACAGGGTACACTCCTTTCTGAGGAGACATAAGGTTTATACTGCCTGTCTTCAGGAAACGCACATGACTGAGGAGAAAGCACAAAAATTAGCCAAAAAATGGCGGGGTCAGATGTTCTCATCCTCATACTCCGCCTATGCAAGGGGCATAACCATATGGGTGGCTCCGGGGGTCCCATTTACCCACATGTACAGTGAAGTAGATGTCGAGGGTAGGTACGTCCTAGTGGAGGGCATGTTGGATGGATCCCCATCATTATCCTTAACACTTATGCGCTCAACACAGACGAACACTCCTTTTATGCCAGAATACCAGAGATCTTGGGGGAGGGTGTGGATAGGCCTATTGTGTGGGCTGGAGATTATAACTGTATATTGAATGGGGAAATGGACCATCTCCCACCGAGTTTGGGAACTAAACCTTTAATGGTGAAATCTCTAACAGAAGTCAGGAGTAATTTAGGATTATGGGATGGATGGAGAGAGCTACACCCATAGGGCAGGGAGTACACTTGCCACTCCAAAACACATAACACGTATAGTCGGCTGGATCGGTTTCTTCTGGGTGGACTGAGTAGCACGCAGGTCTTAGATGTCACACACTTGGGTAGGTTCTTATCTGATCATGCACCAGTGCTGATGCACCTGCAGTGGGAGGCTGATACTACTGGTGCATGCCTGTGGAGTTCCTGACTGATGTGGGGTGTCGGGTCAAGGTGGGGGAGGCCATTAAAGGCTATATAGACTTGAACTGGAATACGATGACGTCTAGGGGTATTGAGTGGGAGGCTTTGAAGGTGGTAGTGAGGGGGGTCTGCATGGGTATTGCATGTGGGGTACGTAGACAAATGGAGCAAGAACTCACAAGCTTGGAGGAGAAGTTTAGGGCTCTGCAGCACCAATCACCGAACATGAGAATGGTTGAAAGGGAGGAACTCAGGTCGTACAAGGAGGTTGACAGTTGTTGGGACACTCTGAGTAGGGTCACACTTAGGGCATATAGCCAACGTCTGCACCATAAGGGGGATAAATCTGGCCAACTATTGGCGTGAATTCTGAAACGGGAGGTGGAGGTGCCCCCCATTGTTCACATTAGGAACATGAGTGGCGAGATGATCACTAAACGTACAGACATCCTTCGGGTGTTGATGGAGCATCTGCAGAGGGTATCGAGAACTGGTGCGAGACCTCCAGAGGATGGCATGGGGGGATTTCTGTGGCAAATGTGGCTACCACGTTTGGAACAAGAGAGTAGGGATGTCTTGGAGGCTGCTCTTACTGTGGAGGAAGAGAGTGAGGCAATCAATGTGATAACCAAATCTAGATCTCCAGGTGGTGATGGTTTTCTGGTTGAGTTGTACCAGATGTTCTCACTACTCCTGCAGGAGAGGCTCCTGGGTGGGGGTCCGAGAAGGCCTGAGTCTGGGGCATGTTGCCAGAAACCATGCACCAGGGTATTGTGTGCTTGATGCTTAAGCCTGATGGGGGTCCCTGGGACCCTTCTTCCTATCATCCGCTTTCCAGGCTGAATAGTGATGTAAAGATATTGTGTATGATTTTGGCTACTCAGCTTCGTGGGATGATTCCGAGTTTGGTGCACGAAGATCAATGCAGGTTTATTCCTGGGCGCAGCACGACCTATAACCTGCATCTCCTGGCACATGTTCTACATGAAACTGAGGGTGAGGAGGACGAGATGGCACTAGTGTCATTGGACCTAGAGAAGCCCTTTGACACTATTGAATGGGGCTATCTTTTAGAGATGTTGCAGGGAGTGGGGTTTGGCCCAGGTTTTTGCACATGGGTGAGGTTGCTGTATACTGCTCGGGTTCGGGTAGGTGAAGAGCTATCGGACTCATGGGAGATCGGCAGGGGTACTAGACAGGGATGCCGGTTCTTGCCACTTCTCTTTGCCCTAGTGGTGGAACCACTGGCGATCTGGTTCTGGGACGAGCTAGGACCATGGGGTATCCCGGTGGGGCAGACTACACACATTGTTTCCCTATATGCAGTTGATGCACAGATATATCTTCGGGAACCTAGTGTTTCTGTGCTTTTGTTGCTGCAGATGTTGGATGTATTTGGAGTCGTCTCTGGTCTTAAGGTAAATAGGAAGAAGTCACTCCTGTTTCCCTTGGGGTCCCTTTACGGTGTTACACAGGATGATTTGCCGATTGTAGGACTCAGGTGGGAGGTTGAGAGTTTCCGGTATCTTGGCATGTGGGTCACTCACACGGTGGTGGCGCATGAAAAACATAACGTAGAATGAGTAGTGACCGGCCTGGAGCGTTCGGCCTAGTTGTGGAACAGACTACCTCTTTCTGTAATGGGCAGGGCTGCAGTAGCAAAAATGGTGTTCCTGCTGCGGTGCCTTTACTTGGTTCAGAAGTCCTTGTTTCTTCTGTTCACTCGGCTTTTCCACCATCTGGATAGCTTGTTGATCTCTCTAGTAGCGGCCGGTCGACATAGTAGGATGGCACTGCCTGTATTGCAGAGGGATCTTGAGGGGGAGGGCTGGTGAGCCCCAATATCAGACATTATTACTACACGGCGCACCTGCAGTACGCTGCACAGTGGATGACGGAGTCCGGCAATTGGGAGAAGAGATTGTAGGAATGCTGGATGGACGGATGTTGGCGCATCTATTGATGGCAGGTGGTCGGTCTGAGCTGGTCATCTCTTATCTGGTCAAGACCACAGCCTGGATCTGGGAGCAAGCCATTAAGACTGTGCTCTGACGGGCCGCGTTTGACAGAGAAGTGGGGATATGGGATTTAGCACCCTTTAGGGAAATGGAAAATCTGATGTCCATGGAGGGTTGGAGGTCGGGATTCTGTGAAGTGGTTGGAGACCTATAACCCAATGGAGAGTTAATTTCCTTTAATGAAGCTCAGGATACATTGTGTCTGGTTCCTGGGCAGTTTTTGGAATATGCAAAAATGGAGAGTGTGACACAGGAGATTTGGTGTTGTTTTCCGATGGCCCCGCAGGCCTCGGCGGTGCTGAATGGATTGATTAAATGGGGTGAGGGTACTCACCTGATCACCCAGTTCTCCAAAGCCCTTCGGGATGATCACCCGAACGTGATGAGTGTGGCACGTAGGGCATGGGAGTGTGAAGTGGGTAAACACATAGAGGACGCCGATTGAAACCTGCCATTATCACTGGTGTGCATGGTGTCGTGTAATAATACGTTTAAGTTGTTGCACTTCAACTTCGTGCACAGGACATACCTCACACCTAGCCGACTAAACAGGATTGACCCGGGACGCAGGATTGGGTGTCCTAGGTGTGCCACTTTCGGTTCTTCGTTCCTGCATTTGGACCTGTAGGGTGGTATTAAATTTCTGGCAGGAAGTGGTAGGGAGAGTTGATGAGGTCACAGGATTGGGTTTGGAGGCAACGCCACTGATATGTCTTTTGGGGCTAGTACAGAAACCACAGAGCCGGAGTATCTCATACAAGCTTGTGCTGTTGGTGTTGGCCAGAAGCAGGGCAGCTATTGGTTGGATTAGTGCCCGGAGTCCTTCAATCCCCTGTTGGATGCGTGATTTAATGGAATGGGGCGCAGCAGAGGAACAGCACATGCTCCTGACACGCAGGGATGAGGGGGCTTTAACAGATGTGGTGGCTTGGGGCATATTATTGGAACGGTTCACTAGAGTGGAGGATGCAAGTTCTGCAGGAAGCACGGAGGATGAGGGGGGTGAGAGTATGCCTTGAACCAATTGGGCATTTGACAGCCAACTACAGTGAGGACATGTTTCTACTGTATATAATTTGTGTAATGACTGGTCTCAGGTGGATCTTTGGTGGGGGAGAAGGGGTCTGCGGGAAATTCAGCTGCAATGGTTCCCATCGTCTCTTGGCTTGGATTTATGTGAATGAGGCCCTGTGGTACTATAGTATAATTATACTGCCATGTCTCGCAATAACCAGCACTGCACTGTATGTTTATTGTTGATCATGTTTTTAAAAACTCAATTAAAACAGAGTTATAAAAAAAAACTGTTGAAAAAGTGCAAAATAGAAAAATTCTCTTTTCTCAGGCATTTGACAGATAAGTTTTTGGTGATTAATTACATTTTGGTTTTCACGTTTGACTAAACATCCATCACATCCTTGAACTCCATACTTTCCTTCTTCTATGTTTTCAGTAATATTACTTTTATATCTGTAGTTTTGGAGAATTTCAGAAAGGCATTTGTCTTCAAGATGTGTACTTCTTTTTGGATAGTACGTTTCCAACATATTTGATTTTCTGTTCTCTCAGGGACAGCCTCCTCCAGGTACTGAATTTCAGGGAAGGATTTCAGTGCTCTGTTTCTTGTACTAGTAGGCCAAGACTTACCCAGACAATTTGTTTTGATTTTGAGAACAAATTTGCTGAACTAAGTCTATCACAGACCTCATAAGACCCAATTTCCCTATGAGGAAGCATTTTCAAGCTGAAGGAATACAATTTCTTTCTGAGTGTATTCCCTGAAAAAATCTTCTCCCACATCTCTTTCATTTGACTTTTTCCAGATTTTGTAATGTATGAAGTAACACATCGAGCCACAGCAATGGAATTGTCTGCAACAAATTGAATGTCTATGTTAGCATTCCGCATATTTAAAATGACTGTATTGTAATCATTGATGTATTTGGACTCTTCTGTCCTTTTCAAAATATATATATTTTTGGGGATTTCCTTGTCAATGAATGTCTGACTGAGGACAAAAAGCTGTATGCTCCTTGTTGGAAGATGGGTTATTGGTAAGGCAGGTAAGTACCTACACTTAGCAATAGGCCACTAACCTCCACTGAGGTCCAGTCAGGTCTCAGTAAATTAAACCCAGATCAACCCTTGGTAGCTTGGCAACGAGCGACAAGGCTTAACCTAAGAGACAAAGCGTAAAGCATTCAAATATCACAAAACAGTAATTAAATAAAACACAGGAAACAGATTCAAAATCCAAAATAAATTTATAAAAATAGATTATATTTTTATCCTTAAAATGACACCAAAACGAATAAAATCAGATAAGGGGAACCGGAGATATGAATTTTTAAAGAATGAATGCTTTCTAGCGCATAGAAGCATCTAGCGCTCAAAGGGTTTAAAAAAACAGGTCACACTGGAAAGGAACAAAGTCCAGAGATCAGCCCACCCATGAGGTAACACTGTCAAACTTACTTTCAGAGGTGTTTGATTCAGGAGAGTGGTCCACAGCACCACCCAAGGGTTCAGAGGCGCTGGTGTGCCTCTTGTGGTCTTGGACTACAACTCCCACAATGCAACTCTTCAACCTATGGAGTTGCTCCAAACGTCTCCAAACTTCTGGATCTTCTTCAACGGGTCCTTTTTGTGTCCTTGAAGTGTCCACAACTTGATCCAACGTTCCAGAAGGACTGAGTTGCTCCTTGGGAGTTGGGACTACAATTCCCAGAATGCACATGGGCAGAATCCTCAAATGGTCACTGGACGCTGGTCAGCTGGGCTCTGCTTGCAGGACTTGATGCAGGGGACTCTGGGCAGCTCCTTTGTACCTGTAGAAGACAGGGAGTCCCTTCTTGAAGCAGTAGAAGACAGGTAAAGTCATTTTAGTGGTGAAGCCCAAGTGTGAAGCTGGTGCAGTCCTCCAGAGTGCAGTGTCCAGGTGCAGGTCAGGGGTCCAGCAGGGCAGTCCTTCTTCTCCGGTAGTTCTTCCTTGTTGGAATCTGATAGGGATCTGAGGTGTGGGTGCTGGTCTGCCAGTTTCATCCTTGCTCCTAGGTGCAAAACAGGGGGGGTCCTGGTTCTCTAATCAGGGGCAGGGTCCTTCCCCCTGTGATGACCACTTCCTGGGAAGTGTGGCAAAAATCAATCCCATGGAGCAACATTCCTCAAAAATCCATCATGGCTGAAAGTGATTTTTGGAGGTTACATCTGGCTGAGCCCACCCACTGGTGTGGCTAAAAATCCTAATCACACCCCTCTCCTGCCCTCTCCTAATCTAATCAAGGGGGCACCTAGTTGTCTAGGTTTGCAGGATGTGAGGGTGTTGCTGGGTTGCTCCAAATGTCCTTCCCTGCCTTTGAAGACCAGTTTGGCAGCCCTCCCCCTTCCTGCTTCACCATCTGCTGAGAGGAGATCCCCTCCTCCAGACCAATCTCTTTGTTTGGAGCCAGGCCGCTTCACGCCTCATCAAGGCAGCCTGGGCAGGTTGCCAGAGGCTGGCCAATCCGAGCACAGCAGCAAAAACATTGCAGTGCTGAAGTTGGCAACTTTTCAGGTAAAGTTTAAAACTCTTTACCTGAACAAGTTATATTAAATCCCACAACTGGAAGTTGTGGGATTTATTATAACAATTAATTTCATACCAAACTTCTGGTATCTGGTACTTAAGGGGACTTTAAAAATTAAAATCTCCCCATTCTAGCCTATGGAGGCCATTCACTACAATGAGGGAAAAACGAATTTGGCTGTTTTACCTCACCAGGGCTTATAAAACTATTTTTATAAGGCCCCTACTTATAGTTACATGGCACCCAGCCCTAGGGGCACATAGCGCACATCTTAGGGGTGACCTATATGTAAAAATAAGGCAGTGTAGGACTTTGGAACTACTTTTAACTCCACAGTCGAATTTGCATATAACTTTAATTTAAAAGCAGCCAGCAAGGCAGGCCTGCCTTTAAAAAGACAATGGGCACCTCAGCAGTGCACCTATGGGGGCACTACCTATGCTGGGGTCCCTAAACCTCCATGCCATTCCATATACTAGGGACTTATAGGTAGGTTCATTTTGCCAAATATAATTAACCTAATTTGCATACTGATTTTAGACAGAGCACAGGCCCTGGGACTGGTTAGCAGTACACAGGGCACCATCAGAGTCAGGAAAACATCAGCAAAATGTGGAAAATGGGGGCAAAAGGTTAGGGGGCCTCTACAATCAGCCCTGTTCTCTCACACAAGCACCCCCCAGCCCACACGCCCAGGAGACTCAGCCCAACCCGGGGAGAGCCTTCCTGGCTTGTCAGGCGAGGAATACAGTGAAGAGAACAGGCTGTCCCTTTGCAGGGCCTATTCTGCCTTACATCTTCCTGTCATGGCCACTCCCTCTGGGTAGTGACTCCATCCCAACATTGAAAGGACCCATCTCAAACTGAAACCTCCCTCTAGGGGGGTCTTCCTCCTCTCTCTCTGCCAACTTGGGTAGTGAGGTGCCCACCTCCCCTACCCCTAACTTTGCTAGGGCAACACTTAGCTTACCCAAAGAGGTCACCCAACACATGAGCAACCCCACCACGACCAACAGGGTCGGGGGCCTACTTTGCTTTTGGCCCTGGGGTCTGCCTCCAGGCCAAGTGCAGTGCTGCCAGGAAGGCTAGCACCCAGCCGAGGCTACTGACAGCTGTCAGTACCCAGAACCACACCCTAAGCTCTCCACTGACAGGTGGCTGAGCTGCTTTTGGGGCAACTGTGGGGTCCTGGCACCCCTCTTGCTCTCTAGAGTAGTGGGCTACTACCTTCTGTGACAGACACCATCCTTCCACTCTCCCTTCTGTCAGTGCAGGGGCAACACCCTGCATCTGGACAGCTGCCTGACTACTCAGGACTTCCTTGTGGTCAGGTGAGGTGTCACCAGTGCCAACTCTGGGCTCCCCTTTACTGGGGCAGAAAGCCCTTGGATCCCTGGAACTCTCTTTAAGAGAGGCCCACCCTTCCTTTTCTTCTTTCCTTTTCTTGGGGACCCCTGTCTCCTAACTGTAGGGACTAACTCCCCAGGACTTTGGGTTGGGGGGGCACCCTGGGCGACCGTCCCATGTGGGAGCAGACTCGCCTCTGGGAGGTCATTGCTCAGGATACAATCTAGGGGGAGGTCAGCACTGACTACCACCCTAAACCAGCCAAGGATACCCTCCCTCTCTAGGGGCACTATGGCTACAGGTTTGGAGGTGACCTCCCCTGTGGCTATCCTGACTTTCCAGGTCTCACCTGGGACATACATGTCTGGGGTCACTAACCGGTCACTCACTATAGTGTGACTGGCACAGGTGTCTCTCAGGCCAGTGGTAGGGATCCTATTCACCTGAATGGGGTGAAAGTGCCTACTCCCTTCCTCAGGGATCACCAGCTTACCATCTGGTCCTGTCTCTCAGCCCAATGCTAGGAGGACTTCATCCTCTGAGGAGTCTTCCTCCATGGCTACACTGGAGAGCCCAGTGCTAACCACCTTCTTTGGACAGGCTGCATCTCCTCTGAAGTTACTTGTCTGCTGACAGTCAAAGCAAGCCTTACTGTCCAAGAGTTTTTTAACCCTGGGTCTCCCTGTCTCTGCTTGTCAGAGTGGGAGTGGGAGTGGGATTTACTCTCCTCCTTCTTAGGGTTCTGGGGTACAGAGGGAGTCTCTGTGGTGGGCTTACCACCTCCCTCCTTAGGTTTTTGAGGACCTTAACCCCCCTTCTTAGAGTCTCCCCCCAGGGACTTGACAACCACCCTGGTTCTCAACCACTCATTAGCTGCCTCCCCCAGCTCTCTAGGGTTGGTCAGCTTAGAGTCCACTAGATGCTGGCGGAACCTCTCTTGGACACCATTGGTCAAGATGTGCTCCCTCATGGTCAGATTGTATAACCCCTCATAAGTATTCACTTTGTTACCATGAATCCAGCCCTCTAGTGCCTTAAGTGAGGTGTCTACAAAGTCAACCCAAGACTGGGTATTGACCTTCTGGGTGTCTCTGAACTTCATCCTATACTGCTCTGGGGTCAGACCAAACTTTTTAGTTAAGCATCTCTTCATACTGGGATATGAATCTGCCTCCTCCCCCTCAAGGTTAGGAGCCTACCCCTCCCAGAGTTGGGGACCAACTCCCAAAGAAGTGAACCCTAGTACTGAGGCTTAACTCTCCTCATCTGGAGGGCCCTCTCAAAGGCCCCCAGCCACTTATCTATGTCATTACCCTCTACATACACAGGAACCACCCCCTGGGTAATCTGGGGCAACCCCCCATCCCCCACCCATGGACACCTCAGCTTCTCTGTCGCTGCCACCATCCCTTCTCTCTTTCTTTGCCAACTTTTTCTCTTCTAGGGCCAGCTTCTGTGCCTCCAAAGCTATAAATGCTAGCTGGGCCTCCAGCTCTCTTTCCCTGAGGAACAGGTTCTCTCCTCCTGAAGGGACCTCCTTCCCCCAGCTAGCTTTGGGTATGCCCCTAGTGACTGTGTGCAGTGAGGACCGGTCTTCCTCCTTCTCACTTAGGCTCAGATGCCCTCCCTCCCCTGAGTGGTTGGAGCTAGCATCCTCCCCTGCTTCTTCCTCCTCTGGAGCTTCCTCTGAGCCTACTTCCTGGGCCTCAACCCATGCTGTCAGGGATTTAATCAGGACATGCTTCCTGAGGTCAGTGGTTGCAGGCAACCCCTTTGCAGTACACAACCCCCTAAGCTGGACTTCTGTCAGTGTGGGTAGGCTACCAGATCAAGCTCCATGGTTCCCTAGTTTTGTGTCAACAAAAACTTTTTGCAAAAAGTGGAAACAAGAATTTTGAAAAATTACAAAAATTCAATATTGAAATTAATCAAAATTTAAAATTAAAAACTGTTTTTGCACTAGGACAATTTAAAGGATTTTTAATTTGTTTTACTTAAAACTGTAATGTGATACTGAACACAAGTACAGGATCCCACCACTGTGCACCAAAAATGTTGGAAAATGGGTTATTGGTAAGGGCAGGTAAGTACCTACACTTAGCAATAGGCCACTAACCTCCACTGAAGTCCAGTCAGGTCTCAGTAAATTAAACCCAGCTCAACCCTTGGTAGCTTGGCAACGAGCGACAAGGCTTAAGTTTGGAGACAAAGCGTAAAGCATTCAAATATCACAAAACAGTGATTAAATAGAACACAGGAAACAGTTTCAAAATCCCAATTCAATTTAGAACACTAGGTTATTTTTTTATCTATAAAATGACACCAAACAAATAAAATCGGATAAGGGGAACCGGAGATATTAATTTTTAAAAGAATTCATGCTTTCTAGTGCATAGAAGTATCTAACGCTCAAAGGGTTTAAAAAAAAGTCACAGTGGAAAGGGAAAAAGTGCAGAGTTCAGGCCACCCATGAGGTAACACTGTCAAACTTAGTTTCAGAAGTGTTTGATTCAGGAAGTGGTCCACAGCACCAGCCAAGGGTTCAGAGGCTCTGGTGTGCCTCTTGGGGGTCTGGGACTACAACACCCACAATGCACCGCCTCAACTTATGGGTTTGCTCCAAACGTCTCCAAACGTCTGGATCTTCTTCCAGAGGTCCTTTTTGTGTCCTTGAAGTGTCCACAACTTGATCCAAGGTTCCAGAAACTCTGAGTTGCTCCTTGGGAGTTGGGACTACAATTCACATAATTCACCTGGTCAGAATCCTCAAATGTCCATTGGTCGCTGGTCAGCTGGGCTCTGCTTGCAGGACTTGATGCAGGGTACTTTGGGCAGCTCCTTTGTACCTGTAGTAAACAGGGAGTCCCTTCTTGAAACAGTAGAAGACAGGTAAAGTCCTTTTAGTGGTAAAGCCCAAGTGTGCAGCTGGTGCAGTCCTCCAGAGTGCAGTGTCCAGGTGCAGGTCAGGGATCCAGCAGGGCAGTCCTTCTCCTGTATTTCTTCCTTGTTGGAATCTGATAGGGTTCTGAGGTGTGGGTGCAGGTCTGCCAGTTTTATCCTTGCTCCTGGGTGAAAAACAGGGGGTCCTGGTTCTCTAATCAGGGGCAGGGTCCTTCCCCTGTGATGACCACTTCCTGGGAAGTGTGGCAAAAAATCAACCCCAGGGAGCAACATTCCTCACAAATCCATCATGGCTGAAAGTGATTTTTGGAGGTTACATCTGGCTGAGCCCACCCACTGGTGTGGCTAAAAATCCTAATCACAACCCTCTCCTAATCTAATCAAGGGGACACCTAGTTGTCTGGGTTTGCAGGATGTGAGGGTGTTGCTGTGTTGCTCCAAATGTCCTTCCCTGCCTTTGAAGACCAGTTTGGCAGCTCTCCCCCTTCCTGTTTCACCATCTGCTGAGGGGAGATCTCCTCCCCAGGCACATCTCTTAATGTGGAGCCAGGCCACTTCACATCTCACCAAGGCAGCCAGGCCAGGCTGCAGAGGCTGGCCAATCAGAGCACAGTAGCAACAACACTGCAGGGCTGAAGTTGGCAACTTTTCAGGTAAAGTTGAAAACTCTTTACCTGAACAAGTTATATTAAATCCAACAACTGGAAGTTGTTGGATTTATTATAACAATTAATTTGATACCAGACTTCTGCTATCTGTTACTTAAGGGGACTTTACAAATTAAAATAAAGTCTCCCCATTCTAGCCTATTGAGGCCATTCACTACAATGAGGGAAAAAATGAATTTGGCTGTTTTACCTCACCAGGGCTTATATAACTATTTTATAAGGTCCCTACTTATACATGGCACCCAGCCCTAGGGGCACATAGGGCAGACCTTAGGGGTGACTTATATGTAAAAATAAGGTAGTTTAAGACTTTGGAACTACTTTTAATTCCAAAGTCGAATTTGCATATAACTTTAATTTAAAAGCAGCCAGCAAGGCAGGCCTGCCTTTAAAATGACAATGGGCACCTCAGCAGTGCACCTATGGGGGTACTACCTATGCTGGGGTCCCTAAACCTCCATGCCCTTCTATATACTAGGGACTTATGGGTAGGTTAATTTTGCCAAATATAATTATCCTAATTTGCATACTGATTTTATACAGAGCACAGGTCCTGGGACTAGTTAGCAGTACCCAGGGCACCACCAGAGTCAGGAAAACACCAGCAAAAAGTGGAAAATAGGGGCAAAAAGTTAGTAGGCCTCTGCAATGAGCTCTGTTTTCTCACACTCCTCCTTTTGAAATAACTGGTCATGGAAATCCAAATCGACATATTGTGTAAAAATGTCATTGGATCTGTATATCTCTGTTTTCTGTACAGTAATATATAATAAACATGTATTTATTTTATAAACAGAGAAACCACCATCTAGTGCATATGCTACATGTCTTCCTATTTATGTTTAAACCTCACTATGACATCCTGTGCTATTATTGCTTTCACAGTAAAAATGATATCTTCACTGAATGCATTACTATATCATTGAATATCTCACTTTATTGAAAGGTGCATCCATATGCCCTCTCTAACACAATAAACACAGCTGTAGATAGCATGATTGAAAGCTCTGAACTTGAAGCTGAAGGCAACGTCACAGTGCATGTCAGTGGGTGGAAAAAGTAAATAATAAAACATTTACTTACCTCCACGTTCTTAGGGGGTCATTCTGACCCTGGCGGTCGGTGATAAAGCGGCGGCCAACCCGCCAACAGGCAGGCGGGCAAAAAAATGGAATTCTGACCCTGGCGGGAACCGCCAACACAGCCCGCCACTTTAACACTCCGACCGCCACGGCGGGACAGACAAACAGCGCGGCGGTCACCGCCAACAGGCACGCGGCAGACAATGTACCGCCCACCCTATCACAACTCACCAATCCGCCACCTTTTCCGGGGCGGGAGCCCCGCCGACAAAAACACGGCGGAAACAGACTACGAACGGGAAAACGCTCACCGATACACACTCCACGAGGAAGGAGGACAGCATGGAACCCGAATTAAACATCCTACCAGCCATTGTCGACCTGCTCATCTACCAGGAGTACGAACGCCGGCGCAGACGACAACGGTGAGTACTGCACCTACAACACAGGGGAGGGGGGAGGAGGAAAGCTTCCGGGCACACACATACGCCATACACCCACCTCCCCCACCCCAAATACCTACACCCCAATGCAGAGCAACAAGTCAGAGTGACACCCCCCAAACCCACCGGAATAATGCAAAGACACAATTAAAATGATCTTTAAAATATATGTATAATATAGCTCCATTGAATTTATGGGAAATATGCAATATGAAAGATACAAAATAAGGAATGAACATAGTTAAAAATATATACATAGGCAATAAGTCCTGCCCATTCTGTCAAAGTTCCATAGTCCGTGGGCCAATGTGCACAAACACATGGGCAAAGCCCACACAGGAGACCAGATACCATTGGAGAGAACACTGCTGGGGCATCAGATGATAAAACTACAGGCACCTAAGGGGGAAGGGAAAGGGGGCACCTCAGCCACATGAGTCCACGACGCCAGATCCACGAGGGGCCTCCATGCCCACTGTGCCATCCTGGGGAGTGCAAAGCCACAGTCTCTCAAGTCTCTACAGTGTGTGGCTTGCCCACTGTTCCATCCTGGGAAGTGCCAAGCCACAGTCCATCAGATGGATTACCGACTCCACTGTTAATGGAGGAGGCATGGTGCCCAGAGTGCTTCGTGAAGCCCTGCTCGACACAGAACCGGCACTGTCAATGGCCCAGCGGTGCTTGAGACGGCGTTGCCCAGCGGAGCGGTGCTTGAGATGAAGGGCCCAGCGGAGCGGTGCTTGACAGGAAGGGCCCAGCGGAGCGGTGCTTGACAGGAAGGGCCCAGCGGAGCGGTGCTTGAGACGGCGGTGGCCAGCGGAGCGGTGCTTGAGATGAAGGGCCCAGGGGAGCGGTGCTTGACAGGAAGGGCACAGCGGAGCGTTGCTTGAGATGAAGGGCCCAGCGGAGCGGTGCTTGACAGGAAGGGCCCAGCGGAGCGGTGCTTGACAGGAAGGGCCCAGCGGAGCGGTGCTTGACAGGAAGGGCCCAGCGGAGCGGTGCTTGAGACGGCGGTGGCCAGCGGAGCGGTGCTTGAGATGAAGGGCCCAGCGGAGTGGTGCTTGAGAGGAAGGGCCCAGCGGAGCGGTGCTTGACAGGAAGGGCCCAGCGGAGCGGTGCTTGAGACGCGGTGGCCAGCGGAGCGGTGCTTGAGATGAAGGGCCCAGCGGAGCGGTGCTTGACAAGAAGGGCCCAGCGGAGCGGTGTTTGAGATGAAGGGCCCAGCGGAGCGGTGCTTGACAGGAAGGGCCCAGCGGAGCGGTGCTTGACAGGAAGGGCCCAGCGGAGCGGTGCTTGAGACGGCGGTGGCCAGCGGAGCGGTGCTTGAGATGAAGGGCCCAGCGGAGCGGTGCTTGACAGGAAGGGCCCAGCGGAGCGGAGCTTGAGATGAAGGGCCCAGCGGAGCGGTGCTTGAGATGAAGCGCCCAGCGGAGCGGTGCTTGACAGGAAGGGCCCAGCGAAGCGGTGCTTGAGATGAAGGGCACAGGGGCGGGCCCCTGTTCAGCGGTGCTTCTCACGGCGGGGCCCTGTTCAGCGGTTCTTGTCACGGCGGACCCCTGTTCAGCGGTGCTTCTCACGGCAGGGCCCTGTTCAGCGGTTCTTGTCACGGCGGACCCCTGTTCAGCGGTGCTTCTCACGGCGGGCCCCTGTTCAGCGGTTCTTGTCACGGCGGGGCCCTGTTCAGCGGTTCTTGTCACGGCGGGCCCCTGTTCAGCGGTGCTTCTCACGGCGGGGCCCTGTTCAGCAGTTCTTGTCACGGCGGGCCCCTGTTCAGCGGTGATTCTCACGGCGGGGCCCTGTTCAGCGGTTCTTGTCACGGCGGGGCCCTGTTCAGCGGTGCTTCTCACGGCGGGCCCCTGTTCAGCGGTTCTTGTCACGACGGGGCCCTGTTCAGCGGTTCTTGTCACGGCGGGGCCCTGTTCAGCAGTGCTTCTCACGGCGGGGCCCTGTTCAGCAGTGCTTGTCCTGTGTTTCTAGGGAGCCAGACCTGGCCAAGACTTCCCGCTCAGTCGCCATCCGAACTTGCGGTCGCGGGGCCCTCCTGTGATGGAGTCCTGGGCCCGTGGGTGTCATCGGTCACAACCGGAATGGGGCTGGTGGGGCCCTCCTGGGCAGCTCGCCTGCTGCCTGACTTCTCTGCCCTGCTGCCCTTGCCCTCCTTCACTGAAGCTCTGTGGCCCTTGCCTCCCTTTGATGGTGTGGCAGGTGACCGGGCAAGGCTACTGTCCTTGTTGGCAGCCGTCTCAGGCTTGTCGCGCCGGCCCTTAGTTTTTTTTGTCCTCTTCCCAGGGGGTGGGCTGGCTGTCCCCTTGCTGCTGGCCGATGTTCCTGCCCTAGGAGCTGGTGGACTCCAATAGCCCTGCACTATGGTCCTAGTAGATGCAGGGCTGGTGGTGGCTGAGGTGCTTTTTTGACTCTTAGCAGATGGAGGGGGTGGGTCAGTGGTTGGAACGAGGTTAAGGTTGGAAAGGAAAAGCACTTTGGAAGGACAGGGACGGGTAGGTGTAGTGGGTATGGGAGTGGAGGAAGAGGATGTGGTTGTAGGAGAGTCAAGTGTGCTGTCTTTGGGTGCAGGTGCTTGTGACGGAGGCTGTTGTGAGGTGGATGGCTGTTGGGTGGGTGGCTGCCTGCGTTTGTGTGGTTTGGAAGAGGGGGTGACAGACACACTGGGAGAGGACACAGGGGACGTGTAAATGGCAGTGGGGGTGGTGACTGCACATGTGCGGACTGTAATGGAGGGTGTGCTGGTGATGGAAGTACTGGCTGATGGTGGTGTGCATGCAGGTGTGAGTGGAGACGTCACAGGGAGGGAGGAGGGAGATGAGGAGGGGGGGACACAGAGGTGGTAGTGACTGTTGGCATGTCTGCATCTGGATGTTGCTTGGGTGAATGCTTGTGGGATCTGTGGTGCTTATGTCTGGATGAGCTGCCCTTGGGTGTAGAGGTGTGTGCAGGCTGGTCTGATGGTGTGGATGGGATAGGCAGAGGAACAGGAGACTGGGACTGGGTGGAGGGAGTCAGAAGAGGGAGGCTGGAGACAGGGACAATGGCTGCTGTCAGTGCTGAGGCCAGAGCGTTGAACGATCGCTGATGGGCAGCCTGACCCGAATGAATGGCCTCCAGGTATGCATTGCTCCGATGCACCTCCCTTTCTACACCCTGGATGGCATTCAAAAGGGTAGACTGCCCAACAATGAGCGTCCTGAGGAGGTCAATGACCTCCTCACTGAGGGCAGCAGGGGTAACTGGGGCAGGGCCTGAGGTGCCTGGGGCGAAGGAGATGCCCGCCTTCCTGGGCGAGCGGGCACGGAGCGAATGCTGAGGGGCTGCTGGGAGGGCGGGGCTGGTGCGCTGAGTGGTGGCTGTACCTGTTGTGGCAGTGGGCACGGATGTTGCCGCCACCGCAAGGGAGCTCCCTTCCGAGGACGTGGCGGTGTCGCTGACGTCTCCACGGGTCCCCGTTGTGGAGCTCCCCTCGCCCTCCGTCTCACTGGTGTACTCGGAGTCTGTTGCATGGCCCTCCGGGGCCATGTGAGATGCAGCTCCCTCGTGCGCCGATGCCACTTCTCCTCCGCCTAATGATGCTAATGCACACATGAACAGGAAGACAAAGAAAATGGGGGGGGGAGAAATGAAGACAGGTTGAGTGCATGCATTGGCAACACCGTTGTCGGAGAGGACAGACACAGAAGCCCCCTGCACTAGGCCGCGCAATCGGGGTACACTACTCAGTTATTGTGACTAAGCCTACAGGTCTATGGACGACAAATGCACACATGGGTGAGGCCGGACCATGGATAGCTGTACTTGGCACCCTACAGAGGTGGGGGGCGGGAGCACAGGGCCATGCCTAACGGAGGGGCCTAGCCTACAGAATGCGCCCTGGCCTAGAGATAGCCACAGCCCTCCTCCCCCACCCAGACACCTTCACTGCGCGCAAAGATAGTAGAATGTGCTGATACTCACCCCCTTGTGTCTGCTGTGATGTCCTCACGCGCCTATCCAAATCGGGGTAGGCCACCACCAGGATCCGGGACATCAGGGGGATCAATTGGCACCTGGCACCCCTCCTACGTCGGGAGGCCATCCCCAGCAGAGACTCGGCGGTCTTTCTGGTCCCGCGGCGGATGTCCTCCCACCTCTTTCGGCAGTGGGTGCCCCGTCTGTTGTGGACCCCCAGGGCCCGGACGTCCTTGGCGATGGCACGCCAAATGTCGATCTTCTGATGGGCGCTGACCTATGTGACATGTACAGGGTGGGAAAGGAAATATCATCACTTTTCTGCCTGGTCAATGTGAGTGGCCCCCCCCTCCCCAACCTTGCCATGTGGCACATGCTCTCATCTTTCGTGCGTTGCACTCCTCATTCGCTCCCCTCCCCACCATCTTACATACACCCCACTCAACACAGGCATAGCCCATTCAACGTGCACCCTGTGTACTAACCTGTTGGTCTGGAGGACCGTAGAGTAGCGCATACTGGGGGAGGACCCCATCAACAAGTTTCTCCAATTCTTCTGAAGTGAAGGCAGGGGCCCTTTCCCCAGTCGCAGCAGCCATTGTATCTCCCAGACCGAGGTCACAGCAGCACTTGCAGTATCGGTCCTCTCCTGTGGATGATCAGGTCTCGAGTGATTAATCAGAAAGAAAATGGCGGGCATGCCCGCGGCGGTGCGTACCGCCGCGGTGCGTACCGCGACCACAGGCGCCCATCCTCATTGGCTACTGAAACCCATAGGGTGCAATGTTAACCAATGCGGCTTAGCACCGCGGTCTTCGACCGCCTACCGCCACGGTGTGCCACGCCAGCGCATTGACCTCACATCCCACTGTCACACTTCACAGGTCAGGCAGCCGCCATTTCAAGGGCCCACATGGCATAATTTCTACTGCGTCACACAGGCCTAGGCCTTGCATTGCCACTCATACAAGCCTTTCAATGCATAGCAATTCGTGTACTGTGCAAGCTGTGTGAACGAACCTGTGGGTTGCTTGACTCTGTGCTCCATGTTGTCCTTCCTAGGCACCGTCCGCTGGGACTTGCAAGGAGAAGGATGAATCCTCCCGTGTACCGACCGCTGGTGGACCTGTCGACAATGGAAGAACGACATATCATACTTACATACAGGCTTGACAGAGCAACTATACATGAACTATGTGCCCAGCTGGAGCCAGACCTGATGTCCCCCATCCGCCAACCCACAGGGATTCCCCCTCTGGTGCACGTTCTGTCAGTACTCCATTTTTTGGCAAGTGGGTCTTTTCAGACAACAGTGGCCATGTCATCTGGGATGTCTCAGCCTATGTTTTCAAAGGTTTTGTCCAGAGTGTTGTCTGCCCTGATTAAATACATGCAGAGCTACATTATTTTCCCTGAGGTGGGCGATTTGGCTACAGTGAAGGGTGATTTCTATGCCCTTGGACATATCCCCAACATCATTGGTGCCATTGATGGGACCCATGTGGCTTTGGTTCCCCCCAAAGAAAGTGAGCAGGTGTACAGAAACAGAAAATGTTATCATTCGATGAATGTCCAGGTGGTCTGTTTGGCTGACCAGTACATCTCCCATGTAAATGCCAAGTTCCCTGGGTCAGTGCATGACGCGTATGTCATGCGAAATAGCAGCATCCCTTACGTGATGGAACAGCTACAGAGACACCGTGTGTGGCTAATTGATGACTCTGGTTACCCCAACCTGTAGTGGCTACTGACCCCAGTGAGGAATCCCCGGACCAGGGCAGAGGAACGGTACAATGAGGCCCATGGGCAAACTAGGAGGATCATAGAAAGGACCTTCGGGGTCCTGAAGGCCAGGTTTAGGTGCCTGCATATGACAGGGGGATCCCTAATGTACTCACCAAAGAAGGTGTGCCATATCATCGTGGCCTGCTGTATGCTTCACAATCTTGCTTTGCGACGCCAGGTGCCTTTTCTGCAGGAGGATGGTCCAGATGGTGGTGTTGTAGCAGCTGTGGAGCCTGTGAAGAGTGAAGAGGAGGAAGACGACGGGGACGACACGGACAACAGGGATACAGTCATACAACAATATTTTCAGTAGCACACAGGTAAGAATCACCCACGCCATTTTACATTTACTTAAGGCCTCATGCGTCTCTACTGTCTGTGTTTCCCCCCAGTTCCTGTTAACTGATTTGTGACTTTCCCTTCCCTTTTCAGAGCTGTATGACCCACTGCGTGACTTCTGCTTTGTTTGCCCATGGACTAAAGCTTATTGAAATTGGTATGTTGTCATAACAAAGTAACTGGACATTATTGCACCGTTATGTGCAATACATTTGTTAAGAATACAAGCAGACTCCTGTTATTTTAAGTGCAATAAGTGTTTTATTTTAAGTGCTACATATAGGTACATGATTGTAAAACGGTGATGGGTGGGGGTGGAGTAATGTCCGTGGCAGAGTCCAGTTCTCAGTCTCACAGGTGCATTGTCCATATGCCTGTGGAAGGATGGAGCAGGGGCAGTTAAAGGTTGGACAGGGTGACAATGTGGGACAGTGGGATGACATCAGGGGGTATCTTATGCTGGCGGGGGTCTTGCAATCCTACTCTGTCTTCTTGTGAGATCTCAGGTTCCGCTTGCGGGGTGGTTCTTCTTCTGCAGGAGGTGGGGTTCTGGTGCCTGTTGTTGTGTGGGGGCCTCCTGTCCACTAGCGCCGGCGGAGGTGGTAAGCTGTTCCTGGCCTGGGCTAGTGACAGGGGCCCTTTGGGGTGCCACATGGTCCCGCAATGTTGTGACTATCTGGTTAAGGGCCACGACGATGGTCCCCATTGCGGAACCGATGTTCCTCAGTTCCTCTCTGAACCCCATGTACCGTTCCTCCTGCAGTGCCTGGATCTCCTGGAACCTGGCCAGTACCGTCGCCATCGTCTCCTGGGAGTGGTGGTAAGCTCCCATGATGGAGGAGAGGGCCTCTTGGAGAGTCGGTTCCCTGGGCCTGTCCCCCCCCTGTCGCACAGCAGCCCTCCCAGTTCCCCTGTGTTCCTGGGCCTCTGTCCCCTGGACGGTGTGCCCACTATCACTGCCCCCAGGTCCCTGTTGTTGTTGGGGTGGTGGGTCGACCTGGGTGCCCTGTAGTGGTGGACACACCGCTGATTGACGTGTCCTGGAGACAGAGGCATGGGCCCGCTGGGTGGGAGCTGTGCTGGTGTTCCCAGAGGGGGTTGGGTGTGGTGTAGCCTGTGGCTGTCTGTGGGGAACCGACTGTCCAGAGGTCCCCGATGGGCCGGGCTGGTCATCTGGGTCCAGGGAGACAGAGCTGCTGTCATCGCTGGGGGCCTCTTCTGGGGGTGGGATGGACATCTCTGTACCCTCCGTGGCGGTGTGGTGGCGTTCGGGTCCTGCAGGGGTATAAAGGTATGGTTATTGCTTCTGTGTGTGGCATTTCGTGTGATGGGTGGGTGTCCGTGTACCCAAGTGCAGGCATTCCCTTGTGGGGGCTTTTGTGAGGGTGGCTTGTGGGGGTGATGTGTGTGTGCAGTGGGCATGCTTTGGTGATGGGTGTCCATGCTTTGTGGTCGCATGCACGGCTTGGTGTTGGGATGGGTGGGTTGTGATGGTGAGCCATTTGCAAGGAGTTGGTGTGATGGGGGTGAGGGTGGGGGTATGTACTGGCATGCAGGTGGGGTGGGGGTGGGAAGCAGTAGTGAAGATTTGACTTACCAGAGTCCATTCCTCCGCCTACTCCTGCGAGGCCCTCAGGATGCAGGATGTGCAAGACTTCCTCCTCCCATGCTGTAAATTCTGGGGGAGTAGGTGGGGGTCCGCCGCAATGTTGTGCCTTGATACCATGGAACGCACCTTCCCCCGTAGGTCGTTCCAGCGCTTCCTTATGTCATCCCGATTGCGTGGATGCTGTCCCACCGCGTTGACCCTGTCCACTATCCTTTGCCATAGCTCCATCTTCCTGGCAATTGTGGTGTGCTGCACCTGTGCCCCGAAGAGCTGGGGCTCTACACGGACTATTTCCTCCACATGACCCTGAGTTCTGCGTCAGTGAACCTGGGGTGTCTTTGGGGTGCCATGGGGTGGTGTGGATGAAGTGTGGGGTGGCGTTTGTGGTGATGAGTGTGGTGCGTGTGGTGGTGTGTGGTGTTTGGTGCGTGGATTCTGTGTGGGTGATGGTGTTGTGTGCCTCTGTGTTGTGGGATTGTCTATTCTGTGCTCTCTCTCTAGCCTTCGTCAATAATTTCGGGTCGTAGGGGTTTGTGGGTGATGTGGGTGTGTGTTTTATATTGTGTTGGGTGTGTGGGAGTGGTGTTAGTATGTGTATCAGGTGTGTGTGTTTCAAAATGACCAATGTGGCTGAGTTTTCTATGTGTGTGTGTATTTTGACCGCAGCGGTGTGTACCGCCAATGGAATACCGCGTTTGAAAGACCGCCGCGTGGATTCGTGTGTCGTGATAGTGTGGGTGTATTTCTGTTGGCGTGACGGTGGAGGTTTGGTCATCGCCATTTTTTCGCTGAACTTTGGTGTGTCGGGTTTTTGGCGGTTTGCAAGTTGCGGGTCAGAATGACCGTGGCGGTTTACCGCGGCAGCGGCGGTGTTATGGTGGTCTTCTGACCGGCGGTAAGCGCCTTTTACCGCCAAGGTCAGAATGACCCCCTTAGTCTTCACCTCTTTCTGAAGTCCCAGCACAAGTCTCAGTGCCTCAGCCAACCCTCCTCTACCACTCCAGACTGTGCTCTCAGGCTACTGTTATGGGAGATTTATAATTTAAAGGAAACAGACTATATTGGAACCTTTAAATGATATAGGAATCTCCACACCTTTCATAATTAAATTTAATTGATCAGTAAGAAAAGGGAGCAGGGCTTTTGCAAATATCTCGTAAACCTCCATTGGTATACCATCATTCCATTAAACGTTTGCAATCGGCATCTTTATACGCACCGTTGCTATCTCAATAACATCAAATCTTTTTGCGCTCCCATCATTTGGGGTAGTTGGATTAAACTAAACTATTGTTCTAGACTGGATATAGAAACTTAGTACACTCTCTTATATAAGTTACTATAGTGCTGCATAAATACCTTTGTGATTTCACCATTCTCTGTTACAACCCTATGAGAATCAGTTTTCTTGATCGTATTAATATATTGTTTATTCTGCTTGATTCTGGTAGACCAGGCATGGAATTTGCCTAGTAACTGACTTTCCTCGTACAATTTCTGCCGATATGTTCTATGGTTATTTACCGCCTCAATCAACAAGGAATGACTACGGTTCTTCTTGACACTCGCAAGCTGCTCTTTTAAACCAGGCCTATCCTCTGCCCTTATGTGAGCATCCCCAGCTAAGTTTACCACAGATTGTAGCACCTGTATTCTAGTAGAGGGCACCCTATTTAGATGAGACTTAGGTACTAACACTCGTCCTCAAAAGGTGGCCTTAAATGCCTTTCACATCACAAAGTCAGAATTGCAATTTATCTTAGAAAAAGCCTTAAAAAAAAATCCTCGTTTCCTCCAACCAGATCTTATCTGCTAACATAGACTTATTAAACTTCGATCTTGGTCTCTCTTTTTGGGAATTTCTAAATTAAAATAGACTGGTACTATTGAGTGGTCAGAGAAGGCATTTGCCCAAATATCTTTTGTCCTCCACCTGATTGTCCAAATTATTAAACAAAAACTAACCATGACGCCGTATTGAATTGACATGAAAAATAAGCAAACTTTGCCATACTCAGGTGATCTATATGGCAAGAATCATCTATTTGAAAATCCTGCTTAAGAGTAGCAAGAACCCTTGATGTTTTTGGCTTCACCTGTTTTTTGGTCCTACTAGAAGTATCTAAATTTAGACCTTGAATGAAGTTAAAATCACTTCCAAATATCAAAGGCCTTGTGGCCCCCATAGCAAGATTATGAAGATGTATCAATGATTTCACATCATCCGATATTGGGCCATAATAATCCATGAAATTTAAGGCAAAGTCCTGAAATAAGGGGCCTATTTAAGAGCCCCTAGCACCACCGGAGCGTCACTTTTGTGATGCTTCCGTGGCGCTAAGCACTGCTCCATATTTACAAGGAGATGTAACGCCAATTTTTTGTGGTGTCACATCTCCTTTTAAATATGGGCCCCTCTGACGCAGTTTTCTATGTCATAGAACTGTTCAATGAGTGTTGCAGTGGGTGTTCCACCGCAACACCCATTGCTTTTGATGCTGCCTCACGTTTACGAGTTTGAGGCAGCGCCAAAAACTAATACCACCCCAGGGGTGTAGTATGGCAAAAAGAAGAGGGTTGCTTTTATTCATCCTTGTGTTTTGCTTTTTATTTATGTGTGGTGCATTCAAAATGCCATGGATGATTGTTGACATGCAGGAAGGGGCACCTTCCTGCACACAATCAATCTTTTCTAATGACGCTTTGGTGCTTCTATGTGTGCTGCATTTTGAAGCACACATTGAAGTGCCACATCGCCATTATAGATTGTTTATATACTATGGGAATCGTAATATAGCGTCCGAGATGTCTGTCACATTTATGACGGGGTAACCTTTCTGCCAAACCCTAAATCAGGCCCTAAGTCCTGTCCCATAGAATGCGTTTGGTCCACTCATACATGGAAAGCAGCATGTCAAATGGTGGAAGTGTGGGAATGCAGGCAAGATGTTTGCATTTGGCTGGAAATAGTGTTTGTGACCCATACTTTGACATTAGCAGGTAATTCTGGATAGGAAAATGTGCTATAATCCACACAAGCCTCACCGTCCTAAATTCACCTTGGTCTCTGAATTTAAAAAATACTGAAAGTTGGTAGGGTTCTCCAGTTGCTTATTGACTCAGAGCATGAATACTGCAGCCATTAACAATGGCAAGTGACAGAAAATTGGGATTTGCACCTTCTTTGCCAGCCCATTTGTCAAAACTACACCCAAAAAATTGTACATTTCCTCTTGCTTGCCATGGGGTTGTGGGCAATGTACGGCCCTGGAGTGGGTGTTGAGCGGACAGAAAACTGTGGGGGCATTAGTGGTGGGAGTGTCACTTACCCTCAACCCATTCTTTTTTTAAAACAATAATCAATGCTGTGCATCCAGTGGTCCTTCCCTATGTGAGCTGTATGAAGGTAAATCCTCCAATCTCCCCTCCAGGGGA
Source organism: Pleurodeles waltl (assembly GCF_031143425.1). Classification (NCBI taxonomy): domain Eukaryota; kingdom Metazoa; phylum Chordata; class Amphibia; order Caudata; family Salamandridae; genus Pleurodeles; species Pleurodeles waltl. The sequence continues at coordinate 138,563,897 of NC_090437.1, forward strand.
CACAAATATTATTGAGGCTTTATGGGTGAAGTATGTGGCCCGATGCAGGACAACTCTCACCTCATTCATTTTATTAGTACATTATCCCTGTGTCTACTGGGATTTCTGCCTTCCCGAGGGGAGTAGATTGATGGCAAGCCACCTAATCTGCAATCCGGGGTAGTAAAAAGACTGTAAAATCTTTTAGGGGGTGGCGGTAGGATCACAGTCCTATGTCAGGGCATACAGCCTCCAACCCATTTTTAATAATTCCCTGGTATCTAGTGGGCTTTCTGCCTCCAATTGGGAGGGTAGATTGTGGTAAACTGTGGTAAACACCAAAAACTGACTCCTCGGGGAAGGTGAGTATAAAGACAATGGACTCTTTATGGGTGAAGGCATGGCCCAGTTTCATGGTAAGAGGTACCTACTCCATGTTTTAAAAACAATAATTCTCTGGTGTCTACTTGGCCTGAAGCAGCGCAGGCTGCCTCCATACATTACACTGCTTACGAGCCAGTACAATGACAGGCTGCCCATACCCATTTTTTTAAATAGTTTTTTGAAATCTAATGGACTTTCTGCACCACTGAAAAGAGGAGATTGGGGGTAAACCCCCAATCTTCCCCCAGATGGTAGAAAGGCTGTAAAGCCATAATGAACTTGGGGGCATGCAGTGCTGACCATCCCACCCCATTAAAAAAAATTAAAATAATAATCTGGTGTCTGGTAGGGTTTCTGCCCACTCAGCTGACAGATTGAAGGTACCCCCACCAATTTGCTACTCACGGGGCAGGAAGACCATGGAGTCATTTAGGGGTGGTGGCATGGCCTGATGCCAGGAATTGCTTCCCCTATCTCATTTGTTTTCTAAATAATTCCCTGATGTCTAGTGGACTTTCTGATCCCACCTCCTTTGGAAGGTTGATTAAGGATAATTGCCTCAGTCTGCTCCTCAGGGAGCAGAAGGACTGTGGAACCCTTTAGAGGTAGAGGACACAGCCTGATGCCAGGGCAGGCTGCTTTCCACAACATTGTTTTAAAATAATGACCTTATAAACTGTACAATATACACCTCTGTGGACAGATCATAGGGCCCTTTAGAGGCTGGGGGTAAGGCTGAATGCCAGGGCAAACCACCCATTTAATGTTTCTTATAAAAAAATAACACACTGGTGTCTAGCGAGATTTCTGTCTTCCCAATGGGAGGTCAAAAATCCCTACAACTGTCCCTAGGGGGATAAAAGACTGTGAGACCCATTACTGTTTGAGGCACTTCCCACATCCCAGTTTCTTTTTTATCATAAACAAATATCACTTTCAATAGAAAGCTATCTGCCCCATTGAGGTTGAAGATTGGGAGTATACCCACCAAACACCTTCCCTAGAAGCAAACAGTGGCCTCTAAACACTAGGCTTGGCCTACAACCAGGCCTTGTTATCACAAACTGTGCTCAGCCCATATCTCACAAGCCCGTTGCACATAGATTTGGCCATGTGCCATGGTCGCTTAATGCCAGGCCTGGTCCACAGTCATGTCCTGCGCTACCTCTTGCCCCTACCAAACCAATAGCAGAGCGGCCTCTAGATGCAAGGCCTGGCCTTTGGCAAAGTCCAAGAAGAAGTCTTAAGGGTTCTCATTTGATATTAACATTGGCACAGTTTGGCGACTATGCAATAAATTTGGCAGACACTTGCTAAGGCAAGTTCAGGGAGTTCAAGGTTCAAGAAGATATTTCAAAATGTGCTAAACTTTATATAAAATCAATGTGTGTTTGTTTTTGCATTCTTTTACTTCCCCCTCCCCATGACCAAGATAAATGAAACCTAAAATAGAAGAATTGTCTGGCAGGTCCTATGCAAGTGCCTTGCCATGAATCTGCAGCACACATTCAGACACACACTGAGTCCCTTTGCAAGGGCAGCCAAATTGAGAAGATGAAATTAACAACCGATAATTGAAGAGGAGCGTCAGGATATCCTCCCATTGTCGTAGTTGGACTCTTGGTCTAGGCAAGACTGCTGGTTTAAGGATGACAATACTTATGTTTGTAGGCAACTATGCCAATCCTACAACAAAACGCAACTGTCATCCCAACCCTTCAGGCTCACAAGCAGTACCTAACCAAAAACACAAAACAGTCAAAGGTGATTTGTGGCAGCCTTTATGCATGGACTCAAGAGTGTGACATCTCAGGGAGCGTCATGGTTAAAAGGAGATTACCCCTTTCTCACATTAAGAATATGTCTCAATCACAAACAGGCAATGAAGAAGATGCAGTAAAGTTTCAATAGGTTTTATTTTAGCAAAAACTGCAATCTGCGATAAGTTGCATGGGCAGCAATGATCAAGATAATGAACAGTGCAAGAAATAAAATGCTAAAGACAAGAGTTATTAATACAAAGACACCCACCATCTTGCAATACCACGAAATAATATGCAGTGTGTGATATGTCCTAATACCCCAGCATGTAGGCCTAACCTCTAACCTAGAAGAGAGCTAGGTATGTCAAACCTCAATCTGCCAATGCCATGTCCATGAGAAGAGCCCCCATCCCTTGTTACCTTGGAATGAGGTCTCTAGCTCAGACTCTGCAGGGACACTAAGGGGGTGATTTTAACCTTGGCGGACGGCGGAGGCCGTCCGCCAAGGTACCGCCGTGAAATGACCGCACCGCGGTCAAAAGACCGCGACGGCCATTTAAACATTTCCTCTGGGCCGGCGGGCGCTCTCCGAAAGAGCGCCCGCCGGCCCAGAGGAAATGCCCCTGCAACGAGGACGCCGGCTCAGAATTGAGCCGGCGTAGTTGCAGGGGTGCGACGGGTGCAGTTGCACCCGTCGCGTATTTCAGTGTCTGCAAGGCAGACACTGAAATACTTTGCGGGGCCCTCTTACGGGGGCCCCTGCCGTGCCCATGCCATTGGCATGGGCACGGCAGGGGCCCCCAGGGGCCCCGCGGAACCCCCTACCGCCATCCTGTTCATGGCGGGTTTCCCGCCATGAACAGGATGGCGGTAGGGGCTGTCAGAATCCTCATGGCGGCGGAGCGCGCTCCGCCGCCATGAAGGATTCCCCCGAGCAGCGGTAAGTCGGCGGGAGCCCGCCGACTTGCCGCTTCTGACCGCGGCTGAACCGCCGCGGTCAGAATGCTCGTGGGAGCACCGCCAGCCTGTTGGCGGTGCTCCCGTGGTCGGTGGCCCTGGCGGCCGCCAGGGTCAGAATGACCCCCTAAGACTGGGTCAGTGTCAAGGTGACGTGCAGCATCGATAGCAGCAATGGCATCTGGTCAGAATCCCTCTGACTATCGGATAAAGTGAGGAGTATTCATACAGATCTACTTGGACCCCTGATGCAGGTTTGTTCCCAAACAATACATAACAAGGCGTGCTTAGGACGGTAATTAAGATAAACAATTCCTTCGAAAGCATGAAGAGGGAAAGTACCTAAAGTGAACACCTACAGTTTGTTTGCATTTGTCGCCTGATCTTGACGCCTTAGCGCGGTGACACTGATAATGTCAATCAAAACATGAGCCTAACTCAAAACAAAGCAGCCATCTTAAAATATATATTAAATAAATGCGCTAAAACAGAGCAAGCTAAGTAGGGTAAAAGTCACTGGGTGACGGGGGCACAAGTTTGCAAGCCACCCGCTGAGCTAACTACTGTATCCCATTAAAACAAACTAGGATTCACTACACCCTCCCCATTGGCGTAACAAGTATGACGCCATATCTGGACGCCACCGAAGGTGAAATGAATCCAAATGCTAAAAAATGCTCTGGACTAAAAGCTAAAAGCAGAAAAACTAGCTAAGAAATCCTCTTAAAAATATGTTAAAATTGATAGCTAAAAAAATATCAAGAGATATAGGCCCTCATTACAACCTCAGCGGTCTTTCAAAAAGACCACTGAGGTTGCGGGAGACAGAATACCGCCAGTGCCGGTGGTATTTCTGGCTCCCTATTATGACTTTTCCGCTGGCCCAGCGGAAAAGTCACATCAACATTGCTGCCGGCTCGTAATAGAGCCGGCGGCAATGCTGATGTGCAGCGGGTGCAGTAGCACCAGTCGCACATTTCACTGCCCAAATTTCAGGCAGGGAAATGCGTTACGGGCCCCCAGGGGCACCCCAAATACCCCTTACCGCCAGCCTTTCCATGGCGGTGTTTACTGCCGTGGCCATACTGGCGTTCAGGGACTCATAATAAAGTAGCGGTATAGTGGATGGGCCGGCGGTATGGCCGTGGCTATTGCGCCACGGTCATAATAGTTGGAGTAACACCACCAGGCTGTTGCCGGTGTTACTGCCAGGTTACCGCCGGCCACCAGGGTCGTAATGAGGCCCATAATGTCAACCATGACAAGCAAAGCAGACCAAAGTATGGACAATAAATGTATGCTTTGAATTTGGTCAAAGCCAATCATCAAATTATTTACAATAGTCATGTTCCTGAAGAGCATCTTCGGAGTCACTGAATGGAAAGGACCCCAAGAAAGAGGCCACATCGTCAGATGGTAGATCGATCACGGGATAGGCAGATGGGTCCACAGTGCAGTATTGCGTAGTGGTCTCTTGTGCAGGTCCACCTGCAGTAGTGTCATCCTCCATGGTGTAATGAACCAACTCGGTGAGCAAGGAATGCTCATAGGAGGCCTCGTGAATCAACCTTAGTCTCAAGGGGCACAACTGTGAATGAACCCTCATCGGGGACATCAGCAGTTCTTGGTCCACCGGAGACACTGGCGTAACAGCAAGGCACACTGTTGGCAAATGTTCAAAGAGGTACCATATGCAGCAAAAGACTGGTTGCACGCACCATAGGAGTGATCGAAATGACAACGACCAATCATGCTCCAATTCCACCAGCAAGGAAGCATTGAAGCTCTGAACCATGCGATCATGGCACAGTTGAGCTGGTGGCAGCGGCTACATTGCTTTGTGTAGCTGAAAAGGCACAACCACTGTGAATCAGAAGAAATAGCAGCAGTATCCCGCCAATCAATGTCCAAATAATTGGAAAGTCACCAAACACACTTGAAAAGAGTGAATGGATGGCCGATGGGATGACTCCAAAGACAGTCTGGAAGATGGACATGAATCCAGACCCAACAGTCTTAAAGAAATGGACAATCCCGACTGTGCTCGAGGCGTTAGAAATTCTGGAAACCAATTCTCCAAAGTGCTTGGGGAAGTTGGTATTTGATAGGGATTGTATCTCGGCTGGTGACCTTGTAATCTGCAGAGCATACGTCTAGCTGATGTCAACCCGACCTGTTTTTGAAACAGTAGCGCCGTTAGTCTGCTCAGCTTGTCATAATGTCCATTAATAGTATCAATTTGAGGCCACATGTCTGATACCTTTATCTCTCGTGTGGGGGGGGGGGATTAAAACTTGTCCACAACACGTAACAACCATAGAGACCGAAATTGCGTAGACAATTCCTGGTTGCATACCGCAGCAGCTTTGGTCACACAGCACCACATAACCTCCATTTGAAAGTACATGAAATGCCGGTCGAATCAAAGGGACGGGAGCGTCCATCCTGGGTGCATGATGGAACGCAGCTGACTTTGTCCATGGTATAAACAGGACATGTCTGTCTGAATGATATCTATCGCAGATGAAACTATGTTTATCAGGGAGTAAATCCTGTTATCGACAACAGCTAAAGCCTTTGTTTAAGTTTTCCTTATCTATTTGCCTTAAACGTGCAGCAGCTTCTATCTGGAACAGCTTCCAGATCTCGTTATACATAACATTTATGAATCTTTTAGAGCACAGCTTTCTAGTACCTAGCAAAAAGTCCTGCACGTCTACATCTTTGGAAAGAGTGTTAAGATGTTCTTTAACTGAGGCTAACGTGTTAGACTGTACCCATTGTTGGCACAGCTTACCCACACTGTATGATGTAACTATACCCGTGTGCTGACCCGAGATAAAGCGAGGGTCTGGCCAGCTAATCTTGAAACCCCCTGAGGAATTCATAAAACGTGCCTGACATCCATTGGTGTCTATAGGCCAAATTAACCACCCGCCGGGACTGGAAAATGAAGAATTATAAGTACCAGCCAGAACCTTTGCATCTAGCTCTTCCTCTGTGACATTCAGGAAGAATTGCCAATCATTGAATTTCGCACATGTGGGGATACTGGGCTTGTTTATTTCTTTCATTTTTGCTCACACCAGACAGGATGTCTGTTGAATGGTGTCATTCAAAAAGATCATTTGGACATGAATCAGGAATGCTCTAAATAAAGCTTCCCTACCCTGTATTTGCCAACCTTGTGTTCCCCATACACTTTTTAAATCAACAGTCTTCTTCCAGTATTAGTGACCTTCAACTGTGAGATGGGAAACAAAGGACTCTGAATAGATCAACTTCGTATCAGTTAGCAAACTTTTCCTAATTTTTGAAGGAGATAATTTGAAATAATATGACACTGAACTTTTTGTGTCATGCCCAGTAAAATAAGGGAACCTATCCAAATAGCGTTTTGGGCTCCCCACTGGTGGTTTAGAACAGTGTTCCCACTGTGTGTAGTTAAGAACAGGTCTCTGTCAAATAGTACGGTGCAGGTAGTAATGTTCCCAGTTATTATAACAGAATATTTCCCCATAATTCATTGTATGTCTATATACATCATCACTTTCAAACACTGAATAGTCCTTCATTTCAGTTAACATAGAGTGCACAGTATGGACATCCCAATCATCAGATACAACACCAGGTGTAATAACATCTGTCATAGAAATTTTGAATACATATGGAACTTGAATGACATCAGTAGGCTCTTATATATCAAATGGAATGTTGTCCCACACAGTACCATCAGGAATTGGCACAGCTGGAATGTTCACAAGGGACAAGTCTCTTCGGACCTTATGTAAGGAATGATATGGAGTTAAGACTTCATCCACAAGCTCAACTGGGGAGCGTTCAGGAAGGTAATGACCATTCATAAGTAACAAACGAAAACAGTCACAAACCCAATCCATACAAATAATGCAAAAAATGTGAAACAGAGCCATAAATAGTTCTATGGGTAGATTGAATAGTGAATTTTAAGCCATTGGCACAGCTTACGTGTCTTAGATACATTTTCAATCTCTGGAGTGGAAGAGTCTGAAGAAAATTCATCAATGTCAATGAAATAACCAGAGACAGTCTCTGTGAAAACGGGAACAGGTGCATTACTGGTGGATTGATCCACTTCACGTGGAGGCTCATGGTAGATGGTGTCATCAGTCTGTGTAGTGTTGGTATAAAAAACAGCCAAATCTTGGACAGGGGCTGTCATTGATGCAGTAACTGTAATCAGCAAGAGCTCATTTTCTGCCCTCCCATTGGATGAGGAAGTGTTTGAAATGTCGTTGGACATTGTTATATAGTCTGGAGTAGTGTTGTTAATTCAACTTTGAAGAGGTATGTCCTGTTGGGTAGTGAGAAGGATTCGGGAACTACCCAAGGGACCTCTGGGTCTGCTGTGCAGGATCGGCCACATGGTGAACTTTGAGGTCATCAATGGAAATGAATCTGTTTGTTCTGAAACCAGGCAGTGGTGGTAAGATGACAGTTCTTGTACCTTGTATTCCCAGGACTGGAGCTCTGTAGGATGGACCGAATTCCTTCTTCACAGCGATCTTCTCACAAACCAGATCCCCGACTTTAGGAATCCAGCCAGTGGAAGTTGTTGGTAAATCCCTTATTCCTAAGGTGGCAGCTCTGGCGGATGATTTATCATCACTTAATTGCTGAAGCTACTGTAAGACAGTGAGACATTCATTTATGTCAAAAGGTGTGTCTGCTGCCACCAAACCAGGGCCATCAAGATCTGAGACACACATAGGTATCCCAAAGAGAACCTCATAAGGAGTGTGTCCCCCCAAGGACCGTCTTGGCAAATTGTTCAGTGCTCTCTGGACCCCATACAGGTGATGTAGCAAACTGTGGCCTGAACCTAATACTCTAGCTGTTATGGACTGGTTTACATCATGGTTCCGCCTCTCCATGACCGAATTTCCCTCAGGATGGTATGGTGAGGATTAATGGAGTTCAACACCCATCGTCCCCATGGTGTCCGTGAATGCCTTAGAGGCAAATGCAAGGCCCTGGTCCAAATGGAATGCTGCAACCGCATTTGTACCGATAAAGATCAGCAAGTCTTTTATAACAGTCTGCGCATCAGCCGACCGCTGAGGCCATACCCACAGAAATCTAGAATAAGAATCAACAGCGACTAAGATGTATTTGTATGCACCATCAGGTTGGAGTAGACCGCAATGGGCCAGTTACACACATTGCAGTGGCCTATTGGACACTAAGAGGGGAGTCTGCAGTGGACGTTTGATATTAGAGCCCTTTATTTGCTGGAAAATATCACAACAAAGGATGTATCGTTTTGTCTGTTTGTATTGACCTGGCCACCAGAAGCGTTTCTGTAAGAGTGTTACCATAGCCAAAATACCAGCATGTGCAGAAGCGAAACCCTCATTCCCTGCTTTTATTAGATCTAGTCTTTGGTCATCATTGGGGATCGCTCGATCTCCAACCCCAGGAATTGTTGCGTAAGCAACATTCTGTGCACTGATGTGGTAAGAATATGTTGTAGGGTATGCTTTTGGAAGGGACTTGCCTTCAGCCGAAGCTTTCATGGAAGTCATTATTTCATTATCCAATCTCGTCTGAGAATGAGTCACTGCAGCCACAGAAACCATAGCTACTGCGGATTTGGCTGCTTCATCAGCCAAAGTATTACTGATAACGTGTACTCCTACATGTTGGTAGCCCAATGTATGTCCTACATGGATACATGGTAGCTTGTCCTTAAGATCAGCCACCCTCCCCCAAAAAGTTTTGTGTTTTATGGTGTTCGCTTTAGAATCTCTAAACCTGTTCAGCTTCCAGTGATTGAGGTAGTCATTGTAGGACTGGACACAGTAGTATAAATCACAGACAATCAAAGTCAACAATACTGGCTCTGTGTGTTCTAGCGCTAGAAGAAGGGCCTTAAGTTCAGCCATCTGAGCTGTGCAGTCCCCTAGGGTCTGCATGTAGATATTATGAGGATGGAAAACTCCATCCTTCATCACTCCACTCACGGCTGCGCAAGCGGCTGAATATTGATGTTTGGTACCTATAGCTGGTTGTGCCGAACCATCAGTATAAATGACAGTATGATATCTGTGAAGAGGTCAAATATCTAGAGGAACGGGGTACTCCTGTTCGTATTGGAGATATTCTTGTGTCTGAAGTTTTGAATCAAAGATGTAGTCAACATCATTGGAGGTCAGGGAGGTAGCCCCCTGAATCCAACATGGATGTAGTGCTTTGGCGTTAGGAATGCTTGCTTTAGTGACAGCCTCTAAGGCTGGCACCGGGGTAACAACAATAATGTGTTTCCCTTGGGCAAGTGGCCTCTCTTTAATTACATCCATTTGAACTGCGGTCAGAATGTTTTCTTTAGGTGCAAAACATTGTTCTGCATTACAGTATAAATGAGATTTATATGCTATGGGTATCATGTCACCCTCATTAAAGGTGACATAAGTAAACCCAGTGGCACCAGCAATTATTCTGATGACCAAGTTTGTTTTGCTATCAAATGTGTGTAAGTGTTTTGCTTTTAGCATGTCCTGTTGCAATTCCCTGAGGATGCGTGTGTGCTCAACTGTCCAGTGTTTGCTAGAAAAATCTGGGTGTATTAAGTCATAAAGTGGCTTGATATGTTGTGCATAGTCAGGAATGAATGTTCTGCCACAATGAAAGAAACCAAGTAGAGACTGTAGCTTCTTGAGCGTGTTAGGTGGGTGAAGTTGAGCACATTTCTTAAGGAAGTGCGGGTCCAGGCTCTTCCCCTCGTTTGATAGTTCATATCCCAGGAACAGTACACTGAGAAAGGGTATCTTGCTTTTCTTACAATTACATGTGCTATGTGAGTTTTTTATAGCGTGTGTGCTGTCTGACTGTTTAAATGTCTGTAATCTAAGACTATTCTGCAGGAATGGTCTGGTTTTACAACCAGGAATAATGGGTTATTCATTGCAGAGGCACCGGATTTAGTTACTCCCTGGTACTCAAGCTGAGTGAGGATCTCCCACACTGGAGTATTTGCTTTGTGTTTAACAGGATATTGGGGCTGAGGCTGGGGTGCGGACCTAATAGCTATTACATGACAGGGAGAGTCCTTGTTCCAAACTACATGATTGTGGTATAGTGCAGGAGCCTGTATCAAAGCCCAATCAACAGCATAGGCTTGTTTTACCACCTCCGGAACAAGATCAGAGAAAGAAGGCAAAATGACATCTTCCCCATGTGGGAGCTTACGGACGTGTTCAGGTGACCAGTCGCTTTCAGCCAGCAGGATATCACAATTAAGTTCATCCCAGAATAACAGTTGAATAGTGAGCTCTATGTCTTCCTCAATTTGGATCTTTAAATCATAAACCCTATCGGGTGGGAGTACGTACCCGTCTGCAGTCTCAACTGCAATGAAACCGCTAGTTGCTGTCACATCCAGATGACCTTTCAGACTCTGGCTGTGAGAAAGTAGCCTCTTTCAGCATGGTTACCCCCTCTTTTGGCCTGTTTGTGAGTGTGTTTTTACTGTATCACTGGGATCCTGCTAGCCAGGAACCCAGTGCTCATAGTGAAAACCCTACATGTCAGTGTATTTTGCCTGTCTCACTGGGATCCTGCTAGCCAGGACCCCAGTGCTCATAGTTTGTGGCCTGATGTGTCTGTTGTCAGTAGTGCTTAACTGTGTCACTGAGGCACTGCTAACCACAACTTCAGTGCTTATGCTCTCTCTGCTTTTAACTTTGTCATTTACCAATTTAAATTGGCAAACTGGACCCCCCCCTTATAAGTCCCTAGTATATGGTACCTAGGTACCCAGGCCATTGGGGTTCCAGGAGATCCTTATGGGCTGCAGCATTTCTTTTGCCACCTATAAGGAGCTCAGACAAACCCTTTCAAAGGACTGCCACTGCAGCCTGCGTGAAATAGTGCTCACACTATTTTCACAGCCATTTTTCACTGCACTTAAGTAACTTATAAGTCACCTATACGTCTAATCTTCACTTGATGAATGTTAGGTGCAAAGTTACTAAGTGTGAGGGCAACCTTGCACTAGCAAAGGTGTCCCCACATAGTTTAGGGCCATTTCCCTGGACTTTGTGAGTGTGGGGACACCATTAGACGGTGCACTACATATAGTTCAATACCTATATCTAGCTTCACAATGGTAACTCTGAATATGGCCATGTAAATGCCTAAGATCATGGAATTGTCCCCCCATTCCATATCTGGTATTGGGGAGCCAATTCCATGCCTCCTGGGGCTCCACCATTGACCCCCAGTACTGCCAAACCAGCTCTCTGAGGCTTGCACTGCAGCTACAGCTGCGGCCACCTGACAGACAGGGTTCCGCCCTCCTGGGGTCTGGGCAGCCAAGTTCCAGGAAGGCATAACAAAGCATTTCCTCTGAGAGCAGGGTGTTACACCCTCCCCCTTTGGAAATAGGTGTTATAGGCTGGGGAGGGGTAGCCTCCCTCTAGAAAAGCTTTGAAGGGTTCAGATGGTCCCTCCTTGCACAAGCCAGTTTACACCGGTTCAGGGACCCCCAGTCCCTATTCTGGCGTGAAACTGGACAAAGAAAATGGGAGTGATAACTCCCCTGTCCATCACCACCCCACCAGCAGTGCCCAGAGTTCCTCCAGTGTGTCCCAGACTTCAGCCATCTTGTTTTCCAAGGTGTGGGGACACTTTGGAGGCCTCTGAGTGGCCAGTGCCAGCAGGTGATGTCAGAGACACCTCCTGATAGGTCCATACCTGATAAGGTAGCCAATTCCCCTCTCAAGGCTATTTAGGGTCTCTCCTCTGGGTTTCTCTTCAGATTCTGCTTGCAAGTTTCCATCAGGAATCCTCTGCAAATACTACTTCATCCTCTGACCTTGGATTGACCGCAGACTGCTCCAGGAACCGCTGTAACTGCAACAAAGTATCCAGAAGGGCTGCTTCGACTCTGCAACTTCAGCTCCAGCCAGCAACTGCAACAGTTTCCATGGTGTGCACACTCTGGGGACTCCATGTCTTCACCCTGCACCAGAAGGACCAAAGAAAACGGGTACCTTCTAAGACGACAACTGGTTCTCTTGGACTCCTCTCCTGGTGACGAGCGTGCTCCTTGGAACACAGGTGGTGGACCCCTTCGACACAGACTGTCCTAAGGTCCTGCTGTCCAAATTTGGAGGAGGTAAGAGCTTGCCTTCACCGTTTGCGACAGTATCCCTGTTCACCATGTCATCTTCACCTCCTGAGGCCTTTGTGCACTATTGGCAAGAATATTTCATGCAAAGCCTGGTCCAGGTCTCCAGCACTCTAACCTGCGACGCTCAACTCACTGAGTTGTTCTCCGCCGGCGTTGGACCTTCCTTTTTAGTGCTGCAGCAACAACAATTTGCACTTTCTTTGTCCCAGTGTCCTGAGACCTCCGTGTGTGCGGCCTGGTCATCTGTGGGTTCCCTCCAGTGTTGGGAGCCCCCTCTGCCTCCCCAGTCCAAGTTGAGGCCACCAGGTCCCTCCTGGGTCCTGGCAGCGCCACTGTGACGAAATCCACAACATTGCTTGAACCAAGGCTTGTTGGATGAATCCAGCGCTGAAACTCACCTGCTTCCAACATCTCCATGTGGGACATTCATTGCATCATGCAGGAACCCGCAGCCATCTTTCTTGGTGCTCTTCTGCGAGACTCCTGTTTTACACCATCTTCTAGGTTGGCAGGGGCTCCCCTCCTTCCTGGAATCTTGTGCGACTTCTGGACGTGGTCTCCTCTCTTTACAGGTCTTCAGGTCCAGGAATCCACCATTTGTTGCTTGCAGACTTGCTTGGTTCTTGCAATAACTCTAATCATGACTTGTAGTGTGTCCTAAGGAAACTTGCAGTACTTTACTCCTACTTTCCTGGGATCTGGGGTAGGGCATTTTACTCACCTTTGTGGTATTCCTACTCGCCCAGCGATTCTCCACACACTACACTTGACTAGGGGGGAATTTGTGATTCACATTCCACTTTCTTAGTATATGGTTTGTGTTGCCCCTAGACCGAATTCTTCCTATTGCATTCTATGGAATTTTCTACTGTTTGCACTATCCTATGTCTAATTACTTACCTTATTTTGGCGTCTAGTGTATATATTGTGTATAATACTTACCTCCAGAAGGGGTATTGCCTCTAAGATATTTTTGGCCTTGTGTCACTAAAATAAAGTAGCTTTATTTTTGGTAACACTGAGGGGCATATTTATACTCCGTTTGCGCCGAATTAGCGTCATTTTTTTCGACGCAAATTAGGCGCAAAACTAACGCCATATTTATACTTTGGCGTTAGACGCGTCTAGCGCCAAAGTAGGAGTAAAGAGCGTCATTTTTTTGTGTGAACGCCTTCCTTGCGTTAATGAGATGCAAGGTAGGCGTTCCCGTCCCAAAAAATTACTGCGACGCAAATGCGTCGTATTTATACTCCCGGGCAAAAATCACGCCCGGGAGTGGGCGGGCCAAAAAACCCCGCATTTGCGCCGGATTTTAGCGCCTGGGTCAGGGCAGGCGTTAAGGGACCTGTGGGCTCAAAATGAGCCCAGAGGTGCCCTCCCATGCCCCCAGGGACCCCCCCTGCCACCCTTGCCCACCCCAGGAGGACATCCAAGGATGGAGGGACCCATCCCAGGGACATTCAGGTAAGTTCAGGTAAGTATAAAAAAAATATATATATATATTTTTTTTGGCATAGGGGGGCCTGATTTGTGCCCCCCTACATGCCACAATGCCCAATGACCATGCCTAGGGGACATAAGTCCCCTGGGCATGGCCATTGGGCAAGGGGGCATGACTCCTGTCTTTACTAAGACAGGAGTCATGTAAATGGCGTCTGGGCGTCGTTAAAAATGGCGCAAATCGGGTGGAGGCGATTTTTTAGCGTCAACCTGACTTGCACCATTTTTAAGACGCCCTAACGCCATTTTTCCCTACGCCGGCGCTGCCTGGTGTACGTGTTTTTTTTCCACGCACACCAGGCAGCGCCGGTCTGCTTGCGCCGGCTAACGCCATTCAATAAATACGGCGCCTGCATGGCTCTTCAGAATGGCGTTAGCCAGCGCAAACATTTTTGACGCTAAACTGCGTTAGCGCAGTTTAGCGTCAAAAAGTATAAATACGGGCCTGAGTATTGTCTTTACTTGTGTATAAGTACTGTGTAACTATAGTGGTATTGCAGGAGCTTTGCATGTCTCTTAGTTCAGCCTTAGCTGCTCTGCGACAGCTACCTCTATCAGCCTAAGCTGCTGGAACACTACTACATTTCACTAATAAGCGATAACTGGAGCTGGTATAAGGTGTAAGTACCCAAGGTGTCCACTACAAACCAGGCCAGACTCCTACACTGGCGACATATTGTGACCTCTGCTGCGCTGTCTAACACTGTCACTGCCCACATCATGTTCTTCAGCAATGCTCTCAAGTGTGCTGGCATTTTTAATTGACAGTGCTGCCACTTTTTTCTTTTTAAACTGTGGCTTTTGTTGTGGGTGCTTATCTTCTTTTTTGTTTATAGACTGTGGTGAGTCTTTCTTTTGTTTCACGTATTCAGGACGTTGTTCAGGACGGCCCTCTCTCTCGCTACGTCTATCTGGTGCGCCCTAAAAGGAACGAGAGGGACGTGAGTCAATATATCTGTCAGGGGTTTTTATACTTTCTCTATTTCTGAGAGTGTATTTCCTTTCGGAGTTCTCCGGATGTGGAGAATAGACTCTCCTATTTTGTCTTTCTTTAAATTGTTTCTGCTTATCCTAGCGCTTCTTAGAATACATTTTCCTGTGCTTGTTTACTACCTTCTTTGGGGGTGGTACTTTGTAGTTCAAGCTTCTTCGGTTTGGCTCCCAAAGTATCCCGTCTTTTACTAGTATAGGTATCGGAAATAACTTTTGGTAGTTCTCTCTCCTAGTCGAAATGTGGAATCACTCGTAGGTGCTAGTGTATAGCCAGTGCTACCGCTTCCCCTTTAATGTTACTGAGTATTATTGAGGAGACTGCGTCGAAGTTACCCATTAATTTCATCCCGAAATCTAGGGCTGATGCAGCCCAGTGTTCACTCTGTATTTGTTTTAACACTTCCAGTAAATTGGCAAGTGTCGGGGTACCATGTGTGATAGTGTATATTGGAGTGAAGACTGAACCCCATGTGACACAGTCATCCACTGAGGGAACCACCCCGAAAGGCAAGCATATCGTGAGAATTCTATGTTTCTCCTGTGGTCCCGGATGGGGAAACACAGCTTCTAGCTGATTCGTCTTCTGAGTTATCCAGAATGGTATTTTCTCTTGTTTTGTGGGTACTATACCCATAATGGTATGTACCGTTTGTGGATTAATCCCAATAGCCAATTGGTATCCAACGGGTGCTGGCGGTGCTGGATGCGCTGGTGTAGTGTTCAAAGTTCGCATTACGAACTGAACAAGTCGCCTGTATAGTGTTACTAATTCAAGATATAAGTTTTGCAGGTCTGCTGCCTGCATATTTTGTATATCTGGGTGAGGTGTGTATGTGGCAAACATAGGCCACGTTGGTCCATCATTACCTAAAGGACCTAATCTCACAGGTTGTATTAAATGTGGTAGGGCACCATTAAACCAGTTCTGGTGTTCTTAATAAGTAATCTGAATCTCAAAATACTGGTATGCTTGGTACCGTTGAGGTAAGTTTGCAATTCTGTATGTGTGAAATGAGAATGATCTTTGGTCTTCCTCAGGAAAGGTGACCCAAGAGTAGAATGTTTCTGTTTGGTAAGCTTCACATGCTTCTACTATGAATGTAACATCCTCGCCCTCATCTGTTAAGCCATGCACTACTAGATGTAAAGTCAGTGCTTGTCTAGGATTCTCTGGAATGTCTATAGCATTAGCCATGTTGTAAAATGTGTAAAGAGATGGAACACCAAGTGGGGAGTAAAGTCCTTTAATGAGTTTGAGCTCGAACTACCTACAGCCTATTTAGGTGGTCCCTGTTCAGCTGAGGAGGATCTTCCCTAAGACCACGGACGTCTCAGTTTAATGGTACTTAGGGTACCTGTAGTATGTGAAACAGTGATAATTGGGGTATCTGTAAATTAGTGCCTAAACACCATAGTTGGTGGTGCCATGTCGTAGTTGGACTCTTGCTCTAGGCATGACTGCTGGTTTAAGGATGACAGTACTTATGTTTGTAGGTGACTATGCCAATCCTACAACAAAACGCAACTGTCGTCCCAACCATTCTGACTCACAAGATTTCATTTTAGCAAAACTGCAATCTGCAATAGGTTGCAGGGGCTGCAATGATTCAGATAAGGATCAGTACAAGAAATAAAATGGTTAAGAAAAGAGTCATTAATACAAAGACCCCCACCATCTTGCAATACCATGAAATAATATGAAGTGTGTGATAAGTCCTAATACCCTAGCATGTAGGCCTAACCTCTAACCTAGAAGAAACCTAGGTATGTTAAACCTCAATCTGCCAATGCCATGTCCATGAGAAGAGCCCCCAACCCTTGTTACCTTGGAATGAGGTCTCTAGCTCACACTCCGCAGCGACACAAAGACTGGTCAGTGTCAAGACGACTTGCAACATTGATAGCAGCAATGGCATCTGGTCAGAGTCCCTCTGACTATCGGATAAAGTGAGGAGTATTTATACAGATCTACTTGGACCCCCAGCATAGGTTTGTTCCCAAACAATAGATAACAAGGCATGCTTAGGACAGTAATTAATATAAACAATTCCCTCGCAAGCATGAAGAGGGAAAGTACGTAAAGTGAACACCTACAGTTTGTTTGTATTTTTCGCCTGATCTTGACGCCTTAGCGCGGTGACACTGATAATGCAAATCAAAACATGGGCCTAACTCAAAACAAGGAGGCCATCTTAAAATATATAATTAAATAAATGTGCTAAAACAGAGCAAGCTAAGTAGAGTAAAAGTCACTGGGTGATGAGGGCATGAGCTTGCAAGCCACCGGCTGAGCTAATTATTTTATCTATTAAAAAAACTAAGATTCACTACACCGTGAAGGAAGAACACTGATAGATGTAATGGAAATGGAAGTTGGTCTCAGCATGTGATGGTATCCAAGGCTGAGAGCACTAAAGGAAGAAAACAAGGTCAGAAGAGAAAGGCTGCCAGACAGCAGATAAGAAGCTAGGAGAGCACAAGAATGAAAAGGAAGAAACTGGAGCACCACAAAATAGTAAGAATTCAGGAGCTTCAAAACGTTGTGAAACATAGATGCAAAACCCTTGTGCACAAAGATTAACTCTTGTTTAGGGGCTTGCCTTAGGTATGGAACTGTTCCAGTCATTAGGGCATATGTGGGTTGATATGGAACGAAAGAATATGCATGGATTCCTGAACCTTTCTAGGTTTCACCTGCACAGCACTTGTGCTGATCTTATGAAATCTCTTGTATTTAAAACAAGGAAAAATCTTAAAAGAGGCTTTGAGCCCACCCATTACTTATCTGTAGTCACCACTGGCTGGCTCCCACGTGGGTCTCACATCACATTATTACCACTGGCTGGCTCCCACTTGGCTCCTACACCTCTCTGGTTTAATTGGTCAGCACTACTTCCTCCTCACCGTGTCTTGTTCTGGGCTTGGAGTCCAGTCTTTTCTTGCTGTTCTGCGGTGGAGTTTAGCCTAAGTACTGCTTCTGGTGGACAGTGTCCTTACACTGCAGGTTCTGCAGTGTAATCGCCCTTTATTTACTCTTCAATGAGCACTTTTTCAGTTCATGTCTCTGTAGTCCCTGTTCAGCCCTGCTCATAACGCGGGGTATGTTAGCTTGTAGGCTTTCTAATAAAACAGCAAGCAGAGAGCGTATTTTGTTATTAACACTTTGGAGAGTACGGGCCGCCATTAAATTCAAGATACACCTGCAGTGATGAATGTTTGCTACTTACTGACGTTGAAAATGTTGACAGCTAAATATAGATATCGCCCCTTTGTTTTTGTGTAATATTTTGGACTGCGATATGCATTTCATCTCAAAAGTGAGATATGACTGCCATTTTGTGGATCATTGGTAAATTTAACACAAATGTTAAAAAACACTGATGTCTTTTGTTCTTCTCTTGGGATACAGTTGTATGGTAAAGTAATTATATAGTGCTTATTATCCCTGATGAAGCGTTAAAGCACTTCACATCTGGAGCACACTGATCCAGAACCCAAGGTAAGTTGCTACTCAAGTGATTATTGTTGCTAAATGGGATTAGTCACATGCACTCAGGGAAAACTATTCTATACATTTACTCCTGTTTCTTTCTGCAAGATGACATTAATAGGAGTATAGTGTTGTCATCTATCTGTGTGCTCACAGGGGGCGTGGCCGGCAGCCGATGAGGCTGCAAGCTTGACGTGGAGCTCTGGGGCGGCAAACGGGGCCCGGCCGTCACTAACACCCAGCATTGCTCCCCGAGGTGACAACTGACCGCAAGCAACTACTCTGATAAGCGTCCAGCACCTGGGGAAGCCGCTTACTAGGAGATTCCACACTGGCAAACGCGACAAAAGGCGAACTTCTCCGGCGTCCGAACAAAAACAAAATGGCGACTGCATCCTCCAGAGTGGCCGACCGAGAAGGAGGAAGAGAGACCGAAGAGTAGAATGCCTGTGATGCATGGAGACTGAATCGGGCTACCCGGGAATCCCTCTGGATCAATCGAGCCCCCGGCGGGTGGGGGACACTCGAGTAGAGGGACCTGAAACCCCGTCTGGGTGAGGAGGAGGGGACTGGAGTCTACCGGCCCAGGAAGAGAGAACGAGGGAGCGGCCGACTAAAGGGCCTCGGGGGCCGAGCTGAGGCTGTGCGGGACGCGGGGGACACCCGCCGGTCCACGGTCTGTGCGCACGGCCGAAGATTGAAATTAAACAGCCGGAGGGCACCGCAACAGAAATGGTGGAGCGGGCCCTCAGCACTGCTGGAGCCCTAAAAACATTGTAAAGACTCGGTGGCACCCCCGGACTGGACTTCCCTTTTTGACTCGGTCCTGGGGCCCCTGGCGTCCTATGAACAGCAGAGGGGGGAGGGGCCCCCGCGCCTACATCTGACTGTTGAAGCTGGGGCCAGACTGCCTTGGAAATGCCCCGTACTGGAATGAGGGCAAAATAATAAAGAGGAATATTTGATTAAAACAGTAGAGGCTCCCGGGGGGCCGATGACTGGCTACATCTTCTAATGATCTGAGGGTGGTTTACGGGCCCTGAAAAATTTACGATCCTTGACTCAGAAGCACTAGCGTTGACTAAAGTTACGAACAGAAGGCGGAATTACTCTACCTCTGTCTTTGCGGCCCAGGGCGGAACAAGACACTGAACGCGGCCCTGGCCTCAGCCCCCCCCCCAGTCACCTAAAAACAGAGAGGCTCACACTGTCGTCGCCAGAAAATAGGAGACATAAAGTGGGGGGGGTGAAGGAGCTCCACTCGCCTGCCCCGATACACGCCTGGGAGAGGAAGGGAGAGCCCGATAAGACTAGAGAGTCTAACCGAGCGGACACTATTGACTAGGACCCCTCCCCACTCCACTTGCCCACCCAATCACAGATCTGGGTCAAGCATGGGGAAACCTAAAAAACGCAAAGACCAGAATCAATTGGAGCCCACAACTACGAAACCGCCTAATCAGCCTATTAACCCAGCTAACTTAGAAAGTCGGTCACAACAAGAAACAACGCTGGACACAGTCCTTCTAGCCATTAAAAAATCCCATGAAGCACTTGAACAAAAAATTGACAATCTATCATCTGACCTCTCACTGCTGCAAGATGACCACCGTAAACTGAAGGAGAGAGTAGGAACTAACGAATAGTCTCTTACTACAGTATCACTAACACAACAAGCAGCATCCAAGGAAATAGCGCATATCACTGCCTGAATTAAAACGTTAGAAACCAGAGCAGAAGATGCTGAAAATCGAGCATGCAGGAACAACCTCAGACTTATCGGAGTACCGGAGGGAGCAGAATCTTCAGCAGATAGTATGTAATCCTTCCTGGAAACTGGGGTTAAGAACACAATAGCTACAGAGGGCCTATCGGCTTACTTTGCAATAGAAAAAGCCCATAGGATACCCAGTAGGACACCCCCTCTGGGAGCTAGACCTCGCCCTGTCATAGCGAAACTACTGCATTACAAAGATAGAGACTATGGGCCACATGTAGCAAACGATTGCGACTCGCAAACGGGCCGAATCGCAATTTGCGACAGTGCAAAATCGGAAATGGGATGCAAAAAGCCCATTTCCAACTCGCAAAAAGCGATGGGACCCGTTTGCGAGTCGCATCCGGTGCGACCCCATTTTGCGACCCGCAAATTGCAAGTCGCAATTTGCGAGTCGCAACCCATATGCAATTGCAACTCGCAAATTGCGACTAGTCGCAAAAAGCCCAGTTTGCATGTCCCATTTATCACTAACTCAGAGCAGGTGGTAACCATTACCAAAGTATAAAAGGGGACCCAGAAGGCATCTGGGTTACTCAAGATGGCGGAGATATACCTGATAGCAGTGAGGAGGAGAGTCTACGCAGCCCAGCAGAGGAGGAGGAGGGGCCACAGACAGGAGAAGATATATAGAACCAGGCAGACTCTTTTTCAGCAAACTGAAGAGGAGATCTATGACAAATACCGCCTTAGCAGCGCAGCCATTCTAGAATTAATAGATTTACTGAAACCACAGCTAGAACACAAGACTCTGCGTGGCTGCACCATCCCTACGCATGTGCAAGTACTATGCGCACTGCACCTCTTGGCCTCAGGGAGCTATCAGGGGGTCATTGCCGTGGCAGGTGGGGTATCCCAAAGTGCAGTGTCAAGGTTCCTCAGGGCATTCCTAGATGCCTTAGTCACGCACATGTCTCACTTCATATACTTACCAAGGAATGAGGCAGAAATTAACAGCACCAAGCTGGACTTTTACCGCATTGCCCACTTTCCTCATGTCATAGGGTGTGTAGATGGGACACACATTCAAATATGCCCCCCTGCTAATCTGGAACACATTTTCCGCAACAGGAAGTGTACCCACTCACTCAACATACAGGTTGTTTGTGATGCCCATTATGTCATCACGGACATCGTAGCTAAGTTTCCTGGCAGTACCCATGACTCATACATTTTTAGGCATAGTGGGATACATCAACGCCTGGAACGTGGGGAATTTGGAGACGGTTACCTCCTAGGTAGAGCCACAGACACTTGCAGACATACACACAGGTCACTGTGCACGACAATCTGGACTTCCTAACAGTGTACTTTTGTGCCCAACAGGTGACAGTGCATATGCTCTCAGGCCTTGGATCATGACTCCGTTTTTAACACCCAGAACTGAATCAGAGAGGCAATACAACAGTGCGCATAAGAGGACCAGGAACCTGATCGAGCGCACCTTCGGACTGCTGAAGGCAAGATTCAGATGCCTCCACCGCAGTGGAGGCGCCCTCCAATACACCCCCATTACCGCTTTCAAAATTGTGGTCGCATGCGCCATCCTCCACAACATAGCCACCCGACGTGGGCTACCTCTCACCCCTGCAGACCCAGATCCTGATGATGAAGAGCAAGAACAACCACATTGCCATCATGGGGATAGGAGTCTAGCTAATCAAGGCAGACTGAGACGGGACCACATTGCAACGCAATATTTTGGACGGTACGTGTCAACTCCCACCATACTCACCTATTAACCATTTGTTAAGTGGAAGAAAAATAACTGTTTTATTAATGTCATGAAGAAACTATATACAAGTTGAAATTGTCCATGGGCAGGAAAATGCCAACCAGTCATGTGGCACATTAACGCCATGTGCCACATAAATCTGTCCTGGCTGTTATCTATGATCTCCTGCCCCTCCTGCCAGCCTGGCTGGTCCCTGCTGCGTCCATGGTGCTGTGCCTACCACTCCTCAGCACCCTACTGTCAGTGGCAGAGACACTGCTCACTGTTGCGCCCTCCTCCCAGGTGTATTTGTTAACTTCCTGGCTGTGATGTCATCATCATGTGCCAGGAAGTGTTTCCAGAGTGTTCTGGTATGCTTTCTGGAGTGTTCTGATGCACCTGCAAGCAATTTTGAAGGTAATCGCAATTTACGACACCCACTCGCTAATTGCGAGTTAGTTTTTTGCACACTCGCAAACAGCGGACTCGCACACAGCGTTGCGAGTCCGGCTGCGAGTCGCAAAATCGGATCGCTTTTTTTTCTGACATTCCAATTTGCGACTCGCATTTTGCGAGTCGCATCAACTCGCAAAATGCGAGTCGCAATTTTTATTTTTGCTACATCTGGTCCTATATACTCTCACAATCTCGACAACTTGGCGAAACTTTGTGTAACAATCAGCGGGTCATGATCTTCCTGGACTTCACCAAAGAAACCCAGGTGGAAAGGGCCTCTTTCTACGAACATAAACGCAGCCTGCGGGAAAACAGAATAAAATATGCAATGCTCTTCCCGGCTAAACTCAGAATAGAACATGGCGGAAAAACACACTTCTTTTTGTCACCTCAGCTGGTGGGGGAGTGGCTGGAATCACAGAACTTGACCTCCTCGCCCCATCCCCCCAGATCCTCACGAAAGCCGGGCAAGAAACGCAGCAGATCTTCAAGGCGAATAACGGAGGCGGCCCCACCAAAGCACCAATCCCTTCAGGAGTGGGGGGATGTGTCACGAGACACTACTACTAGCTTACCCAAGATAACACCTGGAACTTCGGAGGAAATCATATGATCCAAATGGACGTAGTCTGACCCGTTTGTAAGTCCCTAAGCAAAATTAATTGTCTTTGACTATGGATCCAGTGCAGCCTTTTCCCCAGCCGGTTGAGAAAAATCGTGGAAAAAGTGGATACTTCAAAGAACTGAGCATGTTGCGGCCGGGCCACGGGAACGGCTCGAGGCGCGTGCTCTCGGCCCCTGACACGCCACCCACCTATAGGTCTTTACATTAGGAATGTTAAGGGTTTGGACGGGAAGAATTTTAGTTACCAGTCCTGGGGAGCGGGAGTTGGGATATAAGTTTGTTCAAGTAGTTTTAGGGGGATATTGTGCACTAGTTCTAAGAATGATAAACAAAACTCGAAATAGATACCTGACAGATAATTGTAACAGTAGATTGGCCCAGGGGTTCTCCCCCTATAGTAACAAAAAACCAGTAAAAAAAGACTATGGGGGTTATTACAACTTTGGAGGAGGTGGTAATCCGTCCCAAATGTGACGGATTTACCACCAGCCGTATTACGAGTTCCATAGGATATAATGGACTCGTAATACGGCTGGTGGTATATCCGTCACTTTACCGTCACTTTTGGGACGGATTACCACTTCCTCCAAAGTATTAATAACCCCCTATGACCTTAAAATACAAAGTGATAACCTGGAATGTTAGGGGGTTAACTAATCTATCCAAAAGGTATAAAATATATAACTTCCTTAAACGCAGAGGGGCACATATAGCCATATTGCAAGAAACCCATCTACTGGAGCAGGAGGTGAGGGCACTTAAGAAAAGATGGAGAGGCCAAACATACGCAACCAATTATTCAGCATTCTCAAGAGGAGTTCTGATCTGGGTCCGCCCCGGCGTACCATTTCAGGCTCTACACACAATCATTGATAAAGAGGGGAGGTATGTTGTGATTGTGGGAAGACTAGATGGAAGAAAAATAACCTTAGGGGGCCTATATGCCCCGAATCATGATCAAAAGAAATTCTTTGATAAACTTTCTCGGGAACTAGGTCGGACCCTCACGAGCCCGAAAATGATAGGCAGGGACTTTAATTGTATAGCTGATATTAATATGGATAGATCACACCCACCCTTTTCACAAGCACAAACGCTAAAAGCTACTAAAGCATTTACAGAATGGCAACAACACTGGCAATTGGGAGACTGCTGGAGGCACCTTAACCTACACAATAGAGAATATTCTTTCTACTCGTCAGTACAAGATCTACACGTAAGACTAGACACAGTACTAATATCCCCAGAACTACTATCCACTGTAGTATCAGCCGAATATCTAGGACGCACCATATCAGATCATAATCCCCTAGTGGTCTCACTGGCTTGGAATAGAGAGGGCTCATTAATCCCTACATGACGACTCAGGGCAAAGGCGCTAGGGGATGAGGCCTTCAAACTCTCACTATATAATAGTATTGAAGATTATTTCAAGCTAAACTCAGGAACGGCATCCTCCAGAGCGATAGAGTGGGAATCCTTTAAAATAGTAACCATAGGCAACTGTATCGGAGAGAGTGTGGGAGTCCTTAGGTCCATTGAATCAGAGCTTAAAAAATTCTAAGACTCCTTGAGAGATATCGAACGTAAGCTCCCCACTCACCCTGAGCTGACCCCCCTTATGAATGAAACGAAAACGAAAATAACCGGAGAGAACATTAGACTCTCTTGCTTTGACTATAAAAAGTACATTTGCAGACAACACGCCGGAGGTGACAAAGCAGGTGCCCTTCTGGCGTGGCTAGTTAAACCCTCTAAACAACAAACAACCATAGTCGAAATTGAGAGATGCCCAGGTGACAGAGTGCTTAGCCAAAAGGAAATAAATAACTTCTTCTATGAATATTATTCTTCCCTATATGCGTCCCCTACTGACAGTATCAGTAATTCCCAAGTTGAGGAGTTGGAAGCACTTGCCCTCCCTAAAATAGGAAATGATGAGAGCATGTCCTTAGCTGGCCCTATAACAATAACTGAAATCAAAACAGCAATACAGGACATGGCAAAGGGTAAAGTGCTGGGGGCAGACGGACTCCCCACAGAGTTTTACCTACAATATCAGGATATGCTAGCTCCTAGACTCTGCACACTATATGCAGAAACGTGGCACAATAACAGATTACCCCAATCGACCAACAAGGCCATAATGATCCCACTACTAAAACCAGAGAAACCCCCTACAGATGTCCGTTCCTACCGCCAGCTTTCTATGCCGAACCTAGACTATAAAATATTACGTTCAATCTTAGCTAATAGACTCTTACCCTTCATGACCTCCTTGATTGACCAAGACCAGTCGGGATTCATCCCATAGCGCAATACAGCGTAAAATATCAGACGCTTGATCTCGGTACTCCACTCCGTACCCCTTACCTTCCCACAGTCGGCAATAATATCACTAGACATAGAAAAAACCTTTGATAGATTAAGGTGGGACTACCTAGAACAAGATATGTTAAAACTGGGACTAGGGGAAGGTTTCACTCGCTGGACCAGATTATTATACACTAACCCCACAGCTAGAGTACGCACAGGCAGCACCTTCTGCGAACCTTTTTCAGTGGAAAGAGGGACTAGACAAGGCTGCCCACTCTCTCCGCTTTTATTCGCCTTAGCGGTAGAACCTCTTGCACAAACAGAAAGATCTAAAAAGTATTTCGAGGGCATTCCAATAAACAACTGGACACACTACATTGCCCTCTATGCAGACGATATGTTACTATTTCTCAAGAACCTAGTGGCGGACCTACCTGGAGTGATAGATATGTTAGAAAAATTTGGAGCAGCCTCTGGTCTACGGATTAATTGGGGCAAATCCTCAGTTTTCCCGGTATTTAAGGACACTCCGAGACCCTCTGACACTATGGGGCTACCCTGGTCTCCGAGTACATTCAAATATCTAGGAGTTAACATTTATCACACAGTAGACGACCTACTAGAGGGGAATGTACATGGAGCAATTAGGGGAATTAAAGCTAGCATGCACCTTTGGAGCACCCTACCCCTAACGATTGCTGGGAGAGTTGCCCTACTTAAAACGATTGTAGTACCCAGACTTTTATATTATTTTGCCACGCTCCCTCTCGTAATCCCGAAGGCTATATTTAAGAACTTAGAATCCGTAATTGCAAGCTTCGTTTGGGGAACAAGCAGACACAGAATAGCACTTCATACCCTTCAAAGACCCACCATGGAGGGAGGATTGGCCGCTCCAGACTTGGAAATATATTATTGGGCAGGACAAGTACAATGGTTGGCCAAATTAATTAACAACCCCCCAATTGCAAAAGATCTACAGATTCCATTAAACTGTCCACTAGAAAAAAATCTTATATATAGTTTTGAACCCTAGAAAACCAAAAGAGCGACTTCCACTAGAGTGGGAAGATGCGAAACACTGCTGGGATCAATACTTAAGACGCTCACACACTAAGACCCCCTATCGGACTGACATCCCTTTAAGAGCAATGAGTTGCCTCCCTGGTAACCAAAGCACCAGACACATCAACAAACTAGCTCCATGTAATATCACAAAACTAGGAGACATATCACAATGGAAGGTTGCACTCTTATGCAGAGCTACAAGAACGATCTGCCCTCCCTGACGGTTTATTTCTCACCCACAGTGCCCTCATTAGAACTATTCAAAACCTATGGGGCACAGGACTCAGTGAGCCCCCCACCCATGAAGGCTGCAACCTCCTCTGCACTATAGGAGACCAGAAGGGAGTAATTTCAGGGGTATATAAAGTCATACAGAACAGCACTCGCTCCCCACTAACTAAACTCAAGTCCAAATGGCAGTTAGATCTTAACACCACACTAGAAGACACTCAATGGGCTAGAATCACATCTCATATCTATGCAGTATCCAGGAACGCTAAATTTAAACTGATAAATCTGTACATTTATCATAGAGCCTATTTAACCCCCCAAATGATAACCAGAATATATAACACAAATAACTCCTGTTGCCCCCGGTGCGCAGAACTGGCAGCAGACTTAATGCACATGCTATGGAATTGCCCTCAAATTACCGCGTACTGGATAGAAGTTTTCAGGAAAATAGCCATCTGCACTGGAAGACCACTCTCGTCAACCCCACTAGTAGCAATCCTAGGGGATTTCCCTCGCCCTTCGGCGCATAAAATCCCAAATAAATTCACAGATTTGGCACTGATTTTAGCAAAAATAGAAATAACTTTACATTGGAAAGACCCGGGCGGCCCACTAATAAATAGATGGCAGAGCGCACTGGAAAAATGGGCTGAAACAGAGGGCTCAGTACTACTGAAAGAAGCATTACGGGGCCAAAGACCCAGAGACAATGCCACACAATGGGACTCGATGCTGGAAAGCCTAAAGACAATAGATGCCCCCTCCGATGAGGAGGACAATTCAACGTCGGACTCGGACCCCGAACAGACAGCTACAACTACCACATAGGATAACTTGAAACAGAGCGCTACTGCATGACTTTTGAGCTTTGTTGCAACAAGATCCTTATATGATGTACTAGGTGCACGAGGGGGGGGAGGGAGGGGTTGTGTAGTTGGGGATTATCTTAGTAACTTTTATGACTCTTGTTAACACCTTTATAAAAGCAATAAAAGATATTTAAAAAAAATCTATCTGTGTGCTCACTACTTATATGAGGAATTTAAACAGAGCAGAAGCAGTAAAGATTTGGAGACACAAGTAAGGCAAAGGATAGAACAGACAATGTAATATTTTGTAATACAGAGCTATTTGCCTTTGTTAATGTTTTAATGATGTTGCACAGCAGTGTGGCCTGCTTTGCAACATGGTTTAAAGTAAACTTAAAAAAGCACTATGAGGTGCCAATTGTCGGTCGCGCCATAGAGCTTTTTTTCTTTTTTTCAAAGCTGCTGTGCAACATTGTTAAAAAACATTTACGAGGCAGTAGAAGTTGCATAGGTTAAATCTATTGGCTTTGCCAATGCATGTTTGCTATTCATTCACATTTTAGAGAAGATGTGTTTTTCTAAAGCCATCAGCATTTCCCACATGATAGTGTTTTGACACTGCTCAGGCACTGATTCCGCTCATGAATGCAACTCTACCATGCTGCACCATCCTGCAGCACCACCACCCTGCCACATACCTAACAAAAGCAATAACTTACTAACAGTTAATGAATTTAATCCAGATCTGTCAAACAATGCTACTAGCAAATCAAAGATTTTTTTATTTTCACGTTATGTTTGACCCACACTTTGCCCTCATTACAACCCTGGCGGTCGGTGATTAAGCGGCCGTAATACTGCCAACAGGCTGGTGGTAACAAAAATGGAATTATGACCATGGCGGAAACCGCTCATCCTCACAGCCACTTTAACACACTGACCGCCACGGTGGTAGCAACAAGCATGTGGTGTTAACTGCAAACAGCCAGGCGGAAGACAATGTACCGCCCACTCCATTATGACAGGCCTATCCACCACCTTTTCTGGGGTTGTACCAACGACATCAAAAGCACGGCGGAAACAGTACACAGAAAGCACACGACTCACCCCTGGAGACACAAGGAAGAACCATGCCGCCAATGAGCTCGAGTTGCAGGTGTTCCCCATGCTCGTTTATCTCCTTCTTCACTATGAACACCAACACTGGCAAAGACGTCCATGGTGAGTACTGCCGCCTAGCCCACAGGGGAGGGCGGGAGGAAAAAGAGAGTGACACACACAGTCAACACTCAACACCCCCACCCCCAACACCATACACATAAACAGATGCAGTAACATTACATATCCACCCCGTACCCCTCAGGAATAATGCAAGGATAAAAGGAATTGATTAAAGTGAGTGTAATAAGATAAAAGTGTAGAAAATCGTGCTTCAAAATCAAAACAGTATATACATATATACAAATGGAGGGACACTGCCCAGTGCACAATGTCGTGGGCCACAGGGCCACATCACATAGGCCAAGGCCCCACTTGACTCCTGCAACAAAACGGAGAGAACAGCAGGGCCATCAGGTCGAAAATACAAAGGCACCTCAGGGGGATGGGAAACAGGGGGCACCTTAGCCAGAAGATGGTACAACACCACAGTTCCTGGAGGGGGCTACCTGCCTTGTGCTATGTCCTGGGGAGTGCAAAGCCACAGTCTCTCAAGTGGGTGGTTTACACACTGCTTGGTCCTGGGGAGTGCAAGGCCACAGTCTATCAAGTGGGTGGCTTGCTCACTGTTTGGTCCTGGGTAGTACAAAGCCACAGTCTCTCAAGTGGGTGGTTTCCCCACTGCATGATCCTGGGGAGTGCAAGGCCACAGTCGTCAAGTGGGTGGTTTGCCCACTGCTTGGTCCTGGGGAGTGCAAGGCCACAGTCTCTCAAGCGGGTGATTTGCCCACTGCTTGGTCCTGGGGCGTGCAAGGCCACAGTCTCTCAAGTGGGTGGTTTGCCCACTGCTTAGTCCTGGGGAGTGCAAGGTCACAGTCTCTCAAGTGGGTCGCTTCTCCATTGGTTCTGGAGGGGGGCTTGTGCCCAGTGTACTTCATCCTGGCAAGGATGGGGTAAGTGGATGGCTTTTTCCACTGGTTCTGGAGGGGGCCTTTGTGCCCAGTGTGCTTCATACTGGCAAGGTTGGGGTGAGTGGATGGCTTCTTCCACTGGTTCTGGAGGGGGCCTGGTGCCCCGTGTGCTTCATCCTGGCAAAGATGGGGTGAGTGGATGGCTTCTTCCACTGGTTCTGGAGGGGGCCTGGTACCCTGTGATGCAGCACGTGGGGGAGTGCAAGGTCACAGTCTCTCACCTGGGTGTCACACCCACAGGATTTGCAGGGTCCAGGACGCACTATAGTCCATGGAGGCAGGACTACACACTGCTCACCAGCGGTGACGGCTGCTCAGTGGTGGCAGTGGTGGTCCTGGTGTCGGTGCTGGCAGCGATGGTGGGAGGCTCTAGCCCTTACCCTGCAGCCTCGGACGTCTGCCCACTGGGGCTGCTGCTGTTGGCAGTGGTGCTGGTGGCAGTGCTGGCAGTAGTGGTGGGAGACTCCAGCCCATCCCCTGAAGCCTCGGACGCTGCCCACTGGGGCTGCTGCTGCTGGCAGTGGTGCTGGCTGAGGTGCTGGTGTCGGTGCTTGTGTCTGGAATGCCAGTGGTGGGGGGAGGCTCCAGCCCATCCCCTGTAGCCTCGGACAGCTGCCTACTCGGGCTGCTGCTGCTGGCAGTGATGCTGGCAGTGGTGCTGGTGGCGGTGCTGGTGACGGTGCTGGTGTCCGGAATGCCAGTGGTGGGGGAAGGCTCCAGCTCTTCCACTGCAGCCTCGGACGGCTGAACCACCATGGCTGGTGTTGGGGGCTCAGAATCAGTACCAGCACCAGGCCTCCTGTCCTTCCTGCCTGCAGGGGCAGGCCCCTTGCTCTTACCCATGGCAGCTGGTGGTGCCTCCTTGCCCTTGGCAGCTGGAGGTGCCTCCTTGCCCTTGCCCTTGGCAGCTGGTGGTGCTTCCTTGCCTTTCCCCTTGGCAGCTGGTGGTGCCTCCTTGCCTTTCCCCTTGGCAGCTGGTGCAGGCACACTGTCAGTGCTGATGGCTGGTTCCCTGGAGCCTCTCACACCTGCAGTAGCTGCCGACACTACTGTGGCCTTGAACTGGGTGGCTGAGGTGCTCGGCTGGGTTCTGACCACCCTGGCCCGATGTAAAGGACGGGGGGAGGTGTAGGGAAGAGGTCAACGGCGGAGAGGAAAATCTTCTTAGGGACACTGGGGCGGGAAGATGGTGAAGGTTTGGGAGTGGAGGAAGAAGGAGTGGTTGTAGGAGGTGTCTGTCTGCTGTGTTTGGGTGCAGGTGCATGGGCTGGATGCTGTTGTGAGGTGGATGGCTGTTGGGTGTCTGAGTGCTTGCGATTGTGTACTTTGGGAGGAGGGGGCACAGACACAGTGGTAGAGGACACAGGGGACGTGTGCATGGATGTGGGGGTGGTGACTGCCAGGGAGGGGTGCGTAGTGATAGGCGTGATGGTGATGGGGTAGTGGATGAGGATGTAGTGCATGCAGGTGTGAGTGGAGACGCTATGGGGAGGGTGGTGGACGAGGAGGAGGAGGGGGACACAGTGGAGGCAGTGGATGTTGGTGTGTCTGCATCTGGATCATTTTTGTGTGAGTGCCTGTGGGATGATGTGTGGTGCTTGTGTTTGCCTGAGCCACCCCTGTGTGTTGTCTTGGGTGCATGCTGGTCTGAATGTGTTCTTGGGATAGGTTGGGGTTGAGGGGAATGGGACTGGGTAGAGGAAGTTGGAGGGGGTAGGCTAGAGACAGGGACAATGGCTGCCATCAGGGAAGAGGCCAGAGCCTGGATTGATCTCTGTTGGGCCGCCATGCCAGAGTGGATGCCCTCCAGGAACGCACTTGTTTGTTGCAAATGGCCTGCCAGCCCCTGATGGCATTCACTATGGTTGACTGCCCAAAAGAGATGGATCGCAGGAGGTCAATAGCCTCCTCACTCAGGTCAGCAGGGCTGACTGGGGCAGGGCCTGATGTGCCTGGGGCGAAGGAGATGCCCACCCTCCTGGGTGAGCGGGCACGGGAAACTCGCTGAGGGGCTGCTGGAAGAGTGGTGCTGGTACGGGGATGGCGGCTGTAGCTGTAGTTGGGGTGGGCACTGAGGTGTCCGCCACCACCAGGGAGCTTCCATCGGAGGAGGTATCACTATCAGAACTGTCCCCTCCTGTCTCTGCGGTGGTGCTCCCCTCGCCCTCCCTCCCACTGGTGCCCTCAGCGTCGGTGGATTCGGCCTCATGGGCCATGTGGGATGCAGCTCCCTCCGGTGCCACTGCTTCTCCGCCAGATGGTGCTGATGCACACAAGGAAAGGGTGACAAAGCAAAAAGGGGGGGAGAGACAAAGGATACTCTTGGTCAATGGCTGCCGCAACAACACCGTTGGCATACACAGCACCCTCACACAGGGAACAGGCCTATGCACTATGCAATGCACTACCAGTCACAATGCTAGTCATCAGCCCAAGGACAGGAATACCTAACGCCAATATCAGCATACCTGATACCCACAGACCCCTGCCCAGTAGTGGATGCCTACTAGCTTTGTAGGAGGTGGTGTTCATCAGCCCCTGCCGAACATGGGACCTACTCTGCAATGTCCGGCCTGGCCTAGGGGCACCCGCAGGACCACATCCCCCACCCGTAGACCACCCCACCACCCACAAGTAGTAGATTTGGAAACTGTACTCACCCCCTTGTGGCTGCTGTGATGGCCTCAAGTGCCCATCCAGCTCCGGATATGCCACCGCCAGTATGCGGAACATCAGTGGGGTCAGGGTTCAATGGGCACACTTTCTTCATTGGGAGGCCATCCCCAGCTGGGCCTCCACCGTCTTCTGTGCCCAGCATCTCCGGTCCTCCCACCATTTGCGACAGTGGGTGCTCCACCTGCCATAGACCCCCAGGGTTCGCACGTCCTTGGGGATGGCACGCCATATACCCTTTTTCTGATGGGCGCTGACCTGCTGAAAAATACACATCGAAAAAGGTATCAGCCATACCGTCCGGCCTGTTACACTCAATGGCCCACCATAGCCTTCTCATCCCGTTCTGCACAGACATTGCCCACCATACATGCAGCACGCTGCCCAGGATCCTTCCACCAACCCCCCTTACACAAGGCCCTCACACACAGCACTACATTCATTCATGCCCCATGCATCATGCTCACAGTGTACTCACCTGTTGGTCTGGAGGCTGATACAGCCTTCGGTACTGGGGTAGGAACCCATCCACCAGTCTCTCCAACTCTGCAGCAGTGAAGGCAGGGGCCTTTTACCCAGTGACTCAAGCCATGGTCGGTTCCAGACACAGGTCACAACAGCACATGCAGTGAAGGTCCTCTCCTCCTGAATGTCAGGTAGCAAGTGAGAGAACAGGTAGAACATGGCGGTCACGTCCGCGGGGTGTGTGTACCATCACCGCTGGCGTACTTCACCTTTGGCCACTGTAACCCATAGGGCCAAATGACAACTAGTGAGGAGTTGCACGGCAGTACTCGACCTCCTCCCGCAACGGCATACAACATCAGCGGCAGTACTTCATTTCCACATGTCCATCCACACAGGACAGACGGCTGCCGTTTCAGGGGGGGGCAGGCCATGGCACCTAAATGCGTCACAGTACGCATAGGAACTATTTGGGCCTATCCAAAAACATACTGTTACTGTCACAATATGCAATACAGTGTACAGTTTGGAAATGTGGAATACTGACCAGCTGCTCACTCATTTGCCCCCTAGAGTACAACCGCTGCAGATGAATAGGAGATGGAGACATCCCCCATGTACAGACCCCTGGTGGACTTGGCAACAATGGAGGACAGGCACATTATCCTCACCTATAGGCTGGACAGGGCCACAATCAAAGAGCTGTTTATCCAATTGGAGCCAGACCTGACATCTGCTATCCGTCACTCCACTGGGATCCTCCCTCTTGTACAAGTCCTACCTGTGCTCCATTTCTTGGCAACTGGTTCTTTCCAAGTGACAGTGGGCTTGGCAGCAGGAATGTCTCAGCCAATGTTCTCAATAGTGCTGACCAGAGTGTAGTCTGCCCTGATTAAACACACACGCAGCTACATCGTTTTCCCACAGGTGGAGGATTTCGCCACAGTGAAAGCTGATTTCTATGCAACGGGACATATCCCCAACATTGTTGGTTCTATTGATGGTAAACATATTGCATTTGTCCCCACCCCTGGAAAAATGAACATGTATTCAGAAATCGAAAGAGCTTTCACTCCATGAATGTGCAGATAGTGTGCCTGTTGGACCAGTACATCTCCCATGTCAATACAAAGTATTCTGGGTCTGTGCATGATGCCTTTATACTGAGGAATAGCAGCATCCCATATGTGATGGATCAACTCCAGAGGCACCGGGTGAGGCTAATAGTTGAGTCCATGGTTCTAACCCAGTATATGTTGGTGTATGGGTATGCTGTTGGCCCTAAGGGTTAGTGTTTGGCTAACAGGTATCCATCAATATTTGCAGGTGACTCTGGTTACCCCAACCTCTATGGCTACTGACTCCAGTGAGGAATACCAGGACAAGGGCAGAGGAATGTTACAATGAGGCACATGGGCGAACAAGAAGAATAATCAAGAGGACATTCGACCTCCTGAAGGCCAGGTTTCGTTGCCTCCATCTAAAAGGTCCCTGTGCTACTCACCCAAGAAGGTGTGCCAGATTACCATGGCATGCTGTATGTTCCATAACCTTGCCTTGAGATGTCAGGTGCCTTTTCTGCAGGAGGATGAGGCTGGAGATGGGCGTGTGGCAGCAGTGGACCCTGTGGACAGTGACGAAGAAGAGGCAGAGGATGAGGACAACAGAATATCAATCATACAACAGTACTTCCAGTGACACACAGGTAAGACACTGTAACTTCATCTTCCATTGTCAGTTTTGTGTTGGACATTGTACATGGCAGGCTGATTTTCCCACTACTATGGCCACTTACTGTACCCTTTGGCATCTCTATTTTCAGATATCTGTGCCCCACTCTGGCTCCTGGTGTGTTGACTGCTGCCAATTACAGATCATACCTATGCATACATTACTGCGCAGTTGAATTGCAATGTTTACAGCTTGTTAAACAAATACGTATTTCAATCAGTTGACAGACTCCATACATGTATTTGTTCCAAGGGTGTTTATGTAGATGCTAATAAGTGGAGGAGATATTGCAATGGGCTGGGTTGCTGATGGAGGAAAGTCGAGGGTAGAGTCCAGTCTATTGGTATCACAGGTGCATTGTCCAAGGGGGCAAAGGAAGTGAAGCAATGGCAGTTCAAGCTGGACAGGGTGACTGAGTGGGACACAAGGGTGACATTCAGGAGAGTCTTATTTCCTGGTGGGGGTCTTGGCAATGTTCTCTGGCTTCTGCCTGGATCACAGGGACCATTTGCGGGCTGGTTCTCCTTCTGCAGTGGGAGGGGTGCTGGTGGCCTGTGGTTCCTGTGGCGGGCCTCCTGTCCACTAGCATCAGCGGAAGTGGAAGGCTGTTCATCGTTTTGGCTAGTGTCAGGGGTCCATTAGTGTGCCACTGCCTCCCTCATGGTGTTGGCCATGTCTGCCAGCATCCCCGCAATGGTGACCAGGGTGGTGTGGATGGACTTCAAGTCTTCCCTAATCCCCAGGTACTGTCCCTCCTGCAGCCGCTGGGTCTCCTGCAACTTGTCCAGTATCTGGCCCATTGTCTCCTGGGAATGGTGGTATGCTCCCAGGATGTTGATGAGTGCCTCCTGGAGAATCGGTTTCCTGGGCCTATCCTCCCCCTGTCGCACAGCAGTCCTCCCAGCTTCCCTGTTGTCCTGTGCCTCTGTCCCCTGAACCGTGTGCCCACTGCCACTGACCCCAGGTCCCTGATCGTCCTGTGTTTGTGGGGTGGCCTGGGGTCCCTGTAGTGGTGGACACACTGCTGATTGACGTGTCCTGGGGACAGTGGTATGGGCCCACCGGGTGGGTGCTGTGGTGGTGTTTCCTGACGGGGAGACTCTGTGGTGGTATGGGACTGTGCCTGGGTTACCAACTGTACGGAGGTCCCTGATGGGCCAGGTTGAACATCCAGATCCAGGCGTCCAGAGCTGCTGTCATCACTGTGGGCCTCTTCTGGGGGTGGGACTGGATGTTGCTGGCACCTCCTTTATGGTGACGTTGTCTGGGGGAACTGTGGGGATGTAAATGCAGTGTTACTGTTTCTATGTGTGTTATCTTGTGCATGGGTGTGTTGCCCTCTATGTTTGTTATTGCCCTGGCAGCTTAGCCTTGTGTGAGCAGTGATTTGGTGGGCTAGGTGATTGTCTCTAGTGTGCATGTTTTAGTGATGTGTGTCCATGCAGGTCTGAGATGGGGGTCCGTGCATTGGTGTTACGTGCAGGGCTTGGCATTGGGATGAGTGGGTTGTGATGGTGGGATGTATGTGAGGTGATGGGGTGAGGGCAGTGGTGGGGGTATGTGATGGCATGCAGGTAGGAGGGTGATAGTAATTGAGAGTTGACTTACCAGAGTCCAGTCCTCCTGCTACTCCTGCCAGGCCCTCAGGATGCATGATTGCCAAGACATGCTCCTCCTATGTTGTTAGTTGTGGGGGAGGAGGTGAGGGTCCACCGCCAATCCTCTGTACTGCTATCTGGTGTCTTGCTGCCACAGAACACACATTCCCCCGTAGGTCGTTCCACCTCTTCCTGATGTTATCCCTTGTTCTTGGGTGCTGTCCCACTGCGTTGACCCTGTCCACGATTCTCCGCCGCAGCTCCATCTTCCTAGTAATGGATGTCTGCTGCACCTGTGATCCGAAAAGCTGTGGCTCCACCCGGATGATTTCCTCCACCATGACCTTTAGCTCCTCCTCTGAGAACGTTGGGTGTCTTTGTGGTGCCATAGGTGATGTATTGGGGTGTGTGCCGTAAAGTGTGTGGACTGTGCATGGGTGATGGTGTTTAGTGGCTCTGGTTCTGTGGGTGCTCTTGGTCTGTCTCTCTCAGTTGGCAATATTTTTTCATTGTAAGGGGCTGTGGGTATTGTGTGTGTGTGTTTTATAGTGTTATGGGTGTGGCGTGGGTATGTGTGTCAGGTGTGTGTAGTTTGAATTTTCCAATGTGGTGTTGTTTTGTTAGGTTGTGTGTATTTTGAGCGCAGCGGTATGTACCGCCAATGGTTTACGTGGTTGAATGTCCGCTGCCGTGATTCGTGGGTCACAATGTTGTGGGCGTAGTTCTGTTGGCATAACGGTGTGGGTTTTAATACCACCAGTTTATCACTGACCTTTGGGCTGGCGGACTTGTGTGTGTGTCTGTATAGTAACGGATTGGTATGTGTGTGTCATATTATGGGTAGCGGTAATCCGCCACAGTGTCGGTATTTTGGCGTCAGTCAGCATGGCGGTAAGCAGGACTTACCGCCAATGTCATAATGAGGGCCTTTGTGTTATGGGTATTTGTAGATTGCATGCCTCACCCATAAGGGTACCTTGGCACTGAAAAGCAGGAGAAGTGTGGGTCAAGCTAAGGCTGAGACTGGGTGAAGAACCATGCCTTCAGTTTTTTGCAAAATTCAGGTACTGAAGAGGCAGCTCAAATGTGCATGGATAGATCTTTCCAGGATTTAGGAGTCAGGTAGGGGAAGGCCTGGCTGCCACATCTGGTTCTATGTATGTGAATACTGCAACTTTCTTTGGACCAGTAACGCCACCCCAGTTGAGATCAACAGCCATGGGGTGGCTAACAGTGTTGTTATGGACATCTCTCACTTGGTACTGATGACCAAGTAGCTGGTGCTCAGGGGCCACCAGTTTTTCAGTCACCATTGTGACACTGGCAGCTGTGTCCCTGTAGGCCTCAACCTGAACACCATTTATTAGGGGTTTTTGTTTGAATGTATCCATATTAAGTGGACAAGCAACAAGGGTGGCAAGGTCAATGCTACCATCAGAAAGTAAAACAGCCTCAGTGGTTTTCCTAATTAAACCAACCCACACTACACTTCCCAGAGAGAGACCTGCCACACCCTTAGATTGGCTATTTGTAAGGTTATTTTTACTACCATCCCTGATATTGCTAAGGGCACTAGTTGAAGCAGTGGGGGTTGTTGCGGTGGGAGCTTTGGTGTTTTTCTTTGGACAAGTACGTTCACTTGCCCAATTGCCTTTGTTCTTACACATATAACACGAGGCTTCTTATTCTGATGGGTAGAAGAGGATTTAGACTCACCCCCAGAGGATTTTTGTGGGCCTGATGAAGACTCCTTGTTCTTATCTTTGTCCCCGGCTTTGTCATTAGACTTACCATCCTTCTTCTTGTCCTTGTCACCCCCTGTATGAGCTTTTCTGCTCGCCCTTGTTCTGACCCATTTGTCGACCTTTTTTCCCAATTCTTGAGGAGAGGTAAGATCTGAGTCTACCAAGTATTGGTGCAACGAATCAGACACACAGTTATTCAAAATATGATCTCTCAGAATCAGATTGTATAGGCCCTCATGGTCCGACACTTTGCTGCCATGTAACCAACCTTCCAAAGCCTTCACAGAACAGTTCACAAAGTATATCCAGTCCTGTGAGGACTCTTTTGTGGTTTCTCTGAACTCAATTCTGTATTGTTCAGTGGTTAAGCCAAATGCATCCAAGAGTGCAGTTTCAGGAATACCATAGTTATCTGAATCTTCTCACTCTGACAGTGAGATGTCTATCCCTACCCTTGTAAGAAAAGGAGAACCACAGAATAGCAGTCCCTTTGAGGGACCCTCTGAACGTTGCAGGCCCTCTCCAGTGCAGCAAATCACTTGTAAATATCATCCCCCACCTCTTATGGGGGAACAATTTTGTGCAGATTTCTAGAGTCAATGGTGTCCTTCCTAACTCCATAACTCCTGAAACTGATGCTGCCACAATGGGGAACTAACCCCAACCCCTGCCTTTCCCTTTCCACAGCCAAGGCCTCCCTATCTAGGGCTAGCTGTTGCTGCTGCAGCATCATCCTAGCCTCCTCCAGTCTCAGTTTCCTGAGCTCCCTATCTATGGAGTCATTACCTGGAGGTGAACCATGGGATCCCTCAGATACTGAGGTGATATGGGAATGGGCAGAGGTAGATATTTCTCTAGCTTTTGTAACCCTAGTGTCTTGACCTCTGGGTGTGATGAGAGCCCTACCTGAATGACTACCCCTCCCACTACCAGCTACACTAGTGGGTTTGCTAAGTGGAAGATCTTTGGAAGAGCCCTCCCCTGAATCTGAAGGATGAGTATCTGATTCTAATGGGCTAAAATCTCCCTCCCCCTCCTGGTTATCAGTATGTTCCTGATCATCCTGAAGTAAAAGGCTTAACAGAAAATTCTAATTGGGGTTCTTCCCTACATCTAGGCTTCTGTCTGAGCGAAGCCCCTTCACCTCTTTGAAGGTCACACCCTCATAGGGAGTACCCATGACCTCAGAGCTAGGCCCAGCAGAAGATATGATATGAGTGTGTGTTAGTGAAGGAAAACCTAACCTACCTAACCTCTAGTCTCTTGGAAAGGAAAGGAAGAGACTAGAACTATGTACTCTGTATATTTCTATAGCTCTAGGTATAGAGTATTCTTTCCTGTGGAAAGCACCTGTGACAGAGTGATAAGGCGATTGCAAGTACTTATCCCACCGCCGCACCACCAATGTAGGAGGCTGCCCTGGTTTGTAGTGGGTACCTAAGGTACTTTTACCT
Organism: Pleurodeles waltl; assembly: GCF_031143425.1. Taxonomy (NCBI): domain Eukaryota; kingdom Metazoa; phylum Chordata; class Amphibia; order Caudata; family Salamandridae; genus Pleurodeles; species Pleurodeles waltl. The sequence goes on from NC_090437.1 coordinate 138,602,929, forward strand.
TATACCATGTCCAGTTATTCCTTATTAGTGAAATGTAGTCAGTGTCTAGAAGTCAGGCTCTCTAGGGGTAGTGTGGATGAACAGCCAAGGCCTACCTATGAGACATGTAAAGCTCATGCAGTACCACTGTAGTCACACAGTACTCACACACATGAAAGAAAATACTAATTGTTACAAAAATAAAGGTACTTTATTTTGGTGACACAAATGCCAAAAATACCATAGAGACTATACTCCCTTAGGAGGTAAGTAATACACAAATTATATACACTAGTATGCAGAAATAGTAATAAAAACAGTTAGAAAACAGTGCAATTAGTGAAAAACACAATAGTTAGAAATGGGCCTAAGGGGAACACAAACCAGAGACTAAGAAATTTGAATGCGAAAGTCGGTTTCCCACCTAGGCAAGTGTAGTGCGTAAAGGGACACTGGGAGTATTAGAAACACCAAAGGTAAGTAATAGAACCCGTCCCAGAGCCCAGGAAAGCTGGAGTAAATCACAGTAACTTTCCTAGAATACACAGGAACATGAGAAAGAAGATTATGCAAGAACCAGAAGAGACTGCAAGACACCAACAATGGATTCCTGGATCTGAAGACCTGCGGAAGAAGGGGACCAAGTCCAAGAAGCACAGAAGAGTCCAGGGAGAACAGGAGCCCCTGCTAACCCGGATGAAGGTGCAAATGAAGAACCACTGGTGAAGAACAACAGTCAGTACTGCACACAAGAAGACGGATGCGGTTTCCTGGTTGGTGTAGATGATGTCCCACATCTGATGGATGATTGCCGTCTGGTTTGTGTCACTGGATTCCGCCAACAAGCCTTGGCACACGCAAAGCTCGTGGTTATCGGAAAATGGCGCTGCCCGGAACCAGGAGGGACCTGGTGGACTCTACCCAGGAGGGGGAGTCAGAGGGGCTCTCAGCAACTCAGAGAGCCATTAGAAGACCAAGTAGTATGCACAGGAGTCCCACAGCACGAAGACAAAGGAGGTGCAAAAGGAGGTCCACGTAGCACTACAACAAAGGGTCCCACGCTGCCAGAGAATCATGCAGGAAGCTGTGCGTCCGAGGAAGGAGTGCTGGGGGCTGGAGCTGCATGGTGCACAAAGAAGTTCATGGAAGGATGCCAACAAGCCTTGGCAACTGCAAAAAACGCGGTGCATGAGGGGACTGTCTTGCATGGGGAGGCAAGCTCTTACCTCCTCCAAAGTTGGACAGTTGGACTTTAGAACCGTCGGAACGACTTCAGTCCACCACCCGTGACTTAGGATCCACACAGCTTGTCAGGAGGGGGTACCACACAACTGGTCGTCGTTGCAGAGAGGTGCCTGCTGAAGCAGGCAAGTAACTCCTTCACCCCAAAGGAGATTCCTTTGGGCTTCTGGTGCAGGTTGAAGACAGGCTGCCCTCTAAAGATGCACAACCGCTAAACAGTTGCTGGCAGGAGCAGAAGATACAATGTTGCAGTCGCCTTTGCTTCTTTGTTGTAGTTGGAGAGTTCCTGGAGAGTCCAGATGCAGTGTCTTCAGTGAGAAGGGGAAGTAAAAGATACAGAGGATTCCTGCTTGAGTCTTGCAATCCGAATCTGAAGAACCACACTAGAGAGAGACCCTAAATAGCCCTGAAAAAGGGGATTGGTCAGCTACACAGGTAAGCACCTATCAGGGGAGGGCTCTGACACCACCTGCTGGCACTCACCACTTAGATGCTCCCAGAGTTCCCTGCCAACTTGGAATCCAAGCTAGCAAAACCCAGGGACCCTCTGGAGGGGCTCTGAGCACTACCCCTGGGGTGGTGATGTACAGGGGAGTGGTCACTCCCCTTTCCTTTGTACAGTTGCGCACCAGAGGAGGGACTGGGGGTCCGTGACCCAGTGCAGACTGGATTATGCAAGGAGGGCACCATCTGTGCCCTTCAAAGCATTTCCAGAGGCTCTGGGAGGCTACCCCTCCCAAGCCTGTAACACATATTTCCAAAGGGAGAGGGTGTAACAACCCTCTCCCAAAGGAAATCCTTTGTTCTGCCTTCCTGGGCTTGAGCTGCTCAAGCAACAGGAGGGCAGAAACCTGTCTGGGAGGTGGCAGCAGCTGAAGCTGCCTGGAAACCTCAGAAGGCTGGAATGGCAGTACTGTGGGTCCTCTAAGGAGCCCCCAGAGTGCATGGAATCATACAACCAATGCTTGCAAAAGCCTTAGGGTATGATTCCAACATGTTTGATACCAAACATGCCTATGTTCGGAGTTACCATTATGTAGCTGTACATAGGTAGTAACCTATGTCGAGTAGGTGCGTAAAATGGTGTCCCCGTGCTCACGAAGTCAGGGAAAATGATCCTGGAGGTCGTGGGGCACCTATGCTAGTAAAGAAGTACCCTCACACACAAATACTCTGCACCCTGCCTTCAGGGTTGGAAGGCCTGTAATAGGGGTGACTTATAAGTGACTTGGTGCAGTGTAAATGGCAGTGAAAAGGTACATGCACCTTTTGACTCAGGCTGCAATGGCAGTCCTGTGGAAGCCTTTGCATGGGCTCCCTATGGGTAGCAAAAGAATACTGCAGCCTGTATGAATCACCTGGAACCCCAATGCCCTGGGTACCTAGATACCATATACTAGGAACTTATACGGGGCAGTGTGCCAATTTTGGGTGAAAAACTGGGTTACCAGTATGCAGTGACAACATTTAGAGGAGAGAGAGCATAATCACTGGGGTCCTGGTTAGCAGGATCCCAGTGAACACAGTCAAACACACTGACATCAGGCAGAAAATGGGGGTAACCATGCCAAAAAGAGGGTACTTTCCTACATTATAGTATTGCAGTGAGGATTTATAAGCGAGACCTATGAACATTGAAGAGAAGTACATGATAGCTCAAATGAAATTAGCACAGAAAGGATTTCAGAATAGTCAGTGTAGGAAAGTACCATCGTGCCTGGCATGTTACCCCCATTTCCACTGTATGTATGTTTGTTTTTGCCCATGTGTCACTGGGATCCTGCTAGGTAGGACCCCAGTGCTCATAATGTATGCCCTGTATGTGTTCCCTGTGTGGTGCCTAACTGTATCACTGAGGCTCTGCTAACCAGAACCTCAGTGTTTCTGCTCTCCCTGCTTTCTAAAATTGTCACTGCAGGCTAGTGACTAATTTTACCAATTCTCATTGGCACACTGGAACACCCATATAATTCCCTTGTATATGGTACCTAGGTACCCAGGGTATTAGGGTTCCAGGAGATCCCTATGGGCTGCAGCATTTCTTTTGCCACCCAGCCACTGCAGCCTGAGTGAAATAACGTCCATGTTATTTCACAGCCATTTTTCACTGCACATAAGTAACTTATAGGTCACCTATATGTCTAACTCTCACTTGGTGAAGGTTAGGTGCCAAGTTACTTAGTGTGTGGGCACCCTGGCACTAGCCAGGGTGCCCCCACATCGTTCAGGGCAAATTTCCTGAACTTTGTGAGTGCGGGGACACCATTACACGCGTGCACTACACATAGGTCACTACCTATGTCTAGCATCACAATGGTAACTCCGAACATGGCCATGTAACACGTCTAAGATCATGGATTTGTCACCCCAATACCATTCTGGTATTGGGGGGACAATTCCATGATCCCCCGGGTCTCTAGCACAGAACCCAGCTACTGCCAAACTGCCTTTTCGGGGTTTCCACTGCAGCTGCTGCTGCTGCCAACCCCTCAGACAGGTTTCTGCCCCCCTGGGGTCTGGACAGCCCAGGCCCAGGAAGGCAGAACAAAGGATTTCCTCTGAGAGAGGGTGTTACACCCTCTCCCTTTGGAAATAGGTGTGAAGGGCTGGGAAGGAGTAGCCTCCCCGAGCCTCCCCGAGCCTCCCCGAGCCTCTGGAAATGCGTTGATGGGCACAGATGGTGCCCATCTCTGCATAAGCCAGTCTACACCGTTTCAGGGATCCCCCAGGCCTGCTCTGGCACAAAACTTGACAAAGGAAAGGGGAGTGACCAGAGCTCCTCCAGTGTGTCCCAGACCTCTGCCATCTTGGATTCAGAGGTGTTGTGGCACAATGGACTGCTCTGCGTGGCCAGTGCCAGCAGGTGACGTCGGAGACCCCTCCTGATAGGTGCTTACCTCTTTCAGTAGCCAAGCCTCCTTTCTTAGTAGCCAAACCTCTTTTTCTGGCTATTTAGGCTCTCTCCTCTGGGCTATTCCTCAGATAACGAATGCAAGAGCTCACCAGAGTTCCTCTGCACTTCTCTCTTCGACTTCTGCCATGGATCGACCGCTGACTGCTCCAGGACACGTGCAAAACCACAACAAAGTAGCAAGAAGACTACCAGCAACATTGTAGCACCTCATCCTGCCGGCTTTCTCGACTGTTTCCTGGTGGTGCATGCTCTGAGGGCTGTCTGCCTTCACCTTGCACTGGAAGCCAAGGAGAAATCTCCTGTGGGTCGACGGAATCTTCCCCCTGCTAATGCAGGCACCAAACTTCTGCATCACTGGTCCTTTGAGTCCCCTCTCATCCTGACGAGCGTGGTCCCTGGAACACAGGAGCTGGGTCCAAGTGTCTCCCACAGTCCAGTGGCCCTTCTGTCCAAATTTGGTGGAGGTAAGTCCTTGCCTCCCCATGCCACACAGCAAACCTGTGTACTGCGTGATTTGCAGCTGCTCTGGCTTCTGTGCAATTCTCCAAGGATTCCTTTGTGCACAGCCTAGCCTGGGTCCCCAGCACTCCGTCCTGCATTGCCCAACTCGCTGAGTTGGACTCCGACGTTGTGGGACCCTCCTTTTGTGACTCTGAGTTCACAGATCCTCTAAGTGCCTGTTCCGGTACTTCTGCGGGTGCTGCCTGCTTCTGCAGGGGCTCTCTGAGTTGCTGAGCACCCCCCTCTGTCTCCTCCTCCAAGGGGCGACATTCTGGTCCTACCTGGTCCCCAGCAGCACCCAAAATCCTCAACGTGACTCTTGCAGCTAGCAAGGCTTGTTTGCGGTATTTCTGCCTGGAAACACTTCTGCAACCTCCAGCATGCCGTGGGACATCTTCCATCCAAAGGAGAAGTTCCTAAACCTTTTCGTTGTTGCAGAATCTTCAGCTTCTTCCACCCAGAGGCAGCCCTTTTGCACCTTCATCCTGGGTTTAGTGGACTCCTGCCCCCCCGGACACTTTCGTGACTCTTGGACTTGGTCCCCTTCCTTTACAGGTCCTCAGGTCCAGGAATCCATCTTCAGTGTTTTGCTGGTGCTTGTGGTTCTTGCAGAATCCCCTATCACGACTATTGTGTCTTTCTGGGGTAGTAGGGTAACTTTACTCCTACTTTTCAGAGTCTTGGGGTGGGGTATCTTGGACACCCTTACTGTTTTCTTACAGTCCCAGCGGCCCTCCACCACCTCCCATAGGTCTGGGGTCCATTCGTGATCCGCATTCCACTTTTGGAGTATATGGTTTGTGTTGCTCCTAGACCTATATCTACCTATTGCATCCTATTGTGATTCTACATTGTTTGCACTACTTTTCTAACTGTTACTTACCTGTTTTGGGTTTGTGTACATATAATTTGTGTATATTACTTACCTCCTAAGTGAGGGTATCCTCTGAGATACTTTTGGCATATTGTCACTGAAATAAAGTACCTTTATTTTTAGTAACTCTGAGTATTGTGTTTTCTTATGATATTGTGCTATATGATATAAGTGGTATAGTAGGAGCTTTGCATGTCTCCTAGTTCAGCCTAAGCTGCTTTGCCATAGCTACCTTCTATCAGCCTAAGCTGCTAGAAACACCTCTATTCTACTAATAAGGGATAACTGGACCTGGCACAAGGTGTAAGTACCACAAGGTACCCACTATAAGCCAGGCCAACCTCCTACAGTCTGTATATGTGAAATCTGGGTTACAGTCTTAGAGTCAGAGCAGAAATGCAGGGAGTTGGCTGTCAAGGCGGTGCAGGATGGTAATGATATTCCATAATGTAAACAATCAGGAATACCGGTTGATCTGAATTCAAGGATGGGCGTAGCCATGTTGAAAAAGATTACTCAGTGGTGTCATTATTGTAACAAGGTGGACTGGTGGAAGTGTTGATGAAGGCTGAATCCCAACCAAATGCTAAACGTTGGTTAGATGTCATACATTAATGCAATGCTAATGCAGAATATGCAAATGCAAAGATCCCAGAGTGCTAATTTGCTCCAAGTCCCAATAACGCAGGAAACCAAGACTAATACCAGGTTTAATTCCAATCTGAACCCAGGAGTTCAACAAAACCCTTTTACCAGCCCTGAACATTTCCTACAGTTCCCGGTTTTTCAACAGTTTGGAAGACCCGAGTTCTGATCAATCACATTGACGGTGCCTGAGAGGGGATGATGACTGCGCACTTGGCGAAGTGTTTGAGGTAGATCACAGTGGCTCATATGTGGATGGAGAGCCACCCCGTGTTGTTTTTGATCGACACTGTTACTACCCGCGATACTGTTAGAATTGTAGAGGTCCTAATCGTAAACCTCTTAAGAAATCAAGTCCAAGTCGTAGCTATCTCAAATTATCAGATTGTAAACCCTGTTTCAGCTAAAGTCTCTGTGAAAATAGGTCCTCTTGAAGAGGATCACCAATTTATGATATGCGATTTGTAGGCTGTCAATCTATTGAGCAGGGATTTACTCTGCAAACTAAATTGTGTGATCTGTTGCACACCAGATCGTGGTGAGCTCCAGATACATGATGAAAATTCAGACTTGAAACTGAGCACACAAGAGTTAACCATTGAGTTGTTCACAGTTTTGACAACAGAAGATTTTCTCCTGCCTCCAAAAAGGGAGAAGTCTGGGATTTTACTGGTAAAGATATTAGCCTGATTAAGGATTTTGAACTTATAAGTATAATAATCAAACAAATTCTCATGGGCACAAAGCGGTAGCTGGAATTAACCCTGTGATAGAATTCATGCTACAGCATGGAATCTTAAAGGAAATATTAGGAAGTCCCTAGTAACCCTGGTTTGGTGGAACCCATATAAAAAAATTCAATAATATTGTACCATGTTGTTCCATCATACAGAATACTGCTGTGATGCTCTTCCAAATACTATGTGACGCTGAGTGGTTCAGGGTTATTGATCTATGTCAAGCATATGTTTCTATTCCTCTACATGAAGATAATCAATTCTCTATTGCATTCTGGTTCCAAAATAAAATTCTGGCACGTGGGGAAATTCCACAGGGGAGTCCCTCAATCTTCAATCAGATGCTGAAGAAAAATCTGGGGATCTTGCAGTTGCCATCTAACTTGGTCTTGTTCCAGTACATCCTAGATGCCATTTTTGCTAAGCCTGAACTGGTTACCGTTCATAGCATCACACCAATCACAAGGTCAGACCACAATTTGATAATTTTACGACATAAAACACCACAAATCAACACACCCCACAACTACTTACATACATGGACCTATCCACCATGGAGCAAACTCAATTTTGATGAGTTAGAAACACAACTAACAGACAACACAAATCTAGATGCAATTAATTCTGCTCCAAAACTTTATGAGTGGCTACAGGAAGCTTTTGACATCCTAATACCACTCACAAAAACTAAACAGGACAAAAGAAAACCAATACCTTGGAAAAACACAGAACCTAAAAAGATAAAGCAACACGTCAGAAGGTTGCAGCGGACCAGGCTCAAAACAAACAACATTCAAGAAAAACTGCAGCTACACAAACTTAACAGAATATACAAAGAGGGTGACGTAGTGAGTGAATGGCGCTCCTATTCCCAATTCAGACTATGGTGGTCATTACAACCTCTGCGGTCTTTTAAGAAGACCGCCGAGGGACCGCCATGCGGAAGACCGCCAGTAGTTGCGGTTTGCCGCTCGGCGTATTATGACCGTTGGCTGCCCTCCGTCGTTTTTCCGACAGAGAGCCGCCAACAGCCATACTTGCGGGCGGTGGGGAAGTGGAGGTTGCTCCACCTCCACGCCAACAGAACACCGCCGAGCTAATCACGTCCTGTGATTCTGCGCGGCAGTGTTCTGTTGGCGGTGTGGTGTTGGCGGAGCTGCCCCCATGGCTCCCGTCCCCTCCCGGAGGAACGAAGGAACAGGTAAGTCGATCGTCCGTTAGGGGAGGGGGTGGGGGTGTTGTGTGTTGTGTGGGTGCATGGGGGTGTGTGTCTGTGTATGTAGGGGGGGTGTGAGTGCGTGTATGCTTGCGGGGGTGTTGCGTGTTTCGGAAATGTGTGCGTGTCTGTATGTATGTCTGTATGGATGTGTGCGTGAATGTGTGAATGTGGGTGTACGTGTCTGAGTGTGTGTGTGGATGTTGGCATGTATGTTGGTGTGTATGCGTGTATGTGTGTTGGTGGTGCCTGCATGCGTGTCGGGTGTGTATGTGTAAGGTAATGTCGGGGGTCGGGGTGGGGAGGGGGGCCCTGCCACCTTTTTTGGCAGGGGTGGTGGGGGGTGTAGGGGAGGGAGTCAGGGTGAGGGGTGGGGGAGACCCATATCAGTGCCAAGGAAGGAATTCCCTGGCACTGATAGTGCTTACTGCCATGGATTTCATGGCGGTTCCTACCGCTGGAAATACACGGCGGTAAGCCGGGTCACAATACCGGTGGCGGTATTGTCACGGCTGCCGGGCTGGAGACCCAGGTCTCCAGCCCAGCGGTCGTCTCCGCCCTGGCGGGCGGGACGGGGAAGCGGCGGATGACCATGGCGGTAACCGCCATGGTCATAATACTAAAAAAAAGACTGCCAGCCTCTTGGCGGTCTTACCGCCGCTTTAACACCGTCCGCCAGGGTTGTAATGACCCCCTATATGTGTATAAATACCCACGGTGCACAGAACTAAGGTATCCACCCCCCAAAAAAAAACTACACTCCCCCGGCACTCCCCCGGGGCACTCCCCCGGATGAAACATGTGTTGACGGACAAGCAAGTTGAAGGTTCTGTTTTTTGGGATATGTAGATATGACAGTTGGAAAAGCCATTGGAATGTGAAGACTTGCAAGTGTTTCTGTGAAATTCTGGACGAATTATTAAGTTTGGACTGGTGAAATTAATTCTGAATAAACACTATTTAAAACGCAAGGAAGGATTTTATATATGTGATATCACTATAATTAATGTTTCACTGTGTTGTTTGACACAAATATGTACTAGTTTATTGACATTATAATATTACACGTGTGCCATTACTTAGTATTTTAACAGAATATACAAATCATCAATCAAAAAAGCTAAAAAAGCTACTACTCAGAATACAAAATGCTAAATCTGCAACCAATGACTTTTATAAAATTCTCAATGAATTTCGAAAACTTAAATGCATGGAAGGAATCATCCCACTACTCAAGATTTCACAATCAAACTGGCAACTCATTACACAACCAAGGCAGACACATTGGACTCCTATTGAAAGCAGAAGAAAACTATCAGTGCCAACCCCTTTCCTAAAATCCCCTCTAAGAATAAAGCAACCCAGCCTCTACAGTCCTTCAAAAAAATATCACAAGGTGAATTTATGGATCTGGTCAAAGCAAGCAGGCCTTCTGGTTGCCCTTCTGACCCTTGGCCACCTCCGATCTTCAAGAACATACTTTTCTCTGCTTCTGCTGCCACACCTGTAAGAAGAATCATCAACAACTCTTTAACTACAGGAACGTTTCCTGAAGACCTGAAAAAGGCATACATATGTCTGTTATTAAAGAAAGCAAACCTAGACCCACAGGACCCCAACAACTACAGACCAATCACAAATGGACCTTTTTCCTTGGCAAACGAATAGAAAGAGCAGCATTTGCCCATATGTCACAATTCATTGAGGACAATTCCACACTTTCAGACTACCAAACTGGATTCCGCCCAGGAAGAGGCTCTGAATCGGCACTCAGAGCAATATAGGATGACAAACACAGTTGACTGCAATGGAGTTGCTGCACTACTTCTGTTGGACCTTTCGGCTGCCTTTGATATGGTTGACCATGACACACTAATTCAAAGACTCAACGAAGCCGGCATAGGAGGGACTGCTCTCGACTGGATTACATTCTATCTTCAAAACAGATTTAATATTATCTATTCTCCCCCCTTCTTATCCAAACCTTATCTCACAAAAACAGAGGTCCTCCAAGGATTAATCACCTCACCTTTGCTTTTCAACATCTACATGATATCATTACCAGAACTGAAATATGATTTTCAACTTGCATGCTACAACTATGCAGATGACACAAATACTACTTAAATTGAAATGCCCCAAAGACATTGAAAACTCACAAATCTTGAGTTGCCTCAGAGCTGTTGATCAGTGGATGACTTGGAGCCATCTCAAACTGAATGCCTCCAAAACGGAAATACTCATATGTGGTGACAGGAAAAATTATGATCCACTGTGCGCCTGGCCTGACGATCTCAGACCACCTCCCTAATTATCCAAGGAAGTTAAAAACCTCAGAATTACCATGGAATCCAGGTTAACTATGAATGCCCAAATGGACAAATTAGTATGAACAAGCTTCATTACCTTGAAAGCTCTGTGACGCATCTTCCCCCACCGTGGATTTCTACACAAGGTGCAGGCTACTATCTCTCTTGTACTATCCAAACTGGATTATGCCAATGGCCTCTACCATGGATCATCTCTATCTATTATGAAAAAATGACAACGTATTGAAAACTCTGCTGCCAGGCTACTTTTACATGTAAAGCCATAAGCCCACATCTCCCCTGCCTTGAGAGCACTACACTGGTTACCTGTTGCCAGAAGATCCACCTTCAAGCTGCTTTGTATCACCCACAAAGCTATACATAGAACAGGACCACTTTTTATCAGAAACAAAATAACCAAATACATTCAACAAAGAAACCTCTGCTCAAGATTGGCACCCCACCTTAGAACACCACCATACAAGAAAAAGACTATAAGTAGTACATCCTTCTCTGTTCAAGCACCCAAACTATGGAATTCATTACCCCCAAATATAAGATCCACGGATAACTATCTTATCTTCAGAAAACTACTCAAGAGTTGGCTCTTTCCTTCATAACCACCATATTCAAACAGCAATGGACTGTGCATGCCTGTGTTGATAAATATTTTTAATCTGAATATGTGTATATTCTAGATATTTATAGTTCAGTATGAAATATGTATCGCTACTATGTCATAACAATAAATTACACACATACTCTTTAAACCTGTTTAACAAATGTATATTTACTCACAATTAAATACGTATATGTATGTGAATATATATTTTATATATATATATATATATATATATATATATACACACATATATATATATGTGTGTATAAATACAATAAAATCTATAAATAATACTGAAATTATAAATAAGTAAATTAAAGTAAAAAATAAATAATAATAATGAATAAATAAAATAAATGAAAAATAAAATATTGATTAAAAAAGTATTTATATATAAATAAAATTATAAATAAATAAACATAATATACATTTAGGCCCTGATTCACCCGCCAAGCGGGAACCGCCAGAAGACCGTACCGCGGTCAAAAGACCGCAGCGGTCATTCTGGGTTTCCCACTGGGCTGGCGGGCGACCGCCAAAAGGCCGCCCGCCAGCCCAGCGGGAAACACCCTTCCCACGAGGAAGCCGGCTCAGAATGGAGCCGGCGGAGTGGGAAGGTGCGACGGGTGCAGTAGCACCCGTCGCGAATTTCAGTGTCTGCAAAGCAGACACTGAAATTCTTTGTGGGGCCCTCTTACGGGGGCCCCTGCAGTGCCCATGCCATTGGCATGGGCACTGCAGGGGCCCCAGGGGCCCCACGACACCCCATACCGCCATCCTGTTCCTGGCGGGTGAACCGCCAGGAACAGGATGGCGGTATGGGCTGTCAGAATCCCCATGGCGGATTCCCATGGGCAGCGGAAAGTCGGCGGTACACCGCCGGCTTTCCGCTTCTGGCCGCGGCTGTACCGCCGCGGTCAGAATGCCCGGCGGAGCACCGCCAGCCTGTTGGCGGTGCTACCGCCGGCCCCGGCCATGGCGGTCTTTACCGCCAGGGTCAGAATGACCCCCTTACTTTCTTGTGAGCTTTACTGTGTATACCATTCACCATATGTCATGTCTCTATCAATCTATCCTCCATCCCCAATCTGAGTCATCCCAAACTCATTCTCTACTTTAATCTCCAAAATAACTCTGCCTAAGCTCTTCCCTCCTCTTCCACATCTACCTCACCCAAACCTCACTTTACTACCATGATCTCCCAAACAACCCTAATAACTTCTCCCTCATTTATCTCACCTTGACTCATCCAAAACCCCTCCTGCTACTATGATCTCCCTAACCCATTTCCACAGACTCTACCCTCCTCCATCTCTCCTTTACTCATCCCAAGCCTTATCCTATTACTATAAACTCCCAATTAACACTTCTGGATTCTTCCCTCCTGTATCACTTCATTACTCTAATCAATCCAACTAATAAACTCACATATCCTTTGCTCAAATTACCTCATACAAATACTAAAACTGAACTCATATTTCCCTATATTAATCCACCACTAAAGCTCTTTGGCCCCTCGTCAGGGGTATTAAGCACTATATAAATACTATTACAATACAATACTATTACAATGAGCTATTGGTGGTGTTGACAACTCAAGGTGCATGCAGACAAGACACCACTGCCTTGTTGACCCAAAGGGGCATAATTACCAGCCCCTTGCGCCTCCTTGAACTGCCCTAGTCTAATTTTTGTTACGCTAAGGTGGCATTAAGGAGGCCCCCATCATGCACCTAATTTACAAAGTGGCGCAAGCCATGCCTTGAACTACTTTCTAACCCCTTGCGCCACATTATACCTGTGCCAGGCATAATGTATGGAAGGGGGCGTTCCTTCGCAGGGAGGTCAAAAAAATAGTGCAGTGAAATTTACAAGATTTCACTGCACCATTTTTTCTGTCATTTTTAATGCCTGCTCAGGGCAGGCGTTAAAGTGACACTGCAATTATACCATAGGTACCTCCTTGAGCTTTGCTGGACTAGCATCAGCATTTTTGACTCTAGTCCAGCAAAGTGCCACAATAGCGCCAAAAATGTTGACCCTATTGTACTAACGTGTGCCATTGTACACTGCACAGTAACTACAGCGCTACCATGGTGATGTTGGAGGAGGCCGAGCGATGCAAGAAAAGTGGCGCATCAGAGCTCATGCACCACTTTCTTGTAAATATGCCTCAAAGTGTCCCCTGCAAAACTGCAGTACTGACAGAGGGAAGTCCTATATCTGGGACATCCTGTTGAGAACTGAACTGGAAAAGTGCCACAAGAGAGAATCTCTACCATTCTGAGAATGAACACTCCCAAGACACAAATAGAACACAGGATTTTTCTCAGAACGTTGGGCTACTGTCATCAGTGGATTTACAACTTTTCCCAAGCAGCAAAAGCTCTATTGAGACTTGCACTGAAAGGTGTATCTGATCTGCTCCCTTCGGACAATAGTTGCAAGAGTGCCTTCCTGAAGCTGAGAGAAGGTCTCTGTCGTACCCCAACGCTAGGAATGCCTAATTATTGAGAAAACATTTTCCTCTATTGTTATAAATGTGAAGGGTGAGTTGTGTCTGTTCTTACACAGACCCATGGAGAATCCAAATGTCCAATTGCATATTTTTTTGCCACTCATAACCCAGCGTTATCAGGCTGCCTAAAGGCGGCGGTGGCAGTTGGTGTCAGCATTCAGCAATATGAGGGCATTGTCACTGGATAACCTCTTACGGTTCTGGTTCCCAATTCCGTTGAGATCCAACTTACCCACACGCAGACACTATACATGACAAATAGCAGACTTACAAGCTACGAGCAAAGTTATTCTTGCCACAGAGAATGTCACATTAAGGAGATGCACCTGCTTGAACCTTGCCATATTTTTGTTTTTGCCAATGTCTAATGAAGCTGATGATGGGGTTGATTAAGCCAGCTTGGATGTTACAGATTGGTTTATCTAGCAAAGACCCGAAGATCCTGATTGTACTTTGTTTGTGGATAGCTAATGTTTAAGAGATGGATGCACCTTTCTGAGAGCAGCCTATGCACTGTGCAGCTAAGAAAATCTACTATGAGATTCCTATTTGTGCAATGTAACTTCAGCACAGGTGGCTGAACTGATGGCTATTACTAGAGCATGCTGTGTCTCCAACCATTTGAGAGCCACAATCTATACTGATAGCCAGAACAGGTTTCGCCTGGTCCACAATTTTCGGCAGTTGTTGCACCAGAGCGTTTTCATGACCTCCTCGGTTTCCCCAATCCAAAATGGGAATTATGTTTTGGATTTGCTTGACATCCTGCAATTGCCCACTGAAATAGCAGTTATTAAGGCCCTCATTAAAACCCTGGCGGTAAATGCCGCCTGCCGCCGTGCTGACAGCCGCCAACATACCGTACCCGTGGCGGTATTCCGCTACGGGTATTATGACCCACACTGAGAAATCTGCCACTATACAGACACCCACACAGTCCGCCAGACCAAAGGTCAGTGATAAACTGACAGTACCAAAACCCACACCGTAACACCAACAGGAATACGCCCACAGTATCAGGACCTACGAATCACCGCAGCAGTGTTTCAACCGCGGTAAACCATTGGTGGTACACACCGCCGCGCTCAAAATACACACACACTAACAAAACACCACCACATTGGACAATTCAAACTACACACACCTGACACACATACACACACCACACCCAGACACCCACACACCCAATCCAATACAAAACACACACCCACAATACCCACAACCCCTTACAGTAACAAAAAATATTGCCAACTGAGAGAGACAAGCCAGGAGCACCCACTCAATCAGAGCCACAAAACACCCTCACCCTTACACCATCCACGCACCTCACACCACACACCCCAACACAGCACCCCACACACCCGCACACATATCACTCCCACCACATCCATGACACTCCAAAGACACCCCAGGTTTTCAGAGGAGGAGCTAAGGGTCATGGTGGAGGAAATCATCCCAGTAGAGCCACAGCTATTCGGATCACAGGTGCAGCCGGCGTCCATTGCTAGGAAGATGGAGCTATGGCGGAGAATCGTGGACAGAGTCAACGCCATGGGACAGCACCCCAGAATAAGGGATGACATCAGGAAGAGGTGGAACGACCTACAGGGGAAGGTGCGTTCCGTGGTTGCAAGACACCAGGTAGCAGTACAGAGGACTGGCGGTGGACCCCCACCTCCTCCCCACAACTAACAACATGGGAGTAGCAAATCTTGGCGATCATGCATCCTGAGGGTCTCGCAGAAGTGGCAGAAGGACTGGACTCTGGTAAGTCAAATCTTTACTACTATATCCCCCACCCTACCTGCATGCCATCACAAACTGCTACTATTCCTCAAGATAAAGGGATCATGCACAGAGCCAGGATACTTGGCATTCACATGGGAGATGTACTGGTCCACCAAACACACCACCTGCACATTCAATTCAATTCAATTCAATTCAAAACAATCTTTATTCGGATTTTACTCCATAAAAGAAAAACAATCTCTTTAGGATAAAAAGGTTATACAATAAAATACTTCCAGATACATTACTAATAAATAAAAGGATAATAAAAACCTTTGATGCAACAAATTATGTAGTTATTCATTCTCGTATCGAAGTTTTTCTAGCTAGGACAACTTTTTCCTCTGTTCAATTGCATGTAAGATAAATTTTAGCACTGCTTCACATTTCTCATTGGTATCCAATTTAAATAAATAGTTAAAAGCTTCTCTACAATAAAATAACTTGTTAGTAATAAATAGTGGTTTTAAAAAATGTTTCCTAATGTCATGAAAGAATAAAGTGCATTGTGGATTGTGCAAAACGTCCCACGCAGGGGCACTTCGGGAGGCTTTTACTCCAAATCCTCAACTTTGGGAAGGCTACCAAAAAGTGCAACATTCTAAAACGTAATCAGGTCAAATAAAATCTATGCTGAGTATTCACACCTGTCAGTAAGTAATTTGGTATTACCTCATTATTTTCAATCATATAAAGTGCTACCGTTGATTTCATGCATTCTCTATTTTCTCTATCACTAACCCTCCATCCCATTAGTTGATTTTTCAATTCTTTCTTACTAAATTGGAGGACTATGCCTGGGTTGTCTAAGTTTGGTGTTAGATTTATACCTCTCAACAGATCTTTTAAGTGCATGAACCATGGGATTCTATCCCAATGTTCTAGTGTAAGACAATCTTTAATAATCTTTTGGGTAAGATGCGTCCCTTCTTTTGACCAAATACCATGCCAAGCCAACAACGCATTTATATATATTAGATCTACCACGTAAGGGCTGCCCAGTTCCTTATGTACCATGTATGTGGAGGTGGTATTTGGGACTGCAAGTAATCTATTAAAAAATGTATTCTCTAGCACTTGTAATGAATGGATCTCGGGCATCAAGCCCCAAAGGGCAGAACCATATGTGATGTTGCTGATTGATTTACTTTTGTAGATTTGCAGCATTTCCCTTAGGGGTTTATTACCAATTTTTTTTGAGAATCTAAAGACAGCCTCAGTTGTCCTAATATACTTCATCTTAATAATTTCTAGGTGTTGTTTCCAATGTCCCATATTAGAAAATTGTATACCCAAGTATGTAAATCCATTCACCTCTTCACATTTGTGGCCCTTAATAAAATAAGTTTTCTTCCTGGCCTTTCCCTGTCCACAAGTCATTACCACTGTTTTGCTCATATTCAACATCATGGGGGTGATTCCAACCGTGCCGGTCGGTGATAAAGCGGCGGCCAACCCGCCAACAGGCAGGCGGTCAAAAAAATTAAATTCTGACCCTGGTGGGAACCGCAAACACAGCCCGCCACTTTAACACTCCGACCGCCACGGCGGGACAGACAAACAGCGTGGCGGTCACCGCCAACAGGCAGGCGGCAGACAATGTACCGCCCACCCTATCACAACTCACCAATCCGCCACCTTTTCCGGGGCGGGAGCCCCGCCGACAAAAACACGGCGGAAACAGACTACGAACGGGAAAAGGCTCACCGATACACACTCCACGAGGAAGGAGGACAGCATGGAACCCGAATTAAACATCCTACCAGCTATTGTCTACCTGCTCATCTACCAGGAGTACGAACGCCGGCGCAGACGACAACGGTGAGTACTGCACGTACGACACAGGGGAGGGAGGAGGAGGAAAGCTTACGGGCACACACATACGCCATACACCCACCCCCCCACCCCAAATACCTACACCCCAATGCAGAGCAACAAGTCAGAGTGACACCCCCCAAACCCCCCGGAATAATGCAAAGACATAATTAAAATTATCTTTAAAATTTATGTAGAATATAGCTCTATTGAAGTTATGGGAAATATGCAATATGAAAGATACAAAATAAAGAATGAACATAGTTAAAAATATATACATAGGCAATAAGTCCTGCACATTTTGTCAAAGTTCCATAGTCCGTGGGCCAATGTGCACAAACACATGGGCAAAGCCCACACAGGAGACCAGATACCATTGGAGAGAACACTGCTGGGGCATCAGATGATAAAACTACAGGCACCTCAGGGGGAAGGGAAGGGGGGGCACCTCAGCCACATGAGTCCACGACGCCAGATCCACGAGGGGCCTCCATGCCCACTGTACCATCCTGGGGAGTGCAAAGCCACAGTCTCACAAGTCTCTACAGTGGGAGGGTTGCCCACTGTGCCATCCTGGGGAGTGCAAAGCCACAGTCTCTCAAGTCTCTACAGTGGGAGGGTTGCCCACTGTGCAATCCTGGGGAGTGCAAAGCCACAGTCTCACAAGTCTCTACAGTGGGAGGGTTGCCCACTGTGCCATCCTGGGGAGTGCCAAGCCACAGTCCATCCGATGGATTACCGACTCCACTGGTAATGGAGGAGGCATGGTGCCCAGAGTGCTTCGTGAAGCCCTGCTCGACACAGAACCGGCACTGTCAATGGGCCAGCGGTGCTTGAGACGGCGTTGCCCAGCGGAGCGGTGCTTGACAGGAAAGGCCCAGCGGAGCAGTGCTTGACAGGAAGGGCCCAGCGGAGCGGTGCTTGACAGGAAGGGCCCAGCGGAGCGGTGCTTGAGACGGCGGTGCCCAGCAGAGCGGTGCTTGACAGGAAGGGCCCAGCGGAGCGGTGCTTGAGACGGCGGTGCCCAGCGGAGCGGTGCTTGACAGGAAGGGCCCAGCGGAGCGGTGCTTGAGACGGCGGTACCCAGCGGAGCGGTGCTTGACAGGAAGGGCCCAGCGGAGCGATGCTTGACAGGAAGGGCCCAGCGGAGCGATGCTTGAGATGGCGGTGCCCAGCGGAGCGGTGCTTGACAGGAAGGGCCCAGCGGAGCGGTGCTTGAGACGGCGCTGCCCAGCAGAGCGGTGCTTGACAGGAAGGGCCCAGCGGAGCGGTTCTTGACAGGAAGGGCCCAGCAGAGCGGTGCTTGAGACGGCGGTGCCCAGCGGAGCGGTGCTTGACAGGAAGGGCCCAGCGGAGCGGTGCTTGAGACGGCGCTGCCCAGCGGAGCGGTGCTTGACAGGAAGGGCCCAGCGGAGCGGTGCTTGACAGGAAGGGCCCAGCGGAGCAGTGCTTGAGACGGCGGTGCCCAGCGGAGCGGTGCTTGACAGGAAGGGCCCAGCGGAGCGGTGCTTGACAGGAAGGGCCCAGCGGAGCGGTGCTTGTCTTGGCGGGGCCCTGTTCAGCGGTGCTTGTCACGGCGGGGCACTGTTCAGCTGTTCTTGTCACGGCGGGGCCCTGTTCAGCGGTTCTTGTCACGGCGGCCCCTGTTCAGCGGTGCTTCTCACGGCGGGGCCCTGTTCAGCGGTTCTTGTCACGGCGGCCCCTGTTCAGCGGTGCTTCTCACGGCGGGGCCCTGTTCAGCGGTTCTTGTCACGGCGGCCCCTGTTCAGCGGTGCTTCTCACGGCGGGGCCCTGTTCAGCGGTGCTTGTCACGGCGGGGCCCTGTTCAGCGGTTCTTGTCACGGCGGGGCCCTGTTCAGATGTGCTTCTCACGGCAGGCCCTGTTCATCGGTTCTTGTCACGGCGGCCCCTGTTCAGCGGTGCTTCTCACGGCGGGGCCCTGTTCAGCGGTTCTTGTCACGGCGGCCCCTGTTCAGCGGTGCTTGTCACGGTGGGGCCCTGTTCAGAGGTTCTTGTCACGGCGGCCCCTGTTCAGCGGTGCTTCTCACGGCGGGGCCCTGTTCAGCGGTGCTTGTCACGGCGGGCCCTGTTCAGCGGTTCTTGTCACGGCGGGGCCCTGTTCAGCGGTTCTTGTCATGGCGGCCCCTGTTCAGCGGTGCTTTTCACGGCGGGCCCCTGTTCAGCGGTGCTTGTCCTGTGTTTCTAGGGAGCCAGACCTGGCCAAGACTTCCCGCTCAGTCGCCATCCGACCTTGCGGTCGCGGGGCCCTCCTGTGATGGAGTCCTGGGCCCGTGGGTGTCGTCCGTCACACCCGGAATGGGGCTGGTGGGGCCCTCCTGGTCAGCTCGCCTGCTGCCTGACTTCTCCGCCCTGCTGCCCTTGCCCTCCTTCGCTGAAGCTCTGTGGCCCTTGCCTCCCTTTGATGATGTGGCAGGTGACGGGGCAAGGCTACTGTCCTTGGTGGCAGCCGTCTCAGGCTTGTCGCGCCGGCCCTTAGTTTTTTTTGTCCTCTTCCCAGGGGGTGGGCTGGCTGTCCCCTTGCTGCTGGACGATGTTCCTGCCCTAGGAGCTGGTGGACTCCAATAGCCCTGCACTATGGTCCTAGTAGATGCAGGGCTGGTGGTGGCTGAGGTGCTCTTTGGACTCTTACCAGATGGAGGGGGTGGGTCAGTGGTTGGAACGAGGTCAAGGTTGGAAAGGGAAAGCAATTTGGAAAGACAGGGACGGGTAGGTGTAGTGGGTATGGGAGTGGAGGAAGAGGATGTGGTTGTAGGAGAGTCAAGTGTGCTGTCTTTGGGTGCAGGTGCTTGTGACGGAGGCTATCGTGAGGTGGATGGCTGTTGGGTGGGTGGCTGCCTGCGTTTGTGTGGTTTGGAAGAGGGGGTGACAGACACACTGGGAGAGTACACAGGGGACGTGTAAATGGCAGTGGGGGTGGTGACTGCACGTGTGCGGACTGTAATGGAGGGTGTGCTGGTGATGGAAGTACTGGCTGATGGTGGTGTGCATGCAGGTGTGAGTGGAGACGTCACAGGGAGGGAGGAGGGAGACGAGGAGGTGGGGGACACAGAGGTGGTAGTGACTGTTGGCATGTCTGCATCTGGATGTTACTTGGGTGAATGCTTGTGGGATCTGTGGTGCTTATGTCTGGATGAGCTGCCCTTGGGTATTGAGGTGTGTGCAGGCTGGTCTGGTGTGGATGGGATAGGCAGAGGAACAGGAGACTGGGACTGGGTGGAGGGAGTTAGAAGAGGGAGGCTGGAGACAGGGACAATGTCTGCCGTCAGTGCTGAGGCCAGAGCATTGAACGATCGCTGATGGGCAGCCTGACCCGAATGAATGCCCTCCAGGTATGCATTGCTCCGATGCACCTCCCTTTCTACACCCTGGATGTCATTCAAAAGGGTAGACTGCCCAACAATGATGGTCCTCAGGAGGTCAATGACCTCCTCACTGAGGGCAGCAGGGGTAACTGGGGCAGGGCCTGAGGTGCCTGGGGCGAAGGAGATGGCCGGCTTCCTGGCCGAGCGGGCACGGAGCGAAGGCTGAGGGGCTGCTGGGAGGGCGGGGCTGGTGCGCTGGGTGGCGGCTGTACCTGTTGTGGCGGTGGGCACGGATGTTGCCGCCACCGCAACGGAGCTCCCTTCCGAGGACGTGTCGGTGTCGCTGACGTCACCACGGGTCCCCGTTGTGGAGCTCCCCTCACCCTCCGTCTCACTGGTGTACTCGGAGTCTGTTGCATGGCCCTCCGGGGCCATGTGTGATACAGCTCCCTCGTGCGCCGATGCCACTTCTCCTCCGCCTGATGATGCTAATGCACACATGAACAGGAAGACAAAGAAAATGGGGGGGGGAGAAATGAAGACAGGTTGAGTGCATGCATTGGCAACACCGTTGTCGGAGAGGACAGACACAGAAGCCCCCAGCACTAGGCCGCGCAATCAGGGTACACTACTCAGTTATTGTGACTAGGCCTACAGGTCTATGGACGACAAATGCACACATGGGTGAGGCCGGACCATGGATAGCTGTACTTGGCACCCTACAGAGGTGGGGGGTGGGGGCACAGGGCCATGCCTAACGGAGGGGCCTAGCCTACAGAATGCGCCCTGGCCTAGAGATAGCCACAGCCCTCCTCCCCCACCCAGACACCTTCACTGGGCGCAAAGATAGCAGAATGTGCTGATACTCACCCCCTTGTGTCTGCTGTGATGTCCTCACGCGCCCATCCAAATCGGGGTAGGCCACCGCCAGGATCCGGGACATCAGGGGGGTCAATTGGCGGCTGGCACCCCTCCAACGTTGGGAGGACATCCCCAGCAGAGACTCAGCGGTCTTTCTGGTCCCGCAGTGGATGTCCTCCCACCTCTTTCGGCAGTGGGTGCCCCGTCCGTTGTGGTCCCCCAGGGCCCGGACGTCCTTGGCGATGGCACGCCAAATTTCGATCTTCTGATGGGCGCTGACCTATGTGACATGTACAGGGTGGGAAAGGAAATATCATCACTTTTCTGCCTGGTCAATGTGAATGGCCCCCACTCCCCAAACTTGCCATGTGGCACATGCTCTCATCTGTCGTGCGTTGCACTCCTCATTCACTCACCTCCCCACCATCTTACATCCACCCCACTCAACACAGGCATAGCCCATTCAACGTGCACCCTGTGTACTAACCTGTTGGTCTGGAGGACCGTAGAGTAGCGCATACTGGGGGAGGACCCCATCAACAAGTTTCTCCAATTCTTCTGAAGTGAAGGCAGGGGCCCTTTCCCCAGTAGCAGCAGCCATTGTATCTCCCAGACCGAGGTCACAGCAGCACTTGCAGTATAGGTCCTTGTTAGAAATGGGGTCCTTGGTTGACAGTCAGGTTACCCCCTGTTCAAGCAAAGACCCTCACTCTAGTCAGGGTAAAAGAGAATCACCCTCAGCTAACCCCTGCTTACCCCCTTGGTAGCTTGGCAGAGCAGTAGGCTTAACCTCAGAGTGCTAGGCGTAAAGTATTTGTACCAACACACACAGTAACTCAATGAAAACACTACAAAATGACACAACACAGGTTTAGAAAAATAGGAAATATTTATCTAAACAAAACAAGACCAAAACGACAAAAATCCACCATACACAAGTCAAGTTATTAATTAAAAATCAAAAAGAGTCTTTAAGTAGTTTTAAAAACACACTAGCGCTGCTAGAGTGAAAATGTACCTGGTGTGCGTCAAAAATAACCCCGCACGGGCGGGCGTGCGTCGAAAATAACTCCGCACGGCGGTACTCGAGTCAAAAATCCAGCCGCACGATGAGTTGACGATCCAGCCGCGCAGGTTGCGATCTCCCAGCCTCCGTCAGCGATGCTGCGCGTCGTTTCTCCTGCTCCGTGCGTCGATTCTTCGGTCGCGTTTCCTGCGAGCGTCGTTTCTCAGCCACGGAGCTGGCGGCGCGTCGTTTTTCAGCCGCCGATCGGATTCGCGTCGATCTTTTCCCCGCACGGCGCTCTGTGCGTGGATTTTCTTGTCTTTAGGCTGCCAGCTTCTTCTTTCAGGGTCCCAGGACTGGATGGGCACCACAGGGCAGAGTAGGAGTCTCTCCAGAGGCTCCAGGTGCTGGTAGAGAGAAGTCTTTGCTGTCCCTGAGACTTCAAACAACAGGAGGCAAGCTCTAGATCAAGCCCTTGGAGATTTCTTCTCAAGATGGAAGGCACACAAAGTCCAGTCTTTGCCCTCTTACTCTGGCAGAAGCAGCACTGCAGGAAAGCTCCACAAAGCACAGTCACAGGCAGGGCAGCACTTCCTCCTCAGCTAACAGATCTTCTCCAGGCAGAGGTTCCTCTTGATTCCAGAAGTGTTCCTGAAGTCTGTAGATTTGGGTGCCCTTCTTATACCCATTTTAGTCTTTGAAGTCACCTTTCTTCAAAGGGGACTCACACCTACTTGTGAAATCCTGCCTTGCCCAGGCAAGGCCTCAGACACACACCAGGGGGTTGGAGCCGGCATTGTTAGAGGCAGGCACAGTCCTTTCAGATGAGAGTGACCACTCCACCCCTCCCTCCTAGCAGAGATGGCTAATCAGGAAATGCAGGTTACACCCCAGCTCCCTTTGTGTCACTGTCTGGTGTGAGGTGAAAAACAACCCAACTGTCAAACTGACCCAGACAGGGAATCCACAAACAAGGCAGAGTCACAGAATGGTTTAAGCAAGAAAATGCTCACTTTCTAAAAGTGGCATTTTCAAACGCACAATCTTAAAATCAACTTTACTAAAAGATGTATTTTTAAATTGTGAGTTCAGGGACCCCAAACTCCACATGTCCATCTACTCTCTAGGGGAATCTACGCTTTAATCATATTTAAAGGTAGCCCCCATATTATCCTATGAGAGCGACAGTCCTTGCAACAGTGAAAAACGAATTTAGCAGTATTTCACTGTCAGGACATATAAACCACATTACTATGGCCCTCATTCTGACCTTGGCGGGCGGCGGAGGCCGCCCGCCAAAGTCCCTCCGTCAGGTTACCGTTCCGCGGTCGAAAGACCGCGGCGGTAATTCTGACATTCCCGCTGGGCTGGCGGGCGGCCGCCTTCAGGCCGCCCGCCAGCCCAGCGGGAAAGAGGCTTCCACGATGAAGCCGGCTCGGAATCGAGCTGGCGGAGTGGAAGCTGTGCGACGGGTGCAGTTGCACCCGTCGCATATTTCACTGTCTGCGCAGCAGACAGTGAAATACATTTAGGGGCCCTCTTACGGGGGCCCCGCGACCCCCCCTACCGCCATCCGGTTCCCGGCGGGCGGACCGCCGGGAACTGGATGGCGGTAGGGGGGGTCGGAATCCCCTCGGCGGCGCAGCAAGCTGCGCCGCCTTGGAGGATTCCAACGGGCAGCGGAAAACCGGCGGGAGACTGCCGGTTTTCCTGCACTGACCGCGGCCAAAGCGCCGCGGTCAGAATGCCCTGCGGGGCACCGCCGGGCTGTCGGCGGTGCTCCCGCCAACCGCGAGCCTGGCGGTCACAGACCGCCAGGCTCGTAATGAGGGCCTATATGTCCTACCTTCTCCATACACTGCACCCTGCCCTTGGGGCTACCTAGGGCCTACCTTAGGGGTGCCTTACATGTAAGAAAAGGGAAGGTTTAGGCCTGGCAAGTGGGTACACTTGCCAAGTCTAATTTACAGTGTAAAAATACACACACAGGCACTGCAGTGGCAGGTCTGAGACATGATTACAGAGCTGCTTATGTGGGTGGCACAACCAGTGCTGCAGGCCCACTAGTAGCATTTGATTTACAGGCCCTGGGCACCTCTAGTGCACTTTACTAGGGGCTTAACAGTAAAACAAATATGCCAATCATGGAGAACCAATTACGTACACATTTTAAACAGGAGCACTTGCACTTTAGCACTGGTTAGCAGTGGTAAAGTGCCCAGAGTAACAAACACAATAAAATCAGAGTCCAGCACACATCAACAACCTGGGGAACAGAGGCAAAAAGTTAAGGGAGACCACGCCAAGGATGAAAAGTCTAACACGTGTCCCCCCCAGCTAAAAGTGGGGAGCAACTACCCAACCTCATGGGAGTTCTCATCACTAAGGCGGAAGAACCTGGACAGACCATCAGCATTGGCGTGCTCTGTACCAGGACGATGTTCCACCGTAAAGTCCATCCCCTGTAGGGAAATGGACCACCTCAACAGTTTTGGATTCTCACCCCTCATCTGCATTAACCATCTGAGGGGCCTGTGGTCGGTCTGAACTCAGAAGTGAGTCCCAAACAAGTAGGGTCTGAGCTTCTTCAGTGCCCAGACCACAGCAAACGCTTTGCGTTCTATGGCACTCCACCTACGTTCCCTGGGTAGTAACCTCCTGCTAATGAAGGCTACGGGTTGATCTAGGCCCTCTTCATTAAGCTGTGAGAGTACTGCTCCAATACCATGCTCTGAGGCGTCTGTTTGCACAACAAACTCCTTGGAGTAGTCAGGTGCCTGCAGCACAGGTGCTGTGCACATGGCAGCCTTCAGGGCATCAAAAGCGTTCTGGCAAGCCTCTGTCCAGATCACTTTCTTGGGTTGCTTCTTGGAAGTCAACTCAGTTAAGGGGGTAACAATGGTACCATATCCCTTAACAAACCTCTGGTAATATCCTGTGAGACCTAAAAAGGCTCTCACTTCAGTCTGGGTCTTGGGAGGCTCCCAAGCCAGAATCGTATCAATCTTAGGCTGTAGGAGTGCCACCAGGCCACTCCCCACCTGGTGTCCTAAGTACACCACAGAACCCTGCCCTATTTGGCACTTGCTCGCCTTAATAGTGAGGCCTGCTTTCTGCAGGGCCTCTAACACTCTCCAGAGGTGTTGCAGGTGTTCCTCCCATGTGGAACTACACACAGCAATGTCATCCAGGTAGGCGGCACTGAACTCATCCAGTCCTGCCAACACCTGGTTGACCAACCTCTGAAAGGTGGCAGGGGCGTTCTTCATCCCAAAGGGCATCACATTGAAGTGGAAGTGCCCATCTGGGGTAGAGAATGCTGACCTCTCCTTTGCCCCCTCAGTTAAGGCAATCTGCCAGTACCCAGATGTTAAATCAAACGTACTGAGGTACTTGGCAGCTCCTAACCGATCAATGAGCTCATCAGCTCGGGGGATGGGGTGTGCATCAGTCTTGCTGACCGCATTGAGACCCCGGTAGTCCACACAGAACCTAAGTTCTGGAGTGGCACCAGGAGCAGCAGCCTTTGGGACCAAGACCACTGGGCTGGCCCAAGGACTGCTGGAGCGCTCAATAACCCCTAGGGTTAACATTTTGGAGACTTCCTCCTTAATGCAAGCCCTGACCCTGTCAGTCACCCTGTAAACCTTATGTTTAACAGGTGTACTGTCCCCAGTGTCCACATCATGTGTGCACAGGTG
This sequence comes from Pleurodeles waltl, assembly GCF_031143425.1. NCBI lineage: Eukaryota > Metazoa > Chordata > Amphibia > Caudata > Salamandridae > Pleurodeles > Pleurodeles waltl. The sequence continues at coordinate 138,628,980 of NC_090437.1, forward strand.
TGTAACTCCTGGGATCAGGGAAAACAGCGAGGCGAACTGTCCCAGCACGTGGCGACAGTCCCTCTGCTGTTCCTCCGTCAGGGAGGGGGAGAGGATCACTCCCTCCACAGACCCATCTTTCTCTCCTGCAGACAGGAGGTCAGGAAGAGGCTCACTCTCTTCCTCCACCCCGTCATCTGTCGCTAGGAGCATGGATAGCTCAGTTCGCTCAAAGTGTGGTTTGAGGCGGTTGACATGTAGGACCCTCAAAGGGTTCCTGGGGGATTGTAAGTCTACCAGATAGGTGACCTCGCTCTTTCTTTCCACCACCTCAAAAGGCCCAGTCCACTTATCTTGGAGAGCCCTAGGCTCCACTGGTGCCATGACCCACACTTTTTGTCCAGGCTGAAACTCAACCAGAGTGGCATTCTGGTCGTACCACCGTTTCATATCCTCCTGGCTTGCTTCCAGGTTCTCCTGAGCGAGACTCCTGAAGCGGGCAGTCTGGTTTCTTAGTGCCAGCATGTAGCTAAATACATCCTGGGGTGGTTTACTAGGAGCTTTCTCCAAAGCCTCCTTCACCAGACTGAGCGGTCCCCTCACAGGGTGGCCATAGATGAGCTCAAAGGGGCTAAAGCCAAGTCCCTTTTGAGGCACCTCCCTGTAAGCGAACAGAAGGCATGGCAAGAGGACGTCCCACTTACGCCTCAAGGGCTCTGACAGGCCCTGAATCATGCCTTTCAAGGTGCGGTTGAATCTCTCAACCAGACCATTACTTTGGGGGTGGTAAGGGGTGGTGAACTTGTAGGTTACCCCACACACCTTCCACAGAGACTTCATATAAGTGGATATGAAGTTTGTACCTCTATCAGATACCACCTCCTTGGGGAACCCCATGCGGGTAAAAACCCCCATCAAGGCACGTCCCACCACGGGGGCAGTGACCGCCCTTAGAGGAAGGCTTCTGGGTACCGCGTGGCATGGTCCACCAAGACCAGGATGAACCTGTTGCCCATGGCTGTCTTGGGATCCAGAGGCCCCACAATGTCAATTCCTACCCTTTCAAAGGGAGTACTGACTACAGGTAAAGGTTGGAGGGGAGCTTTGCATTTCCCCCCACTCTTGCCACTTGCCTGACAAGTCTGACAAGACCTACAATAAGCAGCTGACTGCTTGTGCATCAAGGGCCAGTAAAAGTGGGAGACAAGCCTCTTATAGGTCTTGTCCTGCCCTAGATGTCCTGCCAAAGGCACATCATGAGCCAAACCCAGTAGGAAGGCCCTGAAGCACTGGGGTACCACCAGCATACGAGCTGACCCAGGCTCAGGAACCTTAGGCTCACTATACAGGAGGCCATCCTCCCAGTAAATCAGGTGAGTACCTGGCGCCTCGCCAGCCGCCTGGGTTGCAGCCTGCTGCCGCAGCCCCTCAAGAGTAGGGCACTCCTTCTGCGCTGTGCAGAATGCTTCCCTGGTGGGTCCCCCTTCCTGCTGCCACTGTGACAGCTCAGGGACCTCCCCCAGTTCAGCCACCTGTTCCCCTGTAGGCTCCGGGGCATCACCCTCAGGCTCTGCCTCCTCCTGGACCGTGGGAACTTCTGGGGCCGGTTTCCCGCGCCCCCTGCCCTTCCTCTTCTTGGCGGTCCCCTGGGCCACTGTTTCAGGCTCCAGGTGCTCTTGACTACCCTGATTGGCTGCCATAGACCGGGTGGATACGCATACCCACCCAGGCAGACCCAACATCTCCAAGTGAGACCTGTGTTCCACCTCCTTCCAAGGGGAATCCTCCAGGTCGTTACCTAGCAAACAATCAACAGGCATGGTTGGACTCACAGCTACTTTCCAGGAACCTGAGACCCCCCCCCCATTCAAAGGGAACCTGCGCCACTCTGCAGAGGCGCTCAGAGTTGTCTACCGCAACTACTTGGTGAAGTACCCGGGGATCAATCTGCTCTTCAGACACCAGGTGACTCCTCACTGTAGTCACACTGGCTCCTGTGTCTCTCAGAGCCTCTACCCTCTGTCCATTGATGGTCACCCATTGCCTGTACTTCTTAGTGTTATCAGGCACTAGGTTTCTCTGGACCATCTCACTGTCCCCTAGTGAGACAAGGGTCATTTCTGCTGGTTCCCACCCACCTGAAACCAACTCCTCCCCAAGCGCTACACTGGCCAAACCCTGGGACGGTGCACCAGTGGGTGCCGGTGTACTTCTGGGGCATTTGGGGTCCCCCCTCACATGACCCACCTGGTCACATGCATAGCACTTACGTGGGGGACCACCTGCCACTGGCTTCCCTTTGGACAACCATAGCTTCTTTTCACTGGGGGGTTGGGAATCCTTACCCTGGGGATCAGTTTGGGGCCCTTTAGAGAACTCCCCCTGTTTGCCCTTACCCCCCCCTTTCTTCTGAGAGGGACCCTGCCCACCCTTGGCGTGGTCTCCCCCATACCTCTTTTGGACCCTGGTGCTCTCCCAGCTGTCCGCTTCCTGTGCAAGCTTCCTGGGGTCAGTCAGCTTGCTGTCAATGAGGTGCTGGCGCAGCTCTGGAAAACATAAACTGTACAAATGCTCCCAAGCAATTAAATTGTAAAGCCCCTCATACGTGTTTACCTTACTGCCCTTCACCCAACCATCCAGTGACCTGCAAAAAGAATCAACATATTCCAACCATGTTTGGGATTCCTTTCTCTTGTAGGATCTAAACTTCTCCTTGTACTGCTCAGGGGTGAGACCATACCTGGTAAGTAAGGCCTCATTCATGACAGGGTAGGTGAGATCCTGAGCATCCCCTAAGGCTGTCAGTGTGTCCCTCCCCTCTGCCTCAAAATGCTTCCACAGGGCTGCCCCCCAATGAGCTTCAGGGACCAGGTTCATGTGGAAAGCTGACTCATAAACCTTGAACCACAAGCAGATATCGTCATCCCTCTTATAATCCCTCACAAGGTCTTTTTGGATGTGTACCCTTCTCTCAGGCTGCACTGTAGGATTGCTGCCACCATCTCTACTGGACTGACTCCTCTGATCTATCTCTTTTAAACTGAGCTCATGAGCCATGGCTAACTTCCTTTCCTCAATAGCCAGCTTTCTCTGTTCCACCTCTAGACTGAGCTTTTTCAACTCCAATTGGTACTCCCTCTCTGCCTGTCTGTCCTGTAACTCTTCAGGTGTCAGACCCTTGGAGGATACACTGCTACTTGCCCTAGAGACTCCTTCCCTGGGAATAACAGGCCCCCCCAATATACCATTCTGTACTGATTGCTCTCTCTCCTCATCCTCATCCTCCTCATCCTCAGTGTGCCCTCCAGTGCTTCTGGTTGTCACCCAGGCCCTCAGCGCCTTTTTCAGCTCATCCTTCTTGGAAGAGCTCTTAATGGGACAACCAAAATTTTTACAAAACTGCTTTAGCTGAGCCTTGTTATAACTATCCAATTGCTTCAGGTCAAAAACAGCTTCAACTGGTGCATCTCCAAGTAGAGACATGATAAAAGGTTAAAAGAGTGCAAAGTTCCAAATGCAGAAAAGCAAGTTCTCAAATGAAGTTCCAGAAAAGTCAATCACCGGATCAGCGAAAAAAGAAACTGAATGCAGAGCAAAAACAGTCCAAATAGAAAAAAAACTAAAATCACAAGACTAGTAGTATGTGGTCACGTAGTGGTCTGAGATCAAAACAGTAGTGTACACTTAATTACTGTATGTCAAGCACAAATACAAGTCCAAATCCCGACCGCTGATCACCAATGTTAGAAATGGGGTCCTTGGTTGACAGTCAGGTTACCCCCTGTTCAAGCAAAGACCCTCACTCTAGTCAGGGTAAAAGAGAATCACCCTCAGCTAACCCCTGCTTACCCCCTTGGTAGCTTGGCAGAGCAGTAGGCTTAACCTCAGAGTGCTAGGCGTAAAGTATTTGTACCAACACACACAGTAACTCAATGAAAACACTACAAAATGACACAACACAGGTTTAGAAAAATAGGAAATATTTATCTAAACAAAACAAGACCAAAACGACAAAAATCCACCATACACAAGTCAAGTTATTAATTAAAAATCAAAAAGAGTCTTTAAGTAGTTTTAAAAACACACTAGCGCTGCTAGAGTGAAAATGTACCTGGTGTGCGTCAAAAAATAACCCCGCACGGGCGGGCGTGCGTCGAAAATAACTCCGCACGGCGGTACTCGAGTCAAAAATCCAGCCGCACGATGAGTTGACGATCCAGCCGCGCAGGTTGCGATCTCCCAGCCTCCGTCAGCGATGCTGCGCGTCGTTTCTCCTGCTCCGTGCGTCGATTCTTCGGTCGCGTTTCCTGCGAGCGTCGTTTCTCAGCCGCGGAGCTGGCGGCGCGTCGTTTTTCAGCCGCCGATCGGATTCGCGTCGATCTTTTCCCCGCACGGCGCTCTGTGCGTGGATTTTCTTGTCTTTAGGCTGCCAGCTTCTTCTTTCAGGGTCCCAGGACTGGATGGGCACCACAGGGCAGAGTAGGAGTCTCTCCAGAGGCTCCAGGTGCTGGCAGAGAGAAGTCTTTGCTGTCCCTGAGACTTCAAACAACAGGAGGCAAGCTCTAGATCAAGCCCTTGGAGATTTCTTCTCAAGATGGAAGGCACACAAAGTCCAGTCTTTGCCCTCTTACTCTGGCAGAAGCAGCACTGCAGGAAAGCTCCACAAAGCACAGTCACAGGCAGGGCAGCACTTCCTCCTCAGCTAACAGCTCTTCTCCAGGCAGAGGTTCCTCTTGATTCCAGAAGTGTTCCTGAAGTCTGTAGATTTGGGTGCCCTTCTTATACCCATTTTAGTCTTTGAAGTCACCTTTCTTCAAAGGGGACTCACACCTACTTGTGAAATCCTGCCTTGCCCAGGCAAGGCCTCAGACACACACCAGGGGGTTGGAGCCGGCATTGTTAGAGGCAGGCACAGTCCTTTCAGATGAGAGTGACCACTCCACCCCTCCCTCCTAGCAGAGATGGCTAATCAGGAAATGCAGGTTACACCCCAGCTCCCTTTGTGTCACTGTCTGGTGTGAGGTGAAAAACAACCCAACTGTCAAACTGACCCAGACAGGGAATCCACAAACAAGGCAGAGTCACAGAATGGTTTAAGCAAGAAAATGCTCACTTTCTAAAAGTGGCATTTTCAAACGCACAATCTTAAAATCAACTTTACTAAAAGATGTATTTTTAAATTGTGAGTTCAGGGACCCCAAACTCCACATGTCCATCTACTCTCTAGGGGAATCTACGCTTTAATCATATTTAAAGGTAGCCCCCATATTATCCTATGAGAGAGACAGTCCTTGCAACAGTGAAAAACGAATTTAGCAGTATTTCACTGTCAGGACATATAAACCACATTACTATGGCCCTCATTCTGACCTTGGCGGGCGGCGGAGGCCGCCCGCCAAAGTCCCTCCGTCAGGTTACCGTTCCGCGGTCGAAAGACCGCGGCGGTAATTCTGACATTCCCGCTGGGCTGGCGGGCGGCCGCCTTCAGGCCGCCCGCCAGCCCAGCGGGAAAGAGGCTTCCACGATGAAGCCGGCTCGGAATCGAGCTGGCGGAGTGGAAGCTGTGCGACGGGTGCAGTTGCACCCGTCGCGTATTTCACTGTCTGCGCAGCAGACAGTGAAATACATTTAGGGGCCCTCTTACGGGGGCCCGCGACCCCCCCTACCGCCATCCGGTTCCCGGCGGGCGGACCGCCGGGAACTGGATGGCGGTAGGGGGGGTCGGAATCCCCTCGGCGGCGCAGCAAGCTGCGCCGCCTTGGAGGATTCCAACGGGCAGCGGAAAACCGGCGGGAGACTGCCGGTTTTCCTGCACTGACCGCGGCCAAAGCGCCGCGGTCAGAATGCCCTGCGGGGCACCGCCGGGCTGTCGGCGGTGCTCCCGCCAACCGCGAGCCTGGCGGTCACAGACCGCCAGGCTCGTAATGAGGGCCTATATGTCCTACCTTCTCCATACACTGCACCCTGCCCTTGGGGCTACCTAGGGCCTACCTTAGGGGTGCCTTACATGTAAGAAAAGGGAAGGTTTAGGCCTGGCAAGTGGGTACACTTGCCAAGTCGAATTTACAGTGTAAAAATACACACACAGGCACTGCAGTGGCAGGTCTGAGACATGATTACAGAGCTACTTATGTGGGTGGCACAACCAGTGCTGCAGGCCCACTAGTAGCATTTGATTTACAGGCCCTGGGCACCTCTAGTGCACTTTACTAGGGGCTTAACAGTAAAACAAATATGCCAATCATGGAGAACCAATTACGTACACATTTTAAACAGGAGCACTTGCACTTTAGCACAGGTTAGCAGTGGTAAAGTGCCCAGAGTAACAAACACAATAAAATCAGAGTCCAGCACACATCAACAACCTGGGGAACAGAGGCAAAAAGTTAAGGGAGACCACGCCAAGGATGAAAAGTCTAACACGTGTCCCCCCCAGCTAAAAGTGGGGAGCAACTACCCAACCTCATGGGAGTTCTCATCACTAAGGCGGAAGAACCTGGACAGACCATCAGCATTGGCGTGCTCTGTACCAGGACGATGTTCCACCGTAAAGTCCATCCCCTGTAGGGAAATGGACCACCTCAACAGTTTTGGATTCTCACCCCTCATCTGCATTAACCATCTGAGGGGCCTGTGGTCGGTCTGAACTCAGAAGTGAGTCCCAAACAAGTAGGGTCTTAGCTTCTTCAGTGCCCAGACCACAGCAAACGCTTCGCGTTCTATGGCACTCCACCTACGTTCCCTGGGTAGTAACCTCCTGCTAATGAAGGCTACGGGTTGATCTAGGCCCACTTCATTAAGCTGTGAGAGTACTGCTCCAATACCATGCTCTGAGGCGTCTGTTTGCACAACAAACTCCTTGGAGTAGTCAGGTGCCTGCAGCACAGGTGCTGTGCACATGGCGGCCTTCAGGGCATCAAAAGCGTTCTGGCAAGCCTCTGTCCAGATCACTTTCTTGGGTTGCTTCTTGGAAGTCAACTCAGTTAAGGGGGTAACAATGGTACCATATCCCTTAACAAACCTCCGGTAATATCCTGTGAGACCTAAAAAGGCTCTCACTTCAGTCTGGGTCTTGGGAGGCTCCCAAGCCAGAATCGTATCAATCTTAGGCTGTAGGGGTGCCACCTGGCCACTCCCCACCTGGTGTCCTAAGTACACCACAGAACCCTGCCCTATTTGGCACTTGCTCGCCTTAATAGTGAGGCCTGCTTTCTGCAGGGCCTCTAACACTCTCCAGAGGTGCTGCAGGTGTTCCTCCCATGTGGAACTAAACACAGCAATGTCATCCAGGTAGGCGGCACTGAACTCATCCAGTCCTGCCAACACCTGGTTGACCAACCTCTGAAAGGTGGCAGGGGCGTTTTTCATCTCAAAGGGCATCACATTGAAGTGTAAGTGCCCATCTGGGGTAGAGAATGCTGACCTCTCCTTTGCCCCCTCAGTTAAGGCAATCTGCCAGTACCCAGATGTTAAATCAAACGTACTGAGGTACTTGGCAGCTCCTAACCGATCAATGAGCTCATCAGCTCGGGGGATGGGGTGTGCATCAGTCTTGCTGACCGCATTGAGACCCCGGTAGTCCACACAGAACCTAAGTTCTGGAGTGGCACCAGGAGCAGCAGCCTTTGGGACCAAGACCACTGGGCTGGCCCAAGGACTGCTGGAGCGCTCAATAACCCCTAGGGTTAACATTTTGGAGACTTCCTCCTTAATGCAAGCCCTGACCCTGTCAGTCACCCTGTAAACCTTATGTTTAACAGGTGTACTGTCCCCAGTGTCCACATCATGTGTGCACAGGTGTGTGACTCCTGGGATCAGGGAAAACAGCGAGGCGAACTGTCCCAGCACGTGGCGACAGTCCCTCTGCTGTTCCTCCGACAGGGAGGGGGAGAGGATCACTCCCTCCACAGACCCATCTTTCTCTCCTGCAGACAGGAGGTCAGGAAGAGGCTCACTCTCTTCCTCCACCCCGTCATGTGCCGCTAGGAGCATGGATAGCTCAGTTCGCTCAAAGTGTGGTTTGAGGCGGTTGACATGTAGGACCCTCAAAGGGTTCCTGGGGGATTGTAAGTCTACCAGATAGGTGACCTCGCTCTTTCTTTCCACCACCTCAAAAGGCCCAGTCCACTTATCTTGGAGAGCCCTAGGCTCCACTGGTGCCATGACCCACACTTTTTGTCCAGGCTGAAACTCAACCAGAGTGGCATTCTGGTCGTACCACCGTTTCATATCCTCCTGGCTTGCTTCCAGGTTCTCCTGAGCGAGACTCCTGAAGCGGGCAGTCTGGTTTCTTAGTGCCAGCATGTAGCTAAATACATCCTGGGGTGGTTTACTAGGAGCTTTCTCCAAAGCCTCCTTCACCAGACTGAGCGGTCCCCTCACAGGGTGGCCATAGATGAGCTCAAAGGGGCTAAAGCCAAGTCCCTTTTGAGGCACCTCCCTGTAAGCGAACAGAAGGCATGGCAAGAGGACGTCCCACTTACGCCTCAAGGGCTCTGACAGGCCCTGAATCATGCCTTTCAAGGTGCGGTTGAATCTCTCAACCAGACCATTACTTTGGGGGTGGTAAGGGGTGGTGAACTTGTAGGTTACCCCACACACCTTCCACAGAGACTTCATATAAGTGGATATGAAGTTTGTACCTCTATCAGATACCACCTCCTTGGGGAACCCCATGCGGGTAAAAACCCCCATCAAGGCACGTCCCACCACGGGGGCAGTGACCGCCCTTAGAGGAAGGCTTCTGGGTACCGCGTGGCATGGTCCACCAAGACCAGGATGAACCTGTTGCCCATGGCTGTCTTGGGATCCAGAGGCCCCACAATGTCAATTCCTACCCTTTCAAAGGGAGTACTGACTACAGGTAAAGGTTGGAGGGGAGCTTTGCATTTCCCCCCACTCTTGCCACTTGCCTGACAAGTCTGACAAGACCTACAATAAGCAGCTGACTGCTTGTGCATCAAGGGCCAGTAAAAGTGGGAGACAAGCCTCTTATAGGTCTTGTCCTGCCCTAGATGTCCTGCCAAAGGCACATCATGAGCCAAACCCAGTAGGAAGGCCCTGAAGCACTGGGGTACCACCAGCATACGAGCTGACCCAGGCTCAGGAACCTTAGGCTCACTATACAGGAGGCCATCCTCCCAGTAAATCAGGTGAGTACCTGGCGCCTCGCCAGCCGCCTGGGTTGCAGCCTGCTGCCGCAGCCCCTCAAGAGTAGGGCACTCCTTCTGCGCTGTGCAGAATGCTTCCCTGGTGGGTCCCCCTTCCTGCTGCCACTGTGACAGCTCAGGGACCTCCCCCAGTTCAGCCACCTGTTCCCCTGTAGGCTCCGGGGCATCACCCTCAGGCTCTGCCTCCTCCCGGACCGTGGGAACTTCTGGGGCCGGTTTCCCGCGCCCCCTGCCCTTCCTCTTCTTGGCGGTCCCCTGGGCCACTGTTTCAGGCTCCAGGTGCTCTTGACTACCCTGATTGGCTGCCATAGACCGGGTGGATACGCATACCCACCCAGGCAGACCCAACATCTCCAAGTGAGACCTGTGTTCCACCTCCTTCCAAGGGGAATCCTCCAGGTCGTTACCTAGCAAACAATCAACAGGCATGGTTGGACTCACAGCTACTTTCCAGGAACCTGAGACCCCCCCCCCATTCAAAGGGAACCTGCGCCACTCTGCAGAGGCGCTCAGAGTTGTCTACCGCAACTACTTGGTGAAGTACCCGGGGATCAATCTGCTCTTCAGACACCAGGTGACTCCTCACTGTAGTCACACTGGCTCCTGTGTCTCTCAGAGCCTCTACCCTCTGTCCATTGATGGTCACCCATTGCCTGTACTTCTTAGTGTTATCAGGCACTAGGTTTCTCTGGACCATCTCACTGTCCCCTAGTGAGACAAGGGTCATTTCTGCTGGTTCCCACCCACCTGAAACCAACTCCTCCCCAAGCGCTACACTGGCCAAACCCTGGGACGGTGCACCAGTGGGTGCCGGTGTACTTCTGGGGCATTTGGGGTCCCCCCTCACATGACCCACCTGGTCACATGCATAGCACTTACGTGGGGGACCACCTGCCACTGGCTTCCCTTTGGACAACCATAGCTTCTTTTCACTGGGGGGTTGGGAATCCTTACCCTGGGGATCAGTTTGGGGCCCTTTAGAGAACTCCCCCTGTTTGCCCTTACCCCCCCCTTTCTTCTGAGAGGGACCCTGCCCACCCTTGGCGTGGTCTCCCCCATACCTCTTTTGGACCCTGGTGCTCTCCCAGCTGTCCGCTTCCTGTGCAAGCTTCCTGGGGTCAGTCAGCTTGCTGTCAATGAGGTGCTGGCGCAGCTCTGGAAAACATAAACTGTACAAATGCTCCCAAGCAATTAAATTGTAAAGCCCCTCATACGTGTTTACCTTACTGCCCTTCACCCAACCATCCAGTGACCTGCAAAAAGAATCAACATATTCCAACCATGTTTGGGATTCCTTTCTCTTGTAGGATCTAAACTTCTCCTTGTACTGCTCAGGGGTGAGACCATACCTGGTAAGTAAGGCCTCCTTCATGACAGGGTAGGTGAGATCCTGAGCATCCCCTAAGGCTGTCAGTGTGTCCCTCCCCTCTGCCTCAAAATGCTTCCACAGGGCTGCCCCCCAATGAGCTTCAGGGACCAGGTTCATGTGGAGAGCTGACTCATAACCCTTGAACCACAAGCAGATATCGTCATCCCTCTTATAATCCCTCACAAGGTCTTTTTGGATGTGTACCCTTCTCTCAGGCTGCACTGTAGGATTGCTGCCACCATCTCTACTGGACTGACTCCTCTGATCTATCTCTTTTAAACTGAGCTCATGAGCCATGGCTAACTTCCTTTCCTCAATAGCCAGCTTTCTCTGTTCCACCTCTAGACTGAGCTTTTTCAACTCCAATTGGTACTCCCTCTCTGCCTGTCTGTCCTGTAACTCTTCAGGTGTCAGACCCTTGGAGGATACACTGCTACTTGCCCTAGAGACTCCTTCCCTGGGAATAACAGGCCCCCCCAATATACCATTCTGTACTGATTGCTCTCTCTCCTCATCCTCATCCTCCTCATCCTCAGTGTGCCCTCCAGTGCTTCTGGTTGTCACCCAGGCCCTCAGCGCCTTTTTCAGCTCATCCTTCTTGGAAGAGCTCTTAATGGGACAACCAAAATTTTTACAAAACTGCTTTAGCTGAGCCTTGTTATAACTATCCAATTGCTTCAGGTCAAAAACAGCTTCAACTGGTGCATCTCCAAGTAGAGACATGATAAAAGGTTAAAAGAGTGCAAAGTTCCAAATGCAGAAAAGCAAGTTCTCAAATGAAGTTCCAGAAAAGTCAATCACCGGATCAGCGAAAAAAGAAACTGAATGCAGAGCAAAAACAGTCCAAATAGAAAAAAAACTAAAATCACAAGACTAGTAGTATGTGGTCACGTAGTGGTCTGAGATCAAAACAGTAGTGTACACTTAATTACTGTATGTCAAGCACAAATACAAGTCCAAATCCCGACCGCTGATCACCAATGTTAGAAATGGGGTCCTTGGTTGACAGTCAGGTTACCCCCTGTTCAAGCAAAGACCCTCACTCTAGTCAGGGTAAAAGAGAATCACCCTCAGCTAACCCCTGCTTACCCCCTTGGTAGCTTGGCAGAGCAGTAGGCTTAACCTCAGAGTGCTAGGCGTAAAGTATTTGTACCAACACACACAGTAACTCAATGAAAACACTACAAAATGACACAACACAGGTTTAGAAAAATAGGAAATATTTATCTAAACAAAACAAGACCAAAACGACAAAAATCCACCATACACAAGTCAAGTTATTAATTAAAAATCAAAAAGAGTCTTTAAGTAGTTTTAAAAACACACTAGCGCTGCTAGAGTGAAAATGTACCTGGTGTGCGTCAAAAAATAACCCCGCACGGGCGGGCGTGCGTCGAAAATAACTCCGCACGGCGGTACTCGAGTCAAAAATCCAGCCGCACGATGAGTTGATCCAGCCGCGCAGGTTGCGATCTCCCAGCCTCCGTCAGCGATGCTGCGCGTCGTTTCTCCTGCTCCGTGCGTCGATTCTTCGGTCGCGTTTCCTGCGAGCGTCGTTTCTCAGCCGCGGAGCTGGCGGCGCGTCGTTTTTCAGCCGCCGATCGGATTCGCGTCGATCTTTTCCCCGCACGGCGCTCTGTGCGTGGATTTTCTTGTCTTTAGGCTGCCAGCTTCTTCTTTCAGGGTCCCAGGACTGGATGGGCACCACAGGGCAGAGTAGGAGTCTCTCCAGAGGCTCCAGGTGCTGGCAGAGAGAAGTCTTTGCTGTCCCTGAGACTTCAAACAACAGGAGGCAAGCTCTAGATCAAGCCCTTGGAGATTTCTTCTCAAGATGGAAGGCACACAAAGTCCAGTCTTTGCCCTCTTACTCTGGCAGAAGCAGCACTGCAGGAAAGCTCCACAAAGCACAGTCACAGGCAGGGCAGCACTTCCTCCTCAGCTAACAGCTCTTCTCCAGGCAGAGGTTCCTCTTGATTCCAGAAGTGTTCCTGAAGTCTGTAGATTTGGGTGCCCTTCTTATACCCATTTTAGTCTTTGAAGTCACCTTTCTTCAAAGGGGACTCACACCTACTTGTGAAATCCTGCCTTGCCCAGGCAAGGCCTCAGACACACACCAGGGGGTTGGAGCCGGCATTGTTAGAGGCAGGCACAGTCCTTTCAGATGAGAGTGACCACTCCACCCCTCCCTCCTAGCAGAGATGGCTAATCAGGAAATGCAGGTTACACCCCAGCTCCCTTTGTGTCACTGTCTGGTGTGAGGTGAAAAACAACCCAACTGTCAAACTGACCCAGACAGGGAATCCACAAACAAGGCAGAGTCACAGAATGGTTTAAGCAAGAAAATGCTCACTTTCTAAAAGTGGCATTTTCAAACGCACAATCTTAAAATCAACTTTACTAAAAGATGTATTTTTAAATTGTGAGTTCAGGGACCCCAAACTCCACATGTCCATCTACTCTCTAGGGGAATCTACGCTTTAATCATATTTAAAGGTAGCCCCCATATTATCCTATGAGAGAGACAGTCCTTGCAACAGTGAAAAACGAATTTAGCAGTATTTCACTGTCAGGACATATAAACCACATTACTATGGCCCTCATTCTGACCTTGGCGGGCGGCGGAGGCCGCCCGCCAAAGTCCCTCCGTCAGGTTACCGTTCCGCGGTCGAAAGACCGCGGCGGTAATTCTGACATTCCCGCTGGGCTGGCGGGCGGCCGCCTTCAGGCCGCCCGCCAGCCCAGCGGGAAAGAGGCTTCCACGATGAAGCCGGCTCGGAATCGAGCTGGCGGAGTGGAAGCTGTGCGACGGGTGCAGTTGCACCCGTCGCGTATTTCACTGTCTGCGCAGCAGACAGTGAAATACATTTAGGGGCCCTCTTACGGGGGCCCGCGACCCCCCCTACCGCCATCCGGTTCCCGGCGGGCGGACCGCCGGGAACTGGATGGCGGTAGGGGGGGTCGGAATCCCCTCGGCGGCGCAGCAAGCTGCGCCGCCTTGGAGGATTCCAACGGGCAGCGGAAAACCGGCGGGAGACTGCCGGTTTTCCTGCACTGACCGCGGCCAAAGCGCCGCGGTCAGAATGCCCTGCGGGGCACCGCCGGGCTGTCGGCGGTGCTCCCGCCAACCGCGAGCCTGGCGGTCACAGACCGCCAGGCTCGTAATGAGGGCCTATATGTCCTACCTTCTCCATACACTGCACCCTGCCCTTGGGGCTACCTAGGGCCTACCTTAGGGGTGCCTTACATGTAAGAAAAGGGAAGGTTTAGGCCTGGCAAGTGGGTACACTTGCCAAGTCTAATTTACAGTGTAAAAATACACACACAGGCACTGCAGTGGCAGGTCTGAGACATGATTACAGAGCTACTTATGTGGGTGGCACAACCAGTGCTGCAGGCCCACTAGTAGCATTTGATTTACAGGCCCTGGGCACCTCTAGTGCACTTTACTAGGGGCTTAACAGTAAAACAAATATGCCAATCATGGAGAACCAATTACGTACACATTTTAAACAGGAGCACTTGCACTTTAGCACTGGTTAGCAGTGGTAAAGTGCCCAGAGTAACAAACACAATAAAATCAGAGTCCAGCACACATCAACAACCTGGGGAACAGAGGCAAAAAGTTAAGGGAGACCACGCCAAGGATGAAAAGTCTAACACGTGTCCCCCCCAGCTAAAAGTGGGGAGCAACTACCCAACCTCATGGGAGTTCTCATCACTAAGGCGGAAGAACCTGGACAGACCATCAGCATTGGCGTGCTCTGTACCAGGACGATGTTCCACCGTAAAGTCCATCCCCTGTAGGGAAATGGACCACCTCAACAGTTTTGGATTCTCACCCCTCATCTGCATTAACCATCTGAGGGGCCTGTGGTCGGTCTGAACTCAGAAGTGAGTCCCAAACAAGTAGGGTCTTAGCTTCTTCAGTGCCCAGACCACAGCAAACGCTTCGCGTTCTATGGCACTCCACCTACGTTCCCTGGGTAGTAACCTCCTGCTAATGAAGGCTACGGGTTGATCTAGGCCCTCTTCATTAAGCTGTGAGAGTACTGCTCCAATACCATGCTCTGAGGCGTCTGTTTGCACAACAAACTCCTTGGAGTAGTCAGGTGCCTGCAGCACAGGTGCTGTGCACATGGCGGCCTTCAGGGCATCAAAAGCGTTCTGGCAAGCCTCTGTCCAGATCACTTTCTTGGGTTGCTTCTTGGAAGTCAACTCAGTTAAGGGGGTAACAATGGTACCATATCCCTTAACAAACCTCCGGTAATATCCTGTGAGACCTAAAAAGGCTCTCACTTCAGTCTGGGTCTTGGGAGGCTCCCAAGCCAGAATCGTATCAATCTTAGGCTGTAGGGGTGCCACCTGGCCACTCCCCACCTGGTGTCCTAAGTACACCACAGAACCCTGCCCTATTTGGCACTTGCTCGCCTTAATAGTGAGGCCTGCTTTCTGCAGGGCCTCTAACACTCTCCAGAGGTGCTGCAGGTGTTCCTCCCATGTGGAACTAAACACAGCAATGTCATCCAGGTAGGCGGCACTGAACTCATCCAGTCCTGCCAACACCTGGTTGACCAACCTCTGAAAGGTGGCAGGGGCGTTTTTCATCTCAAAGGGCATCACATTGAAGTGTAAGTGCCCATCTGGGGTAGAGAATGCTGACCTCTCCTTTGCCCCCTCAGTTAAGGCAATCTGCCAGTACCCAGATGTTAAATCAAACGTACTGAGGTACTTGGCAGCTCCTAACCGATCAATGAGCTCATCAGCTCGGGGGATGGGGTGTGCATCAGTCTTGCTGACCGCATTGAGACCCCGGTAGTCCACACAGAACCTAAGTTCTGGAGTGGCACCAGGAGCAGCAGCCTTTGGGACCAAGACCACTGGGCTGGCCCAAGGACTGCTGGAGCGCTCAATAACCCCTAGGGTTAACATTTTGGAGACTTCCTCCTTAATGCAAGCCCTGACCCTGTCAGTCACCCTGTAAACCTTATGTTTAACAGGTGTACTGTCCCCAGTGTCCACATCATGTGTGCACAGGTGTGTGACTCCTGGGATCAGGGAAAACAGCGAGGCGAACTGTCCCAGCACGTGGCGACAGTCCCTCTGCTGTTCCTCCGTCAGGGAGGGGGAGAGGATCACTCCCTCCACAGACCCATCTTTCTCTCCTGCAGACAGGAGGTCAGGAAGAGGCTCACTCTCTTCCTCCACCCCGTCATGTGCCGCTAGGAGCATGGATAGCTCAGTTCGCTCAAAGTGTGGTTTGAGGCGGTTGACATGTAGGACCCTCAAAGGGTTCCTGGGGGATTGTAAGTCTACCAGATAGGTGACCTCGCTCTTTCTTTCCACCACCTCAAAAGGCCCAGTCCACTTATCTTGGAGAGCCCTAGGCTCCACTGGTGCCATGACCCACACTTTTTGTCCAGGCTGAAACTCAACCAGAGTGGCATTCTGGTCGTACCACTGTTTCATATCCTCCTGGCTTGCTTCCAGGTTCTCCTGAGCGAGACTCCTGAAGCGGGCAGTCTGGTTTCTTAGTGCCAGCATGTAGCTAAATACATCCTGGGGTGGTTTACTAGGAGCTTTCTCCAAAGCCTCCTTCACCAGACTGAGCGGTCCCCTCACAGGGTGGCCATAGATGAGCTCAAAGGGGCTAAAGCCAAGTCCCTTTTGAGGCACCTCCCTGTAAGCGAACAGAAGGCATGGCAAGAGGACGTCCCACTTACGCCTCAAGGGCTCTGACAGGCCCTGAATCATGCCTTTCAAGGTGCGGTTGAATCTCTCAACCAGACCATTACTTTGGGGGTGGTAAGGGGTGGTGAACTTGTAGGTTACCCCACACACCTTCCACAGAGACTTCATATAAGTGGATATGAAGTTTGTACCTCTATCAGATACCACCTCCTTGGGGAACCCCATGCGGGTAAAAACCCCCATCAAGGCACGTCCCACCACGGGGGCAGTGACCGCCCTTAGAGGAATGGCTTCTGGGTACCGCGTGGCATGGTCCACCAAGACCAGGATGAACCTGTTGCCCATGGCTGTCTTGGGATCCAGAGGCCCCACAATGTCAATTCCTACCCTTTTAAAGGGAGTACTGACTACAGGTAAAGGTTGGAGGGGAGCTTTGCATTTCCCCCCACTCTTGCCACTTGCCTGACAAGTCTGACAAGACCTACAATAAGCAGCTGACTGCTTGTGCATCAAGGTCCAGTAAAAGTGGGAGACAAGCCTCTTATAGGTCTTGTCCTGCCCTAGATGTCCTGCCAAAGGCACATCATGAGCCAAACCCAGTAGGAAGGCCCTGAAGCACTGGGGTACCATCAGCATACGAGCTGACCCAGGCTCAGGAACCTTAGGCTCACTATACAGGAGGCCATCCTCCCAGTAAATCAGGTGAGTACCTGGCGCCTCGCCAGCCGCCTGGGTTGCAGCCTGCTGCCGCAGCCCCTCAAGAGTAGGGCACTCCTTCTGCGCTGTGCAGAATGCTTCCCTGGTGGGTCCCCCTTCCTGCTGCCACTGTGACAGCTCAGGGACCTCCCCCAGTTCAGCCACCTGTTCCCCTGTAGGCTCCGGGGCATCACCCTCAGGCTCTGCCTCCTCCCGGACCGTGGGAACTTCTGGGGCCGGTTTCCCGTGCCCCCTGCCCTTCCTCTTCTTGGCGGTCCCCTGGGCCACTGTTTCAGGCTCCAGGGGCTCTTGACTACCCTGATTGGCTGCCATAGACCGGGCGGATACGCATACCCACCCAGGCAGACCCAACATCTCCAAGTGAGACCTGTGTTCCACCTCCTTCCAAGGGGAATCCTCCAGGTCGTTACCTAGCAAACAATCAACAGGCATGGTTGGACTCACAGCTACTTTCCAGGAACCTGAGACCCCCCCCATTCAAAGGGAACCTGCGCCACTCTGCAGAGGCGCTCAGAGTTGTCTACCGCAACTACTTGGTGAAGTACCCGGGGATCAATCTGCTCTTCAGACACCAGGTGACTCCTCACTGTAGTCACACTGGCTCCTGTGTCTCTCAGAGCCTCTACCCTCTGTCCATTGATGGTCACCCATTGCCTGTACTTCTTAGTGTTATCAGGCACTAGGTTTCTCTGGACCATCTCACTGTCCCCTAGTGAGACAAGGGTCATTTCTGCTGGTTCCCACCCACCTGAAACCAACTCCTCCCCAAGCGCTACACTGGCCAAACCCTGGGACGGTGCACCAGTGGGTGCCGGTGTACTTCTGGGGCATTTGGGGTCCCCCCTCACATGACCCACCTGGTCATATGCATAGCACTTACGTGGGGGACCACCTGCCACTGGCTTCCCTTTGGACAACCATGGCTTCTTTTCACTGGGGGGTTGGGAATCCTTACCCTGGGGATCAGTTTGGGGCCCTTTAGAGAACTCCCCCTGTTTGCCCTTACCCCCCCCTTTCTTCTGAGAGGGACCCTGCCCACCCTTGGCGTGGTCTCCCCCATACCTCTTTTGGACCCTGGTGCTCTCCCAGCGGTCCGCTTCCTGTGCAAGCTTCCTGGGGTCAGTCAGGTTGCTGTCAATGAGGTGCTGGCGCAGCTCTGGAAAACATAAACTGTACAAGTGCTCCCAAGCAATTAAATTGTAAAGCCCCTCATACGTGTTTACCTTACTGCCCTTCACCCAACCATCCAGTGACCTGCAAAAAGAATCAACATATTCCAACCATGTTTGGGATTCCTTTCTCTTGTAGGATCTAAACTTCTCCTTGTACTGCTCAGGGGTGAGACCATACCTGGTAAGTAAGGCCTCCTTCATGACAGGGTAGGTGAGATCCTGAGCATCCCCTAAGGCTGTCAGTGTGTCCCTCCCCTCTGCCTCAAAATGCTTCCACAGGGCTGCCCCCCAATGAGCTTCAGGGACCAGGTTCATGTGGAGAGCTGACTCATAACCCTTGAACCACAAGCAGATATCGTCATCCCTCTTATAATCCCTCACAAGGTCTTTTGGGATGTGTACCCTTCTCTCAGGCTGCACTGTAGGATTGCTGCCACCATCTCTACTGGACTGACTCCTCTGATCTATCTCTTTTAAACTGAGCTCATGAGCCATGGCTAACTTCCTTTCCTCAATAGCCAGCTTTCTCTGTTCCACCTCTAGACTGAGCTTTTTCAACTCCAATTGGTACTCCCTCTCTGCCTGTCTGTCCTGTAACTCTTCAGGTGTCAGACCCTTGGAGGATACACTGCTACTTGCCCTAGAGACTCCTTCCCTGGGAATAACAGGCCCCCCCAATATACCATTCTGTACTGATTGCTCTCTCTCCTCATCCTCATCCTCCTCATCCTCAGTGTGCCCTCCAGTGCTTCTGGTTGTCACCCAGGCCCTCAGCGCCTTTTTCAGCTCATCCTTCTTGGAAGAGCTCTTAATGGGACAACCAACATTTTTACAAAACTGCTTTAGCTGAGCCTTGTTATAACTATCCAATTGCTTCAGGTCAAAAACAGCTTCAACTGGTGCATCTCCAAGTAGAGACATGATAAAAGGTTAAAAGAGTGCAAAGTTCCAAATGCAGAAAAGCAAGTTCTCAAATGAAGTTCCAGAAAAGTCAATCACCGGATCAGCGAAAAAAGAATCTGAATGCAGAGCAAAAACAGTCCAAATAGAAAAAAAACAAAAATCACAAGACTAGTAGTATGTGGTCACGTAGTGGTCTGAGATCAAAACAGTAGTGTACACTTAATTACTGTATGTCAAGCACAAATACAAGTCCAAATCCCGACCGCTGATCACCAATGTTAGAAATGGGGTCCTTGGTTGACAGTCAGGTTACCCCCTGTTCAAGCAAAGACCCTCACTCTAGTCAGGGTAAAAGAGAATCACCCTCAGCTAACCCCTGCTTACCCCCTTGGTAGCTTGGCAGAGCAGTAGGCTTAACCTCAGAGTGCTAGGCGTAAAGTATTTGTACCAACACACACAGTAACTCAATGAAAACACTACAAAATGACACAACACAGGTTTAGAAAAATAGGAAATATTTATCTAAACAAAACAAGACCAAAACGACAAAAATCCACCATACACAAGTCAAGTTATTAATTAAAAATCAAAAAGAGTCTTTAAGTAGTTTTAAAAACACACTAGCGCTGCTAGAGTGAAAATGTACCTGGTGTGCGTCAAAAAATAACCCCGCACGGGCGGGCGTGCGTCGAAAATAACTCCGCACGGCGGTACTCGAGTCAAAAATCCAGCCGCACGATGAGTTGACGATCCAGCCGCGCAGGTTGCGATCTCCCAGCCTCCGTCAGCGATGCTGCGCGTCGTTTCTCCTGCTCCGTGCGTCGATTCTTCGGTCGCGTTTCCTGCGAGCGTCGTTTCTCAGCCGCGGAGCTGGCGGCGCGTCGTTTTTCAGCCGCCGATCGGATTCGCGTCGATCTTTTCCCCGCACGGCGCTCTGTGCGTGGATTTTCTTGTCTTTAGGCTGCCAGCTTCTTCTTTCAGGGTCCCAGGACTGGATGGGCACCACAGGGCAGAGTAGGAGTCTCTCCAGAGGCTCCAGGTGCTGGCAGAGAGAAGTCTTTGCTGTCCCTGAGACTTCAAACAACAGGAGGCAAGCTCTAGATCAAGCCCTTGGAGATTTCTTCTCAAGATGGAAGGCACACAAAGTCCAGTCTTTGCCCTCTTACTCTGGCAGAAGCAGCACTGCAGGAAAGCTCCACAAAGCACAGTCACAGGCAGGGCAGCACTTCCTCCTCAGCTAACAGCTCTTCTCCAGGCAGAGGTTCCTCTTGATTCCAGAAGTGTTCCTGAAGTCTGTAGATTTGGGTGCCCTTCTTATACCCATTTTAGTCTTTGAAGTCACCTTTCTTCAAAGGGGACTCACACCTACTTGTGAAATCCTGCCTTGCCCAGGCAAGGCCTCAGACACACACCAGGGGGTTGGAGCCGGCATTGTTAGAGGCAGGCACAGTCCTTTCAGATGAGAGTGACCACTCCACCCCTCCCTCCTAGCAGAGATGGCTAATCAGGAAATGCAGGTTACACCCCAGCTCCCTTTGTGTCACTGTCTGGTGTGAGGTGAAAAACAACCCAACTGTCAAACTGACCCAGACAGGGAATCCACAAACAAGGCAGAGTCACAGAATGGTTTAAGCAAGAAAATGCTCACTTTCTAAAAGTGGCATTTTCAAACGCACAATCTTAAAATCAACTTTACTAAAAGATGTATTTTTAAATTGTGAGTTCAGGGACCCCAAACTCCACATGTCCATCTACTCTCTAGGGGAATCTACGCTTTAATCATATTTAAAGGTAGCCCCCATATTATCCTATGAGAGAGACAGTCCTTGCAACAGTGAAAAACGAATTTAGCAGTATTTCACTGTCAGGACATATAAACCACATTACTATGGCCCTCATTCTGACCTTGGCGGCGGCCTCCGTCAGGTTACCGTTCCGCGGTCGAAAGACCGCGGCGGTAATTCTGACATTCCCGCTGGGCTGGCGGGCGGCCGCCTTCAGGCCGCCCGCCAGCCCAGCGGGAAAGAGGCTTCCACGATGAAGCCGGCTCGGAATCGAGCTGGCGGAGTGGAAGCTGTGCGACGGGTGCAGTTGCACCCGTCGCGTATTTCACTGTCTGCGCAGCAGACAGTGAAATACATTTAGGGGCCCTCTTACGGGGGCCCGCGACCCCCCCTACCGCCATCCGGTTCCCGGCGGGCGGACCGCCGGGAACTGGATGGCGGTAGGGGGGGTCGGAATCCCCTCGGCGGCGCAGCAAGCTGCGCCGCCTTGGAGGATTCCAACGGGCAGCGGAAAACCGGCGGGAGACTGCCGGTTTTCCTGCACTGACCGCGGCCAAAGCGCCGCGGTCAGAATGCCCTGCGGGGCACCGCCGGGCTGTCGGCGGTGCTCCCGCCAACCGCGAGCCTGGCGGTCACAGACCGCCAGGCTCGTAATGAGGGCCTATATGTCCTACCTTCTCCATACACTGCACCCTGCCCTTGGGGCTACCTAGGGCCTACCTTAGGGGTGCCTTACATGTAAGAAAAGGGAAGGTTTAGGCCTGGCAAGTGGGTACACTTGCCAAGTCTAATTTACAGTGTAAAAATACACACACAGGCACTGCAGTGGCAGGTCTGAGACATGATTACAGAGCTACTTATGTGGGTGGCACAACCAGTGCTGCAGGCCCACTAGTAGCATTTGATTAACAGGCCCTGGGCACCTCTAGTGCACTTTACTAGGGGCTTAACAGTAAAACAAATATGCCAATCATGGAGAACCAATTACGTACACATTTTAAACAGGAGCACTTGCACTTTAGCACTGGTTAGCAGTGGTAAAGTGCCCAGAGTAACAAACACAATAAAATCAGAGTCTAGCACACATCAACAACCTGGGGAACAGAGGCAAAAAGTTAAGGGAGACCACGCCAAGGATGAAAAGTCTAACACGTGTCCCCCCCAGCTAAAAGTGGGGAGCAACTACCCAACCTCATGGGAGTTCTCATCACTAAGGCGGAAGAACCTGGACAGACCATCAGCATTGGCGTGCTCTGTACCAGGACGATGTTCCACCGTAAAGTCCATCCCCTGTAGGGAAATGGACCACCTCAACAGTTTTGGATTCTCACCCCTCATCTGCATTAACCATCTGAGGGGCCTGTGGTCGGTCTGAACTCAGAAGTGAGTCCCAAACAAGTAGGGTCTGAGCTTCTTCAGTGCCCAGACCACAGCAAACGCTTTGCGTTCTATGGCACTCCACCTACGTTCCCTGGGTAGTAACCTCCTGCTAATGAAGGCTACGGGTTGATCTAGGCCCTCTTCATTAAGCTGTGAGAGTACTGCTCCAATACCATGCTCTGAGGCGTCTGTTTTCACAACAAACTCCTTGGAGTAGTCAGGTGCCTGCAGCACAGGTGCTGTGCACATGGCAGCCTTCAGGGCATCAAAAGCTTTCTGCAAGCCTCTGTCCAGATCACTTTCTTGGGTTGCTTCTTGGAAGTCAACTCAGTTAAGGGGGTAACAATGGTACCATATCCCTTAACAAACCTCCGGTAATATCCTGTGAGACCTAAAAAGGCTCTCACTTCAGTCTGGGTCTTGGGAGGCTCCCAAGCCAGAATCGTATCAATCTTAGGCTGTAGGAGTGCCACCAGGCCACTCCCCACCTGGTGTCCTAAGTACACCACAGAACCCTGCCCTATTTGGCACTTGCTCGCCTTAATAGTGAGGCCTGCTTTCTGCAGGGCCTCTAACACTCTCCAGAGGTGTTGCAGGTGTTCCTCCCATGTGGAACTACACACAGCAATGTCATCCAGGTAGGCGGCACTGAACTCATCCAGTCCTGCCAACACCTGGTTGACCAATCTCTGAAAGGTGGCAGGGGCGTTCTTCATCCCAAAGGGCGTCACATTGAAGTGGAAGTGCCCATCTGGGGTAGAGAATGCTGACCTCTCCTTCGCCCCCTCAGTTAAGGCAATCTGCCAGTACCCAGATGTTAAATCAAACGTACTGAGGTACTTGGCAGCTCCTAACCGATCAATGAGCTCATCAGCTCGGGGTATGGGGCGTGCATCAGTCTTGCTGGCCGCATTGAGACCCCGGTAGTCCACACAGAACCTAAGTTCTGGAGTGGCACCAGGAGCAGCAGCCTTTGGGACCAAGACCACTGGGCTGGCCCAAGGACTGCTGGAGCGCTCAATAACCCCTAGGGTTAACATTTTGGAGACTTCCTCCTTAATGCAAGCCCTGACCCTGTCAGTCACCCTGTAAACCTTATGTTTAACAGGTGTACTGTCCCCAGTGTCCACATCATGTGTGCACAGGTGTGTGACTCCTGGGATCAGGGAAAACAGTGAGGCGAACTGTCCCAGCACGTGGCGACAGTCCCTCTGCTGTTCCTCCGTCAGGGAGGGGGAGAGTATCACTCCCTCCACAGACCCATCTTTCTCTCCTGCAGACAGGAGGTCAGGAAGAGGCTCACTCTCTTCCTCCACCCCGTCATCTGTCGCTAGGAGCATGGATAGCTCAGTTCGCTCAAAGTGTGGTTTGAGGCGGTTGACATGTAGGACCCTCAAAGGGTTCCTGGGGGATTGTAAGTCTACCAGATAGGTGACCTCGCTCTTTCTTTCCACCACCTCAAAAGGCCCAGTCCACTTATCTTGGAGAGCCCTAGGCTCCACTGGTGCCATGACCCACACTTTTTGTCCAGGCTGAAACTCAACCAGAGTGGCATTCTGGTCGTACCACCGTTTCATATCCTCCTGGCTTGCTTCCAGGTTCTCCTGAGCGAGACTCCTGAAGCGGGCAGTCTGGTTTCTTAGTGCCAGCATGTAGCTAAATACATCCTGGGGTGGTTTACTAGGAGCTTTCTCCAAAGCCTCCTTCACCAGACTGAGTGGTCCCCTCACAGGGTGGCCATAGATGAGCTCAAAGGGGCTAAAGCCAAGTCCCTTTTGAGGCACCTCCCTGTAAGCGAACAGAAGGCATGGCAAGAGGTCGTCCCACTTACGCCTCAAGGGCTCTGACAGGCCCTGAATCATGCCTTTCAAGGTGCGGTTGAATCTCTCAACCAGACCATTACTTTGGGGGTGGTAAGGGGTGGTGAACTTGTAGGTTACCCCACACACCTTCCACAGAGACTTCATATAAGTGGATATGAAGTTTGTACCTCTATCAGATACCACCTCCTTGGGGAACCCCATGCGGGTAAAAACACCCATCAAGGCACGTCCCACCACGGGGGCAGTGACCGCCCTTAGAGGAATGGCTTCTGGGTACCGCGTGGCATGGTCCACCAAGACCAGGATGAACCTGTTGCCCATGGCTGTCTTGGGATCCAGAGGCCCCACAATGTCAATTCCTACCCTTTCAAAGGGAGTACTGACTACAGGTAAAGGTTGGAGGGGAGCTTTGCATTTCCCCCCACTCTTGCCACTTGCCTGACAAGTCTGACAAGACCTACAATAAGCAGCTGACTGCTTGTGCATCAAGGGCCAGTAAAAGTGGGAGACAAGCCTCTTATAGGTCTTGTCCTGCCCTAGATGTCCTGCCAAAGGCACATCATGAGCCAAACCCAGTAGGAAGGCCCTGAAGCACTGGGGTACCACCAGCATACGAGCTGACCCAGGCTCAGGAACCTTAGGCTCACTATACAGGAGGCCATCCTCCCAGTAAATCAGGTGAGTACCTGGCGCCTCGCCAGCCGCCTGGGTTGCAGCCTGCTGCCGCAGCCCCTCAAGAGTAGGGCACTCCTTCTGCGCTGTGCAGAATGCTTCCCTGGTGGGTCCCCCTTCCTGCTGCCACTGTGACAGCTCAGGGACCTCCCCCAGTTCAGCCACCTGTTCCCCTGTAGGCTCCAGGGCATCACCCTCAGGCTCTGCCTCCTCCCGGACCGTGGGAACTTCTGGGGCCGGTTTCCCGCGCCCCCTGCCCTTCCTCTTCTTGGCGGTCCCCTGGGCCACTGTTTCAGGCTCCAGGTGCTCTTGACTACCCTGATTGGCTGCCATAGACCGGGTGGATACGCATACCCACCCAGGCAGACCCAACATCTCCAAGTGAGACCTGTGTTCCACCTCCTTCCAAGGGGAATCCTCCAGGTCGTTACCTAGCAAACAATCAACAGGCATGGTTGGACTCACAGCTACTTTCCAGGAACCTGAGACCCCCCCCCCATTCAAAGGGAACCTGCGCCACTCTGCAGAGGCGCTCAGAGTTGTCTACCGCAACTACTTGGTGAAGTACCCGGGGATCAATCTGTTCTTCAGACACCAGGTGACTCCTCACTGTAGTCACACTGGCTCCTGTGTCTCTCAGAGCCTCTACCCTCTGTCCATTGATGGTCACCCATTGCCTGTACTTCTTAGTGTTATCAGGCACTAGGTTTCTCTGGACCATCTCACTGTCCCCTAGTGAGACAAGGGTCATTTCTGCTGGTTCCCACCCACCTGAAACCAACTCCTCCCCAAGCGCTACACTGGCCAAACCTTGGGACGGTGCACCAGTGGGTGCCGGTGTACTTCTGGGGCATTTGGGGTCCCCCCTCACATGACCCACCTGGTCACATGCATAGCACTTACGTGGGGGACCACCTGCCACTGGCTTCCCTTTGGACAACCATAGCTTCTTTTCACTGGGGGGTTGGGAATCCTTACCCTGGGGATCAGTTTGGGGCCCTTTAGAGAACTCCCCCTGTTTGCCCTTACCCCCCCCTTTCTTCTAGAGGGACCCTGCCCACCCTTGGCGTGGTCTCCCCCATACCTCTTTTGGACCCTGGTGCTCTCCCAGCTGTCCGCTTCCTGTGCAAGCTTCCTGGGGTCAGTCAGCTTGCTGTCAATGAGGTGCTGGCGCAGCTCTGGAAAACATAAACTGTACAAATGCTCCCAAGCAATTAAATTGTAAAGCCCCTCATACGTGTTTACCTTACTGCCCTTCACCCAACCATCCAGTGACCTGCAAAAAGAATCAACATATTCCAACCATGTTTGGGATTCCTTTCTCTTGTAGGATCTAAACTTCTCCTTGTACTGCTCAGGGGTGAGACCATACCTGGTAAGTAAGGCCTCCTTCATGACAGGGTAGGTGAGATCCTGAGCATCCCCTAAGGCTGTCAGTGTGTCCCTCCCCTCTGCCTCAAAATGCTTCCACAGGGCTGCCCCCCAATGAGCTTCAGGGACCAGGTTCATGTGGAGAGCTGACTCATAACCCTTGAACCACAAGCAGATATCGTCATCCCTCTTATAATCCCTCACAAGGTCTTTTGGGATGTGTACCCTTCTCTCAGGCTGCACTGTAGGATTGCTGCCACCATCTCTACTGGACTGACTCCTCTGATCTATCTCTTTTAAACTGAGCTCATGAGCCATGGCTAACTTCCTTTCCTCAATGGCCAGCTTTCTCTGTTCCACCTCTAGACTGAGCTTTTTCAACTCCAATTGGTACTCCCTCTCTGCCTGTCTGTCCTGTAACTCTTCAGGTGTCAGACCCTTGGAGGATACACTGCTACTTGCCCTAGAGACTCCTTCCCTGGGAATAACAGGCCCCCCCAATATACCATTCTGTACTGATTGCTCTCTCTCCTCATCCTCATCCTCCTCATCCTCAGTGTGCCCTCCAATGCTTCTGGTTGTCACCCAGGCCCTCAGCGCCTTTTTCAGCTCATCCTTCTTGGAAGAGCTCTTAATGGGACAACCAAAATTTTTACAAAACTGCTTTAGCTGAGCCTTGTTATAACTATCCAATTGCTTCAGGTCAAAAACAGCTTCAACTGGTGCATCTCCAAGTAGAGACATGATAAAAGGTTAAAAGAGTGCAAAGTTCCAAATGCAGAAAAGCAAGTTCTCAAATGAAGTTCCAGAAAAGTCAATCACCGGATCAGCGAAAAAAGAAACTGAATGCAGAGCAAAAACAGTCCAAATAGAAAAAAACAAAAATCACAAGACTAGTAGTATGTGGTCACGTAGTGGTTTGAGATCAAAACAGTAGTGTACACTTAATTACTGTATGTCAAGCACAAATACAAGTCCAAATCCCGACCGCTGATCACCAATGTTAGAAATGGGGTCCTTGGTTGACAGTCAGGTTACCCCCTGTTCAAGCAAAGACCCTCACTCTAGTCAGGGTAAAAGAGAATCACCCTCAGCTAACCCCTGCTTACCCCCTTGGTAGCTTGGCAGAGCAGTAGGCTTAACCTCAGAGTGCTAGGCGTAAAGTATTTGTACCAACACACACAGTAACTCAATGAAAACACTACAAAATGACACAACACAGGTTTAGAAAAATAGGAAATATTTATCTAAACAAAACAAGACCAAAACGACAAAAATCCACCATACACAAGTCAAGTTATTAATTAAAAATCAAAAAGAGTCTTTAAGTAGTTTTAAAAACACACTAGCGCTGCTAGAGTGAAAATGTACCTGGTGTGCGTCAAAAATAACCCGCACGGGCGGGCGTGCGTCGAAAATAACTCCGCACGGTGGTACTCGAGTCAAAAATCCAGCCGCACGATGAGTTGGAGATCCAGCCGCGCAGGTTGCGATCTCCCAGCCTCCGTCAGCGATGCTGCGCGTCGTTTCTCCTGCTCCGTGCGTCGATTCTTCGGTCGCGTTTCCTGCGAGCGTCGTTTCTCAGCCGCGGAGCTGGCGGCGCGTCGTTTTTCAGCCGCCGATCGGATTCGCGTCGATCTTTTCCCCGCACGGCGCTCTGTGCGTGGATTTTCTTGTCTTTAGGCTGCCAGCTTCTCCTTTCAGTGTCCCAGGACTGGATGGGCACCACAGGGCAGAGTAGGAGTCTCTCCAGAGGCTCCAGGTGCTGGCAGAGAGAAGTCTTTGCTGTCCCTGAGACTTCAAACAACAGGAGGCAAGCTCTAGATCAAGCCCTTGGAGATTTCTTCTCAAGATGGAAGGCACACAAAGTCCAGTCTTTGCCCTCTTACTCTGGCAGAAGCAGCACTGCAGGAAAGCTCCACAAAGCACAGTCACAGGCAGGGCAGCACTTCCTCCTCAGCTAACAGCTCTTCTCCAGGCAGAGGTTCCTCTTGATTCCAGAAGTGTTCCTGAAGTCTGTAGATTTGGGTGCCCTTCTTATACCCATTTTAGTCTTTGAAGTCACCTTTCTTCAAAGGGGACTCACACCTACTTGTGAAATCCTGCCTTGCCCAGGCAAGGCCTCAGACACACACCAGGGGGTTGGAGCCGGCATTGTTAGAGGCAGGCACAGTCTTTCAGATGAGAGTGACCCCTCCACCCCTCCCTCCTAGCAGAGATGGCTAATCAGGAAATGCAGGTTACACCCCAGCTCCCTTTGTGTCACTGTCTGGTGTAAGGTGAAAAACAACCCAACTGTCAAACTGACCCAGACAGGGAATCCACAAACAAGGCAGAGTCACGGAATGGTTTAAGCAAGAAAATGCTCACTTTCTAAAAGTGGCATTTTCAAACGCACAATCTTAAAATCAACTTTACTAAAAGATGTATTTTTAAATTGTGAGTTCAGGGACCCCAAACTCCACATGTCCATCTACTCTCTAGGGGAATCTACGCTTTAATCATATTTAAAGGTAGCCCCCATATTATCCTATGAGAGAGACAGTCCTTGCAACAGTGAAAAACGAATTTAGCAGTATTTCACTGTCAGGACATATAAACCACATTACTATATGTCCTACCTTATCCATACACTGCACCCTGCCCTTGGGGCTACCTAGGGCCTACCTTAGGGGTGCCTTACATGTAAGAAAAGGGAAGGTTTAGGCCTGGCAAGTGGGTACACTTGCCAAGTCGAATTTACAGTGTAAAAATACACACACAGGCACTGCAGTGGCAGGTCTGAGACATGATTACAGAGCTACTTATGTGGGTGGCACAACCAGTGCTGCAGGCCCACTAGTAGCATTTGATTTACAGGCCCTGGGCACCTCTAGTGTACTTTACTAGGGGCTTAACAGTAAAACAAATATGCCAATCATGGAGAACCAATTACGTACACATTTTAAACAGGAGCACTTGCACTTTAGCACTGGTTAGCAGTGGTAAAGTGCCCAGAGTAACAAACACAATAAAATCAGAGTCCAGCACACATCAACAACCTGGGGAACAGAGGCAAAAAGTTAAGGGAGACCACACCAAGGATGAAAAGTCTAACAGTCCTCTCCTGTGGATGATCAGGTCTCGAGTGATTAATCAGATAGAAAATGGCGGTCACGCCTGCGGCGGTGCGTACCGCCGCGGTGCGTACCGCGACCGCCGGCACACATCGTCATTGGCTACTGAAACCCATAGGGTGCAATGTTAACCAATGCGGCTTAGCACCGCGGTCTTCGACCGCCACGGTGTGCCACGCCAGCGCATTGACCTCACATCCCACTGTCACATTTCACAGGTCAGGCAGCCGCCATTTCAAGGGCCCACATGGCATAATTTCTACTGCGTCACACAGGCCTAGGCCTTGCATTGCCACTCATACAAGCCTTTCAATGCATAGCGATTCGTGTACTGTGCAAGCTGTGTGAACGAACCTGTGGGTTGCTTGACTCTATGCTCCATGTTGTCCTTCCGAGGCACCGTCCGCTGGGACTTGCGAGGAGAAGGATGAATCCTCCCGTGTACCGACCGCTGGTGGACCTGTCGACAATGGAAGAACGACATATCATACTTAGATATAGGCTTGACAGAGCCACTATACATGAACTGTGTGCCCAGCTGGAGCCAGACCTGATGTCCCCAATCCGCCAACCCACAGGGATTCCCCCTCTGGTGCAAGTTCTGTCAGTACTTCATTTTTTGGCAAGTGGGTCTTTTCAGACAACAGTGGCCATGTCATCTGGGATGTCTCAGCCTATGTTCTCTAAGGTTTTGTCCAAAGTGTTGTCTGCCCTGATGAAATACATGAGGAGCTACATTATTTTCCCTGAGGTGGGCGATTTGGCTACAGTGAAGGGTGATTTCTATGCCCTTGGACATATCCCCAACATCATTGGTGCCATTGATGGGACCCATGTTTCTTTGGTTCCCCCCAAAGAAAGTGAGCAGGTGTACAGAAACAGAAAAAGTTATCATTTGATGAATGTCCAGGTGGTCTGTTTGGCTGACCAGTACATCTCCCATGTAAATGCCAAGTTCCCTGGGTCAGTGCATGACGTGTATGTCATGCGAAATAGCAGCATCCCTTATGTGATGGAACAGCTACAGAGACACCGTGTGTGGCTATTAGGTGACTCTGGTTACCCCAACCTGTCGTGGCTACTGACCCCAGTGAGGAATCCCCGGACCAGGGCAGAGGAACGGTACAATGAGGCCCATGGGCGAACTAGGAGGATCATAGAAAGGACCTTCGGGCTCCTGAAGGCCAGGTTTAGGTGCCTGCATATGACAGGTGGATCCCTAATGTACTCACCAAAGAAGGTGTGCCATATCATCGTGGCCTGCTGTATGCTTCACAATCTTGCTTTGCGACGCCAGGTGCCTTTTCTGCAGGAGGATGGTCCAGATGGTGGTGTTGTAGCAGCTGTGGAGCCTGTGGAGAGTGAAGAGGAGGAAGACGACGGGGACGACACGGACAACAGGGATACAGTCATACAACAATATTTTCAGTAGCACACAGGTAAGAATCACCCACGCCATTTTACATTTACTTAAGGCCTCATGCGTCTCTACTGTCTGTGTTTCCCCCCAGTTCCTGTTAACTGATTTGTGACCTTCCCTTCCCTTTTCAGAGCTGTATGACCCACTGCGTGACTTCTGCTTTGTTTGCCCATGGACTAAAGCTTATTGAAATTGGTATGTTGTCATCACAATGTAACTGAACATTATTGCACCGTTATGTGTAATAGATTTGTTAAGAATACAAGCAGACTCCTGTTATTTTAAGTGCAATAAGTGATTTATTTTAAGTGCTACATATAGGTACATGATTGTAAAACGGTGATGGGTGGGGGTGGAGTAATGTCCATGGCAGAGTCCAGTTCTCAGTCTCACAGGTGCATTGTCCATATGCCTGTGGAAGGATGGAGCAGGGGCAGTTAAAGGTTGGACAGGGTAACAATGTGGGACAGTGGGATGACATCAGGGGGTATCTTATGCTGGCGGGGGTCTTGGCATCCTACTCTGTCTTCTTGTGAGATCTCAGGTTCCGCTTGCGGGGTGGTTCTTCTTCAGCAGGAGTTGGGGTTCTGGTGGCCTGTTGTTGTGTGGGGGCCTCCTGTCCACTAGCGCCGGCGGAGGTCGTAGGCTGTTCCTGGTCTAGGCTAGTGACAGGGGCCCTTTGGGGTGCCACATGGTCCCGCAATGTGGTGACTAGCTGGTTAAGAGCCACGACGATGGTCCCCATTGCGGAACCAATGTTCCTCAGTTTCTCTCTGAACCCCATGTACCGTTCCTCCTGCTGTGCCTGGATCTCCTGGAACCTAGCCAGTACCGTCGCCATCGTCTCCTGGGAGTGGTGGTATGCTCCCATGATGGAGGAGAGGGCCTCTTGGAGAGTGGGTTCCCTGGGCCTGTCCCCCCCGTCGCACAGCAGCCCTCCCAGTTCCCCTGTGTTCCTGGGCCTCTGTCCCCTGGACGGTGTGCCCACTACCACTGCCCCCAGGTCCCTGTTGTTGTTGGGGTGGTGGGTCAACCTGGGTGCCCTGTAGTGGCGGACACACCGCTGATTGACGTGTCCTGGAGACAGAGGCATGGGCCCGCTGGGTGGGAGCTGTGCTGGTGTTCCCAGAGGGGGTTAGGTCTGCTGTAGCCTGTGGCTGTCTGTGGGGAACCGACTGTCCAGAGGTCCCCGATGGGCCGGGCTGGTCATCTGGGTCCAGGGAGACAGAGCTGCTGTCATCGCTGGGGGCCTCTTCTGGGGGTGGGATGGACATCTCTGTACCCTCCGTGGCGGTGTGGTGGCGTTCGGGTCCTGCAGGGGTATAAGGGTATGGTTATTGCTTCTGTGTGTGGCATTTCGTGTGATGGGTGGGTGGCCGTGTACCCAAGTGCAGGCATTCCCTTGTGGGGGCTTTTGTGAGGGTGGCTTGTGGGGGTGATGTGTGTGTGCAGTGGGCATGCTTTGGTGATGGGTATCCATGCTTTGTGATCGCATGCAGGGCTTGGTGTTGGGATGGGTGGGTTGTGATGGTGAGACTTTTGCAAGGAGTTGTTGTGATGGGGTGGGGGTGGGGGTATGTGCTGGCATGCAGGTGGGGTGGGGGTGGGAAGAAGTAGTTAAGAATTGACTTACCAGAGTCCATTCCTCCGCCTACTCCTGCGAGGCCCTCAGGATGCAGGATGTGCAAGACTTGCTCCTCCCATGTTGTAAATTCTGGGGGAGTAGGTGGGGGTCCACCGCCAGTCTTCTGCACCGCAATGTTGTGTCTTGATACCATGGAACGCACCTTCCCCCGTAGGTCGTTCCATCGCTTCCTGATGTCATCCCGATTGCGTGGATGCTGTCCCACTGCGTTGACCCTGCCAACTATCCTTTGCCATAGCTCCATCTTCCTAGCAATTGTGGTGTGCTGCACCTGTGCCCTGAAGAGCTGGGGCTCTACACAAACTATTTCCTCCACCATGACCCTGAGTTCTGCGTCAGAGAACCTGGGGTGTCTTTGGGGTGCCATGGGGTGGTGTGGATGAGGTGAGGGATGTTGTATGTGTTGTAGAGTGTGATGTGTGTGGTGGTGTATGGTGTTTTGTGCGTGGTAATTGTGTGGGTGATGTTGTGATTTGCCTCTGTGTGATGGTCTACTCTAAGCAGTGCTGTCTCTCTCTGTCCTTAATTCGAAATTGTGGTCGTAGGGGTTTGTGGGTGATGTGGGTGTGTGTTTTATATTGTATTGGGTGTGTGAGAGTGGTGTGTGTATGTGTATCAGGTGTGCGTATTTCAAATTGTCTAATGTGGTTGTGTTTTGTAAGGGTGTGTGTATTTTGAGCGCGGCGGTGTGTACCGCCAATAGAATACCATGGTTGAAAGACCGCCGCGTGGATTCGTGGGTCGGAATGGCATGGGCGTATTTCTGTTGGCGTGACGGTGGAGGTTTGGTCATCGCCATTTTTTCGCTGACCTTTGGTGTGGCGGACTTTTGTGGATGTCGGGTTTTTGGAGGTTTTCAAGTAGCGGGTCAGAATGACCGTGGCGGTTTACCGCGGCGGTGTTATGGCGGTCTTCTGACCGGCGGTAAGCGCCTTTTACCGCCGAGGTCAGAATGACCCCCCATATCTCTTTCCTCCATAAATTCCATGAAGCCCTCCATTAGTCTCTGCAACCCATTTGCAGTTTGTGATAGCAATACTGCGTCATCTGCGTATAAAAGGATTGGGATAGAACATTCTCCTATTTTAGGGCTGTCAATTTCTAAGTTTTTTAGGTGGGCATCTACACCATTTATGTAAAGGGAAAATAGGAGCGGTGCCAAAACACAACCTTGGCGTATTCCTCTCCCTATCCTAAAACCTGGCGTACATTCACCATTTCTTCCATATCTTACCCGTGCTGTTAGATGATTGCATAGTTGCGCCAAGAAGCTTATTATATCTGAAGGCGCACCCATATCTGTTAAAACTTTCCACAGCTTAGCATGATTCACCAGATCAAAGGCACTACTAAGATCTGCAAAACAGAGGAACACATGACCCTTCTTTGCTATTGTATATTTACTTATTATTAGGTTAAGGTTTATACATTGTTTCAGAGTACCAACCCCAGGCCTAAATCTCAGTTGAGCCTCTGTAAGTATATGATTGTTAGTTGACCATGTTTCTAATCTTTCTACGAGTACTCTTCCCAGCAGTTTGACAGAGGTATCTAAAAGTGAAATTGGCCGATAACATTTGGGATCGCCTCTATGCCCCTTTTTAAAAATAGGGACAATTATACTTTCACTCCATGATGTTAAAATGTATCCCTTTGTCACGCTCAGGAAGACGTGGGTCAGGATAGGGCACCATAAATCAACATGTGTCAAATAGGCATCTACTGGCACCCCGTCAGGGCCCGGCGCCTTCCCTTTCGGGCATCTTCCCATGGCAAATTTCACTTCTCCTAGGCTAACTGGTTTCAAGAAGGGTGGATTGATCTCAATTATCCCATTATTTGATGGATGAATAGTCAGGTTATCTGGGTTAAAAATTGAACCAAAATGAGAAAGCCATTCCAATAAAGGAACATGTACTGTTATTTCGGGTACATCACTATTTTTTAGAAAAGGTTGATTAATTGTTTTCCAAAATAAAGTACTATCTCTTAATGTCGTTGCTTGCTCAAGATTAGCCCATGCCCTAGCCCTCAATTGTGCCTTCCTGGTTTCTAGTGCATGTTTATAGTTAAAACGCTTAATAATTACTTCTTCTCTATTTCTTGGTCGGGCCTGCAGGGCTTGCTTTAGTTCCTGGCTGGCTGATGAGCAATTGTGATCAAACCACCCCACTTTTTCGCTCTTTTTTTTCCCCCGATGCTCCCACTAAACTTCCTGCAATGGTGATTCTAAGTTGGTTAAAGGATCCTAGGATCGTGTATGGATTTTGATTATATTCTGTACATGTGAGAATTTCTTGACGGTGTTGTGTCACAACTTTATTCATCACATCTATTTCATTTATCCCGGTCCATTTGATCGCAAATCCATTTTCCCTTCTTATTCCTATGTCCATTGCTAATCGTTCACCTATATTAAAGGGTTTGGCTAATCTCATAGTCAGTAACAGGGGGTAATGATCACTATAGATAGTAGGCTCAATCTTCAATGAAACAACCATATCCATATGACTCTTTGACATTAGTATGTGGTCGATTAACGAGAAATGTCCTCTTCCTACAAACGATGGAAGCTTCACTCCTTTATGCCTATCTTGCTCCATCAGCTCTAAGTCATATTTAAATAATATTTCATTTAATGCAGTTCCATAGTTATTATGTAAAAAGTGCAATTGAGCACTTCCCCCATCGTCGATGAATCCACATGTCTTTCCTATAGTATTCTTGCATGTCCCGGTATTAAAATCTCCTGCCCATATTATTATGTAGCTTGAAATTATATCGTTTACAAAGGCCTGTAGGTCATCCTGAAGAGTCGATGCCACTACTCTATTAGTACCATCAAATTTGTTGTTGTAATAGTTTATTAGTACAATTCCTAAGATCCCATCTATCCGAAAAGTATAAAAACTGGTAGTAAGGGCAATTGAGGGAGGATTTCACCAGTGAGTAGGGTACCAATGTTGAAATCAAAATTGCTAGACCTCCCTTTGCCCTTCCCCTGGCTGAGGCCAAGGCTGGTGTGGAGAATGTGGCATATCCTTCCATAGAAAAGGATCCCGTGTGCCATGTCTCTTGTAGGAAGATTATATGTGATGAGTCTGCCATTCCTTCTCAGCCATTTTAGTTTTTACTCCAGCTGTATTCCATGACATGAGTATAACTAGGTCTCCTGCTAAAGGTCTCCCATCTATCTCAGTGTCGCCATTACCACTTGGAGGTTTTGATTTGGGCACTATAGTAATAGGTTGTGTTTTATTGTGCAGCGAAGTCACTTCTCTACTCATGTTCTCCTGCAGTCAATCTAGATTCTCCATGTTACTCAGGGGGGCAAAACGGTTGGAATACTCTAATTTATTATGCCTGTCCAGAATATTGGATGTATTCCCTGTAACCCCTGTGTCTTTTATGCCTGTGGTATTTGTCATTCTGTAAAAGTATCCTAGGGGAACAGCCATAATCTCCCTCCTCAGGTTTTTACAATTTCGATGTCTTATATCCAAATCTGCTAGCAGTTGGCCCACAAAACGAGGATTACAAAAGTTGACCACAATACAATCTCCCTCTTCTTCCTCCAGATTTCCCACCCAGTCAACTCTCCTTGCATATAAGATTTCGCGAAATAGTATATCTGGTGTACATATATTCCCTGACATCCAGTGTGCTACCTTATTACGTATATCTGGCCAGGTCTCGACGATATCTGGGCCTAGTTTGGGAACATTTTTAAGAATGATTGTATATGGAGTAGCATCTGGTGGTAGCTGTAACACCTCTTTCACTGGTCTGTTTCTAGTCAGGGACTGGCGTCTATGATTTCTATCCATAGGCTCCATTTGATTAGTCATAGGTGCCTTGGGCTGAGGGATTTCTTCCTGTATGGGATGCCGGCATTCCATACTCCTTTTGTTGGGATCTGTAAACCCTATCATCGCTCTATTCCTTAGGACTGCAGCCTCTTGATTCTCGTTTGATATAAGATCACTGCCAAGAAGCAGAGTTTTCGGTTTAGTCATTGAATTAACACTTACTTCTATCTTGGTTATGCGTTCTTTTATCTCCTTAAATTTTGACAATACTTTTGTCTCTATATAATCTAGTTTGCCATGCAATTTCTTGAAAAGGGTTTCCACACGTTTTTGTAAGGAACCATTGTTATCTGTTGATAGTACTACTGCATGACCCCCATGCATTTGTGTAGTTTTTTTGTTACTCTTAGGAAGCTGTGAGTGTACTAGCATGGACTTAGATTTGATGATCTGACTACTTCTTTTTTTCTTGGGTGGTGAAGGGATTTGGTCATCTGTACTGTTTGGTGAGTAAATTTCCTCTATTATATCTGTAGGAAGTAAAGGGCCTAGAGAAGATCTAGAATCTGGCCCAATAAATGTTTCTTCTGGGGCTTTTAATTCAGAGGTTAAGCCTACAGCCTCAAAGCTCACTTCAGTGATAGCCTCATGTAGAAAATGTTTTGTTGCCACTAAACGTGCTTCAGCATTAATGATTTATTCGTTTATTTTTCCCATTGAATCTGTGAGGTAATTGGTAATTGTATTAGTGCTTCTCTGGGTTGTGGTATTCATACCGCTCCCTATTTGGTTTTGCTTTCTTTTCCCCATTATGTATAAGGGTTTAACTAGTTAGGCACTCTTAGCTAGTCACAGACAGGGTATATGCGATTTCTAAAACCAATAACAACAAGGTGTGCCCAGCCCAGCCTTCTCCTGGATCTGGTGGGCACAAGGAGGGAGTACAAGAGAGTTAATTAGGGCTTCTGCCCTGCCCAGAGAGCTGAAACCAGCTACAAATCTGAGTCCAAACGTCTCCTTACAGCCCTGTAGGGACCAATATCAGTGGGAGCCGGAAAAAGGATGTCAGGGGGGTGGCCCAGCCTCTGTCAGGCGCTGACGGGCGCAGGATGGGCCCGCCCTTGGCCCGGGCTTTGCCCGGGCGCCGCCTGCGTGCGTCCCGCGGTAGCGCGAGCTGGTTTATAAAGGGCTTCTGCCCTTGTGCAATGGCCGCCTCCTCCTCCCGTGGCAGAAACGCGCTTCCCGCGGTAGCGGGAGCGCGAGCTGGTTTTTGAAGGGCTCCTGCCCTTGTGCAATGGCCACCTCCTCCTCCCGCGGCAGAAACGCGCTTCCCGCGGGAGCGCGAGCTGGTTTCTGAAGGGCCCCTGCCCTTGTGCAATGGCCACCTCCTCCTCCCGCGGCAGAAACGCGCTTCCCGCGGTAGCGGGAGCGCGAGCTGGTCCCTGAGGGGCCCCTGCCCTTGTGCAATGGCCGCCTCCTCCTCCTGCGGCAGAAACGCGCTTGCACATTCATAGAGTGATAGCTTTGTCTATTCTTGAAAACTTGTTCATTTCTCCGGGGGGGGGGGAAATGCCACATGTGTACCATCAGTGGCACCAATGATGTTGGGGATATGTCCCAGGGCATAAAAGTCAGCTTTTACTGTGGCCAAATCCTCCACCTGGGGGAATACGATGCAGCTGCGCATGTGTTTCAGCAGGGCTGACAACACTCTGGTCAATACGTTGGCGAACATTGGCTGAGACATCCCTGATGCCATGGCCACTATAGTTTGGAAGGAACCACTTGCCAGGAAATGGAGCACTGACAGGACCTGCACTAGAGGGGGGATACCTGTGGGCTGGCGCATAGCTGACATCAGGTCTGGCTCCAGTTGGGCACACAGTTCTTGGATTGTGGCCCAATCAAGTCTGTATGTTATGATAATGTGTCTGTCCGCCATTGTTGCAAGGTCCACCAAAGGTCTGTACACCGGAGGATGTTGCCATCTCATATTCAGCCTCAGCAATTGAAGCCTACAGTGAAGAAAACGGTGATCAGTGGGTCATATTCACACATCTATTGCACTAATGATGCATTTTTTCCTTTACAGAACCAGTATGTGAATCTGAAAATCAGTTGCTGTGCCAATGTCTGCTGTGACGCAGTTAGGTGCCATGCCTTGTGCCCCCCCTGAAATGGCGTCTGCCTGACCTGTGAGGAGGGACAAGTGGAAATGACGTAATTCCGCTGGCGTTGTGGTAAGCATTCGCATTGGTTATCATTGGGCCCTATGGGTTCCAGGAGCCAATGGCGATGTATGCCGGCGGTGACAGTATGCACCGCCGCAGACGTGACCGCCATTTTCTATCTGTTCACTCACTTGCTACTTGACCTTCAACAGGAGAGGACCTACACTGCAAGTGCTGCTGTGACCTGTGTCTGGAAGCGACAATGGCTCATGTGTCTGGGGAAAGGGCCCCTGCCTTCACTGTGGAGCAGTTGGAGAAACTGGTGGATGGGGTCCTACCCCAGTACACGTTACTCTACGATCCTCCAGACAAACAGGTGAGTACACTGTGCGCATGATGCTTGGGCAATGAATGTAGGGATTGCTGTGTGTGTAAGCCACATGTAGGAGGGGCAGAGGCGTCCTGGCCAGAGTGCTGCATGTATGGTGGTCAATGTTTGTGCATCAGGGGATGGGAGGGATCTGGTGGGCCATGAGTGTGATGGTCCAGACATTCCATGCAGGTCAGCGCCCACCAGAAAAAGGGTATTTGGCGTGCCATCGCCAAGGAGGTGCGGACCCTGGGGGTCTTTGACAGGCGGAGCACCCACTGCCGCAAACGGTGGGAGGACTTGTGCTGCTGGGCAAAGAAGATGGCAGAGGGCCAGCTGCGGCTGGCCTCCCAACGAGGAAGGGGTCCCCGTCGCACCATGACCCCCCTGATGTTCCGCATCCTGGCGGTGGCCTATCCTCTTTTTGTTTTGTGTCCTTGTGTGCATTTGCATCATGTAGTGGAGATGCAGAGGCGCCGGCGATGGAGGGAGCTGTATCCCACATGGGCCTGGAGGACGAATCCACCAACGGTGAGGGCACCAACGGGATGGAGGGGAGCACCATGACGGGGACAGGAGGGGACACCACAGACAACTCCTCCTCCGATGGATGCTCCCTGGTGGTGGCGGACACCTCTGTGTCCAACCCAACAACAGGTACAGCCACCACCCACCCACCAGCACCGCCCTCCCAGAAGCCCTTCAGCATGTTTCCCGTGCCCGCTCACCAAGGAGGGTGGGCATCTCCTTTGCCCCAGGCACCTCAGGCCCTGCCCCAGTCAGCCCTGCTGCCGTCAGCGAGGAGGCTATTGACCTCCTGAGATCCCTCACTGTTGGGCAGTCAACCATTCTGAATGCTATCCAGGGTGTCGAGAGGCATTTGAAACAAACAAATGCATACCTGGAGGGCATTCACTCTGGCGTGGGGCCCAATAGAGAGCATTTCGGACTCTGGCCTCCTCCCTGATGGCAGCCCTTGTCCCTGTCTCTAGCCTCCCCCTCCAACCTCCTCTACTTAGTCCCAATCCCCTCAACCCCAGCCTATCCCAAGCACACCTTCAGACCAGCATTCACCCAAATCACCACACAAAAGTGGCTCAGGCAAACACAAGCACCAAACTTAATCTCACAGGCACTCACACAAGCACCATCCCCATGCAGACACACCAACATCCACTGTCTCCACTGTGTCCCACTCCTCCTCGTCATCCACCTCCCACCCAGTAGCATCTCCACTCACACCTGCATGCACTACATCCTCATTCACTACCTCCATCAGCACGCCCATCACAACACACCCCTCACTTGCAGTCACCACCCCCACATCCATGCACACGTCCCCTGTTTCCTCTCCCAGTGTGTCTGTGACCCCTCCTCCCAAAGTACACAAACGCAAGCACCCACCCACCCAACAGACATCCAAATCACAACAGCATCCAGCCCATGCACCTGCACCCAAACACAGCAGACAGACACCTCCTACAACCACTCCCTCTTCCTCCACTCCCAAACCCTCTCCCTCTTCCCGCCCCAGTGTCTCTAAGAAACTTTTCCTGGCAAACATTGACCTCTTCCCTCCCCCATCCTTCCCCACAGGCCAGGGTGTCCAGAACCCAGCCCAGCACGTCAGCCACCAAGTCGACATCCGGTGTGGTTCCTGCAGCTAACAGAGGCTCAAAGGGGGCACCCGTCAGCCCAGCCAGTGTGCCACCAACACCTGCCAAGGACAAAACCATTCCACCACCTGCCAAGGTGAAGAGGGGGACAGCCTGCAGCAAGGGGAAGGAGCACCAATCACCCAGCAAGGCCACCTCAAAGACTCCAGCTGCCAGAGACAAGGTGACACCACTATCTGCCAGGGTGAGGAAGGGGCAGAAAACACCAGGCAAGGCACTTCAGCCATCGGAGGCTGCAAGTGAAGGCCTGGTGGCTACCCGCACAACCACCAGCACCGCCACCTGCACCACCACCTGCACCGCGGGCAGCACCGTCAACAGCCCCACCGCTAGCGCCGCCACAAGCACCGGCACTTGAAACGCCACCTGCACCGCCGCAAGCACCACTACTGTCAGCAGCAGCAGCAGCCCCAGTGGGCAGCCATCCGAGGCTGCAGGAGAAGGGCTGGGGCCTCCACCCACCACTGGCAGCACCAGCACCTGCACCACGGCCAGCACCGCCACCTGAACCACTGACAATAGCACCAGTACCAGCAGCAGCAGCCCCAGTGGGCAGCCGTCCGAGACTGCAGGAGAAGGGCTGGAGCCTCCCACCACCACTGGCAGCACCCCCACCAGCACCAGCACTATAACCAGTATGCAGCCTTAGCCACCGCAGGATGGATTCTAGCCCTGCCTCCATGGACTATCATGCAACCTGGTCTCAGCAAATCTCGTGCCTCAGACACCCAGGTGAGGGACTGTGAACTGCCACACCCCAAGTGTTGCATCACTGGGCACAAAGCCCCCTCCAGAACCAGTGGAGAAAGGCATCCACTCACCCAATTCTTGGCGGGATGAAGCACACTGGGCACCAAGCCCCATCCAGAACCAGTGGAGAAAGGCATCCCCTCACCCAATCCTTGGCAGGATGAAGCACATGGGGCACAAAGCCCCCTCCAGAACCAGTGAAGAAAGGCATCCACTCACCCAATCCTTGGCAGGATGAAGCACTCTGGGCACAAAGCCCCCTCCAGAACCAGTGGAGAAAGGTATCCACTCACCGCATCCTTCCTAGGATGAAGCACACTGAGCACAAAGCCCCCTCCAGAACCAGTGGAGAAAGGCACTCACTTGAGAGACTGTGGCTTTGCACTCCCCAGGGGCAAGCAGTGGGCAAACCACTCACTTGAGAGACTGTGGCTTTGCACTCCCCAGGACCAAGCAGTGGGCAAACCACCCACTTGAGAGACTGTGGCCTTGCAGTCCCCAGGACCAAGCAGTGGGCAAACCACCCACTTGAAAGACTGTGGCTTTGCACTCCCCAGGACCAAGCAGTGGGCAACCCACCCACCTGAGAGACTTGAGAGACTGGCTTTTCACTCCCCAGGACCAAGCAGTGGGCATGGAGCCCTCTTGAGGAGCAGTGGCGTTAATCCATCTTCCAGCTGAGGTGCCCCCCCTTCCCCATCCCCCTGAGGTCCCTGTGTGTTTTCGACCTGATGCCCCTGCAGTGTTCTCTTCGTATTGAGGCAGGAGTCAAGTGTGGGCTTGGCCCATGATTTTTGGCCCAGTGGCCCACAGACATTTTGAATGGACAATGTACCTCCTTATGTACATATTGTATATTTTTGAAAATACTGTTTTTCTATTTATTACGTATATCTGACTATTTCTAATATATCACTGATTTGACTCTATTACTTTTTGTCCTTGTGTTCTTCCAGGGGGTTACGGGGTGTAAATGTATTGTTGAAGCATGTGTTTGTGTGTATGGTGTTGTGAGTGAGGGTAGGGGTGGGGGTGTTGCATGTGTGTGTCACTCTCATTTTCCTCCCCCCCCCATGTACTAGGTGCAGTACTCACTGTGGTCGTTGCCACCGCCTTTCGTATTCCTGGTAGATGAGGAGGTAGACCAGCATGAGCAGGACCTGCAGCTCGGGCTCCATAGCGTCCTGGTTCTTCGTTTGTGTCGAACGGGGAGTGGTTTTCCTTCCAAGGGGGTCATTACAACATTGGAGGAGGTGTTAATCCGTCCCAAATGTGACGGATATACCACTAGCTGTATTACGAGTTCCATAGGATATAATGGACTCATAATACGGCTGGTGGTATATCCGTCACTTTACCGTCACTTTTGGGACGGATTAACACCTCCTTCAAAGTTGTAATCAGGCCCCAAGTCCTGTTTCCGCCGTCCTTTTGATGGTGTTGTTACTGCCCCGGAAAAGCTGGCGGATTGGCAGGTTGTGATAGGGTGGGCGGTACATTGTCTTCCCCCTGTCTGTTGCCAGTTAC
The DNA here is from genome assembly GCF_031143425.1 of Pleurodeles waltl. Taxonomy (NCBI): domain Eukaryota; kingdom Metazoa; phylum Chordata; class Amphibia; order Caudata; family Salamandridae; genus Pleurodeles; species Pleurodeles waltl. The sequence goes on from NC_090437.1 coordinate 138,671,492, forward strand.
CGCCGCAGTGTTTGTTTCTACCGGCATGGCGGTTGGAGTGTTAAAGTGGCCGTCTGTGTTGGCGGTTTCCGCCGTGGTCGTGATCCCAATTTTTTTACCTCCGGCCTGTTGGCAGTATTACCGCCGCTTTAACACCGACCGCCTGGGTTGTAATGAGGGCCTAAGGGGGTGATTCTCACCCTGGCGGGCGGCGGAGGCCGCCCGCCAGAGTTCCCCCCTCCAGAATACCGCACCGCGGTCATTAGACCGCTGCGGGTATTCTGGGTTTTACACTGGGCTGGCGGGCGACCGCCAAAAGGCCGCCCGCCAGCCCAGTGTAAAACAACCTTCCCACGAGGACGCCGGCTCCGAATGGAGCCGGCGGAGTGGGAAGGTGCGACGGGTGCAGTGGCACCCGTTGCGAATTTCACTGTCTGCAATGCAGACAGTGAAATTCATTGTGGGGCCCTCTTACGGGGGCCCCTGCAGTGCCCATGCCATTGGCATACCACTGCAGGGGCCCCCAGGGGCCCCACGACACCCCATACCGCCATCCTGTTCCTGGCGGGCGAACCGCCAGGAACAGGATGGCGGTATGGGGTGTCTGAATCCCCATGGCGGCGCAGTGAGCTGCGCCGCCATGGAGGATTCAGAAGGGCAGCGGAAAACCAGCAGGAGACCGCTGGTTTTCCACTTCTGACCGCGGCCGAACCGCCGCGGTCAGAATGCCCTGCGGGGCACCGCCAGCCTGTTGGCGGTGCCCCCGTCATTTTAGCCCTGGCGGTCGACGACCGCCAGGGTTAGAATGACCCCCTAAATGTCTAGCAGAGAGGAGTGTATGTAATTACATGACAGCTAGCACCCACTATGCCAATGAGATGGCACCATACTGCACTCTTGAGTCTTGCACATTCAATAGACATCATCCAGCTGAACCAATAAATATGTTGTAAAAAATCTGTTGCTGCCTTTGGCTGATATTTGGGAGGAGATCAAGGTTTGCAGTAAGAGGTCCCTGAGAGTGAACAAGAGAGGTTGGTCAGATCAGGATGTGTGAAGAACAAGGATGAGATTTGGGTTTCAATGGATGGGAGACCCGTCCTACTGGATGCTATGATGTCACTCATGATTAGACACTTCCATGGCCCTACCCACACAGTGAAAGATGCAATGGTGATTCCTGTTTCTGTGTCATTGCATAGAATCTGTGCCTCAGATTTGTCACCTGCCAATGTTTAAATGCAGGCAGGGGGACTATTGTTACCATGAGTCACACAGGGAGGTCAGATAGTCCCTTCATTCACATGCAACTTGAGTTTATTGAGATGCCTGTGTGTATTGGGCTCTGATACTTCCTAGTGGCAGTGTGCATTTTTTTTTTTGCTGGGTGGTGGCATACCTGACTATAATGAATGACAGTCTCACTTGGCCAAACTGTTGTTGAGGGAATTGATCCCTCGGTTTGCCCTACTGATTTCTCTGGAGTCAGATCGTGGTACATACTTTGACAAGCTGTTAACTCTGAGTAGCATGTCCTGCATAGGTATGTGCATTCATGTCACTTAAGAGGCCTGATGCTCTTGCCTTGGTATTGATAATCTCCAAAAGAACTCCTGATCGGAGGATAGGATTGTTCCTCCATGAGATTCTAATGGGAAGAGCCATAAGATTTCCCGCTGTGCATGCAGCTGCTCTAGTGAATATTATGATATCATTCTCCACTGCTACAAAGGACTGGCTGACGTGGTGAGTTCTATCTCTTAACAGGTTGAGGCAGCCACTTACCCTCCAAGGCAAGAATCGTGCAATCACCTAAGTCCATGAAATTGGGTTTTGCTGTAAAACACGTCAGGAAAATTTGCTTGGAGCCCAGCTTGTATGGCCCCTTTCAAGTCATCATTGTGACAAACAGTGTTGGGGCGGCCTTCCAAACTGGGTACATGCTTCTCATACCAGGAGAGTGAGACAAGCTGATGAGGATGTGGAGACAACAACTACTGATATGCAGGGTCAAACTCCAGCGTAACCACAGAGCTGAGAAAGGAGAGACGATTGTGCATAAGTATCTCAAAGTCGATTAGAAGCAAGTATAGAGTCTGTGGTAAATGGGACAAAAGTAGCCATACTGAACGAGCTGAAGAGACTTCAACTGCTGACTCAGAGCCTGAAGAAGGGACAAGCAGTTTGGCCAGGGGGGGTGACTGAGAAGAGAGAAGGAGCCAAGGAAGGGTGAAAGATTGAACACTCTTCTGTCAGAGGAAGACATGCAAGAAACTGTCCATGAAAAAACAGAGACAAGCAGGAATGTGAATAGCCAATGGTGAGAAGATAAAAGAAAGCATGGGTGCCAAGTCAAAGGCACTCAGGTCCTGAATGGATCTACCTTGTTGAGAGTGGATCAGACTCAAGAATATAGGAGACTAAAAATTAAAGCTACCACAGTGAAATTTGATTGATTTAGATTTTTGACTGACTTGATTCAACTGACATTTTCAAATGATTCAAACTTTGTGGAAAACTTGTGAAACTTTTTAGGGCCAGGCTCCAGTAGAAGAGAAGTACTGTCATTAATAGAGGAAGCTGATGTAGGGTTAGGGACAACTCCTGAAATTAACCTAACTCATAAATGAATTAAACTAATCAATGTTTTGCGGATTTACAAAAGTAGATGTGAACAAATAGAATGCATTTGTGTGTTCTTTTGGATCTGACCTGAGAGAAACCATGGTGTCTGATTCACCAAACAAGTGTAGAGTGGCATTACCTGTAGTGATAATTATCTTAGTCATTTTAAGAATTGGTCTATTAGTGGTTTATTAGTGGGCTTGAATTCTCCTGGTGAGAATGCTTCCACTATAACTAAAACAAATTCTACTCACTTAGAACAGCAGTGTAGCCTTAATATGAAAATTTTACAGAGAGACAGTTCAGAAGGAAATTTCAACAATGTCTGTTTTGAATCTTTTGCATGAATTCTCCCAAGTTCTGCACATGAATGCCTGCTATATCTGCTATCTTTTGGTCTCATGCTGGCTACACACTGTTGCAAGGTGTCTCAGATCTAGAGCTAGATACGTATTTTCTCTGACCATGCTCCTCCTCTTCTTCTCTATCTTGGGTTCCCAGCAGATGGCCCTCGCTCCATGTGGCTCCTCAACAACTAGTATCTCAGGACGAATCTCACACACAAGCTCTAGAAAATTACTTATAAACCAATTAAAAAACTAATAAGGGCACAGTCTGCTCGATCCGTACGTTACAGGCAGCTGGCAAAGCTACCATTCAAGGTCATGCCTAAAGCCAAATAAGGGTGATGGAACAGGCCGATTCCCAACATATCACTCAGCTGGAAGCCCATGCCTTTCGTTTGGAGTCCAATATTGCTACTGATCACCAAGGTGATAAATCCTGATAAATGGACCTAGTGCAAGAGGAAATCTGTCTCCTAGCACTTGAAACTGCAAAAGAAGTTTGGTTTGCCTCCACAGCCTGGGTCTATTGTTGGGGGGCAAAAATAGCAAGTTGGTATACTGGCTCGCCTCCTACCCACTGGTGACTAGATTAATACCACAAATCAAAGATGCACTTGGTCATGCTCAATGTACCCTTAGAGATATTACACAAACCCTTGCTGACTAATATGGCCGACTGTATGCGGCAATTCCTAGTGCCAGAACTGAGCATGACCCCACTTACGGCAGGAGGTTCCTCTCCCCAGGCTGTCTCATGAGGAGGCCCAACGCTTGAACCAACCATTATCGGCTGAAGAAGTGGGAGCAGCAATTTCAGCTGTGGCCTCTGGGAAGCCCAATAGGTTTCTCACAGAATACTATGCCAAATTCTGAACCAATGGTTCCGTGATATGGATCAGCTGGCCTCATCATAACTCTAGGCCCCACCTGGCCCTTACTCACTGCCAGCATGCTTCTTATGATGGCGGTCTGGGGATGTCTATCCTCTACCTATACTATTTTGCCTTACACCTTCTAGTGATAAATTAATAGCTCAATTGGGGATAGTCTGACCATGCTACCAGCTGGAACTAGCATCCCTGGGATTTCCTACGATCATAGCCATGCTATACAGTTCTATGGTCCCCACCAGTATCCCTTTGGTGACAAGGGTGGTATTCCAAGCTAGGAGAGCTGCACTTCGACACACCAAATGGGATAACAAACTTACACTTCAGACCCCCTTATGGCATGGCAAATGGCTGGGTGAAGTGACCACATTGACAGCCATCAGGCAATGGGACCTCATCAGTTTATCACAGCTCGGCGACATATGGTCTGGGACACACTTACGCTCCTTCCAGGAGCTTCATTACATGTGTACACTCACATCTTCACAATTCTACAAATATCTACAACTACACCATGCACTACAAGTTCACATACTCCATGACGCCCCTATTCCTGGGTTGATTCCTCTGGAAGCTAAGCTTCTCATGGGCATGCTGGGCAAGGGTAGTATGTCACAGATCTACTGCACCCTTATCCTCAATGCCCCTGGTACGCTGAACCATCTTAGGGCACATTGGGAAGGTTGGCTGGGTTACCTTCAGAATGACAACTAGCAAGACGCCATGATGGGGCAGTGTGTTATTACGATTTCCTCCTGGCTTTATTGTGCCTACCTCATTCCAGCCAGACTATACAAGGCAAGACGTCCAACTCCTGCATGCAGGAGAGCGATGCGTCGATCCGGTCAGCAATCTCGGGTCCTGGCAGGTCTTGCATTGTTTTTACACGCCCAGCTGTACTTGCATCGGAAATCCAGCCGCATAATGATCCGAAAAACCATGAAGCGCGGGTCGCAATCCCACCAGCCTCCGTCAGCGATGTTTTGCATCGTTTCTCCACCCCGGGAGTCGCTCTTTGGGTCACGTTGCAAACGAGCATCGATTTTCAGCCACAAAGCCAGCGGCACATCGAGTTTCCAGCCGCAGATTGGAGTTGCGTCAATATTTTGCCCGCACAGCGTCCTGTGTGTAGATTTCTCCCTCTTAGGCTACCAGCTTCTCCTTTCAGGGTCCCAGGAACTGGATAGGCACCACTTGGCAGAGTAGGAGTCTCTCCAGAGACTCCAGGTGCTGGCAGAGAGAAGTATTTTCTGTCCCTGAGACTTCAAACAACAAGAGTCAAGCTCTATATCAAGCCATTGGAGATCTTCACAAGATGGAAGGCACACAAAGTCCAGTCTTTGCCCTCTTACTCTGGCAGAAGCAGCAACTACAGGATAGCTCCACAAAGCACAGTCACAGGCAGAGCAGCTCTTCTTCCTCAGCTCCTCAGCTCTTCTCCAGGCAGAGGTTCCTCTTGGTTTGCAGAAGTGTTCTAAAGTCTGTGGTTTTGGGTGCCCTACTTATACCCATTTTCTCCTTTGAAGTAGGCCTACTTCAAAGCAAAGTCTCTCTTGATTGTGAAATCCTGCCTTGCCCAGGCCAGGCCCCAGACACTTATCATGGTGTTAGAGACTGCATTGTGTGAGGGCAGGCACAGCTCTTTCAGGTGTGAGTGACCACTCCTCCACTCCCTCCTGGCACAGATGGTTCATCAGGAAATGCAGACTACACCCCAGCTCCCTTTGTGTCACTGTCTAGTAAGAGGTGTAACCAGCCCAACTGTCAAACTGACTCAGACAGGGAATCAACAAACAGGCAGGGTCACAGAAATGGTTTAAGAAGAAAATGCTCACTTTCCAAAAGTGGCATTTTTAAACACAGAATCTTAAAATCAACGTTACTAAAAGATGTATTTTTAAATGGTGAGCTCAGAGACCCCAAACTCCACATGTCTATCCACTCCCAAAGGGAATCTACACTTTAATCGTATTTAAAGGTAGCCCCAATGTTAACCTATGAAAGGGACAGGCCTTGCAACAGTGAAAAACAAATTTAGCAATATTTCACTGTCAGGAAATATAAAACACATTACTATATGTCCTACCTTAACCATACACTGCACCCTGCCCATCGGGATACCTAGGTCCTAGCTTAGGGGTGCCTTACATGTAAGAAAAGGGAAGGTTTAGGCCTGGCAAGTGGGTACAATTGCCAAGTGGAATTTACAGATTTAAACGGCACACACAGACATTACAGTGGCAGGTCTGAGACATGATTACAGAGCAACTTATGTGGGTGGCACAACCAGTGCTGCAGGCCCACTAGCAGCATTTGGTTTACAGGCCCTGGGCACCTCGAGTGCACTTTACTAGGGACTTACTAGTAAATTAAATATGCCAATCATGGATAAACCAATTACCTACACATTTTTTACAAGAGAACTTGCACTTTAGCACTGGTTAGCAGTGGTAAAGTGCTCAGAGTAACAAAAACAGCAAAAACAGAGTCCAGCACACATCAACAACCTGTGAACCAGAGGCAAAAAGTGAAGTGAGACCACGCCAAGGATGAAAAGTCTAACACCGGTGATCCAGGGATACTATAAGGCTGTGGCCAGAGACCTCTAAGGCATGTTGGGTTGGATGGTACAACTCTCCTCACTGCTACTGCTGCTTGGCTTCATGTAGGGATCTGGGGCCTCGACAGACGACCGGGCATTGTTGGCAATGGCCACTACAGTGGTTAGGTGCGACATAACAGCCAAATGGAAAACTCCAGTTCCTCCCACTGTGTCTCAGTGGCAGAGGGGAGTAGACTGCTGTGCGTAACAGGAGAGACTTGTGTACAAGGCAAGGGGTTGTTCTTCGAAACATGAACGCATATGGGGGAAATGGCTGGGCCAACTGAACTGAAACCTGGAATGTATTGCATTTTCTGGCTGTATGAATTTGTCTCAAACGTGGCTGTTCACCTCACAATGCTGTATTACTTTGTACGCCCGATGTATCTTGTACCACCTGAGTGGTTTGTTTTCACAATGTCAAAACTAAATAAAATTTGGTGATCAAAAAAATAAATACATTTCCAATTTCTGAAACCAATGTGACTCCACAAGAAGGACCAAAAATCAATGATTTTGATTAAATGGGTTTATTTTACGATATTAATCCATCTAGTATATATGCAAAGAAAACATAAATTCATGAGATACAGCAATATAGTCTGGAGGCTGAAATGGGCCAGAATTTAAATAGTGAAAAAATAAGATACAGAATAGTAATGGCCACAATGCAAATAAAGAAAATTGTCACAGTAAGCTGTTCCAAAGAGAAATTTCCATTTTCTTTTCTCAATATCCACGAAGCATAGAAGGTTTGGTAGAAGTTCAGAAAAATAAAAGTGTTCAGCAAGAAGCTTTGCAATCAGGGAAAGCCCAGCACAGAGAGATCTATTCCCTCTCAGAGTCAAGGGAAAGTCTGCCTAACTAGCTACAGAAACACCAATTAAAGATAACAGTAGCTTTAAAAACACCCATATTCCTTCCTCACCACCAGAAACCAACCGAACTGCTGAATGTGAGGGGAGTCAACATACTCTCTAAGTTCCCATCTCCTCGAAACTGGGTCTGCAGCTGCCAAACTTGAACACCCCATCACACTGGCATGCGGTAAACAGAAGGCCTCCTTTGATCATTATTTTCTCCAAGTTTATTGCCTAATTCCCCCCCGGAGACCTCACTACCAGTCATGTAATACAAACAATGTCTTTCTCTAGCTTACGAGAAGCATGATAATGCACCTGCAGATGGAAAAATTAACACACTGGCAAATTAAGGAATGCATTTTCAATTGGGTCTTTTCTCAAGCTAAGCTTTTCAGACTCAAAATAGATGTGGGTTACATTATGAAGTACACATAAAGTGAAAGCAATAATCAATGTTAAATGTGAATAGGCATAAAATGGTTACAGCAGTCGATTGATACACTCATACATTGATTTGTTTAAATGTAACACACATGACGATGAAGTTAAATCACAGGTTGGATATAAATGTTGTATTTGAGTATACAAATGTATATTCATGACGGATAAAGGGTGGGGCCTAAATTATGCTACTCTAAGGCAATAAGGGCAAAAGGTTTACAAAACTGACTTGCTTTAGATATCTTATTTGCAAAAGAGGGTGGAGTCTGTTGCATGCTACTTGTCCAACAGTGCTGCACTTACGTGTCTAACAAGATTAGTGAGATCAATAATTTTGGGCCTGATTTAGATCCGGGAAGAGGGCAATACTTCGTCACAAACGTGATGGACATCCCATCCACCGTATTTCGATCTCCATTGGATTTAATAGGATTGTAATACAGCCGAGGGGATATCAGTCACGTTTGTGATGGAGTATTCACCTCTGCTAAGATCTAAATCAGGCGCTTTGTTACTAAATATCAGATGTTTCTAAAGATTTGAAGGAGTTAGAACAGACAGATGCCTAAGAAACCTTAGGGAAGGAAGAGCTGAGTAATGAAACTCACACCAGCAAGTGGGACCGTTACGACCACATTGTGTCATTCTGGTCAAGACATCCAGCTGAAGGTCATACAACAGAGACTTCATTATGTGGTAACTGGGAATGAGACAGAAACACTATTATTGCAACACTTTCTCTTCATGTGTATCACAGGGAGTGAGTGTTACCATGGAACACATGACAAAGTATGTTTGGCTAAAAGAGCTAGAGCAAGTACTCTTTCCACTCTCCTCAGAGGAGACAGTTTCTTTGCCCTTGTCCAAAAGGTTAGGCTCATGGACAGTTTCCTTTCTCACTTACCTGACTGAATTGCATTTTGACTCTGACTTTAGAGGTTTTATTTACTGACACTTTCTCTCTGACCTCTGTCCAGTTTATCCGACTTCAGTAGTTAGGCTAAAAGGCAAAACTGCTTTGATTTGCTTGATAAGAACCTTAAACAGTTTTTCTTGTATTTGAGATTTTGAAATGATTTGAATTATATTATCTAATGCATCCATGTTCCTATTAATGATTTATTACTGATTTGAATGATTTGAGTTTACAACTTAGCTAATCTGTTAATAAACCTTTATCATATGCAAATTTCCCACCCTTTGCCATTCTTTTGGGGCCAAACGTGCATCACACGAGTTAACTGTATTTGATTTGTGGTGTCACACCTCAGTCAGAGACTAAAGATCTTTCTGCTTGAGTGCAGTGTGTACTGGGGTTTGCACCAGAGATCTGCATTGTCTAAACCTGCTGCAACACAACTGTCTTTCACCTCTCCAGCCAGTTATGATCATTCACACCGGGAAACTTAGAAGTCGGACAAACTTTTCATAGAGTCTCTTATCTATGAACCCACTCGCTTGTACTTCCAAATCAGTAGACACACACACATTGGTTGGTATTTTAATATATATTTATTTTGTGGTTTTAGTCTACAAATCGTGTCTCGGAATGATCACAATTATTACAAACAAAACTTAGCAGATAATACACAAATCAAGGCAAATGTAGATAGTGTCAGGTTGTATTTTTTCACACATCCCTAACCTAGTTTACTACTTCTTACCTGATATGTAATTGTTGTAACCTATCTAACGTATGTGATTGTAATAATTTTACTAAGCCTTAAAAAACACAATGCCATTTATTGTTTCCCATTATAGCATAAGCTATCCTTGGGTCAGCAGTTGGAATTTAGCCTTTCAGCATCTCTCCTCAGCAACCAACGTGTCTAACTCCACCACTGCATCTGTACTTTATATACCTTTAGTATTAATGTATTCTTATAGAATGAGGAGGGTATCACTCATGATCGGCTCCTACTATGCTAAGAAATGTGTAAAAGATGCCCCTATCCAGAAACAAATGGAAGCTAATGGTACTTTTTCCTTCCTCCTTCCAAGACAAATCTCTGCAAGCTCACCTTATCAGGCAGCCATTCAGTTACAATATGCACAGAAGAAAAGTAGAAGTTTTCGCTGCTTGTTGGTTTGACTGGTGTTGAAAAACATGGAATTTCAAAGCTAAAACATGGCGATCAAGCACATGTTTGTTAGCTTAACCATCCAAGCAGAGAATCCACATTCTCCTTTTATAGACCCTAGGCTTATCACACACATTCTCCAATATTAAGTGGAGTCATGTTTACATGCACTCATGCCTGTCTTTTTTGACATATGTATTATTAGCTAATGAAAGCTCTACACACATGACAGTACACAGACTTCTTGGAAACTAGTGGTAACACTGGCATTAGCATGGGTTTGGATAGATATTCGTGTAAATGCGAAATGTGTGGTATTTTCACATACGTACAGGGCATATTCGCAGATTAATATTGTGTTCTGCCCTCTAAAAAAGACATCATAACTTTGAAGTATTAAGATCAATCATTTGTTTGCCAGGTCACTGATTGGTGACTGTAACCATCAACTTCAGTTTAATATCAAATGAATATTGATCAACAAAGTAATGCTATTTTTAATCAGCAGGAATTAAATGGCTTTATAAGGTTATGAAACATGTTGCTGGTTCAATTTGGGTCATGTGAATATTACAAGATGCTCTGTCGTTTTAAAACCATTATTAAGGCCACAAAATTGCATTTTGGAAACCAACGGTCAAGCCGGAGAATGAAGATTTGATGTTGCTTAAGAAAGAGTGATGGGGCTCTGAGGCAGTCACATGAAACTTTGTGTCAGTGGAGAGCGATACAAAAACCAATTAAATTGACAGGAAAAGACCCCAAGAGCAAATACTCAATAAGGAAGGCATTTTAGTACCTAGATGAATTATTCCATTATAAAAGTTAACAGATAAGAGAGAACTAATAAAGCGGGAATTGCTTGGTAGAGTGCAACAGGATCTCAACATTACCTACTAGGGTTTAGGTAGAGTGAGCATCTCACTATGCACACCCCACTGCCTTCGGTGCCACTCTTCTACAAGCAAAAAATGTGTTCTTTTATTTGAAGACAATTACTTCTTTTTGAAAGAACACACTAATCAAAATGTCAAGTTCCTTAGATTACCACTGTACGAAACTGAGTTATTGGTTGAGGGGCGAGGAAGACCCACTCAGGCAATAACCCCTTTCCTTTTCACGGTGAACAACAAATGTCACTAAACTAATCTGTGCTTAACTCTCTGGTAGCTTGGCACAAAGCAGTCAGCCTTAACTTAGAGGCAAAGTATTTATGCAGCACATAAACAATAATAAAGTGGAAGCACAGTACAAGAAAAGTCCCAAACCAATTTAGAAGAATAGGGGAACTGTTAGTAAATGAAATTATACCAGAACAGCAACAATCCAATAGGTAAAACCAGAGATATCCAATTTCCAAGTTTTACGTAGATATAGTGCCTGAAAGCACAAAGCTCTACTTGTGGTCATCTCATCTAGTAATGCTAGACCACAGGATAGTCACATGTGAAGGCCAACCGCGAAGGAGTTCGGGCTAGATACAGGGACCAGGTTAGTCACGTTTAAAAAGTTACCCTCTCAAAGTCTGGCGCAAAGTGTTCAATTTGTGGCGGAGAAGGCTGCAAGGAGCAGGAAGAGCGTTGCAAATGGTCGCCCCCTTTGGAGCTTGTTCTGTTCTTGTAACTCAGAATGGGAGGTCAGCTAACTGACCCTTGGAGTCTCTCAGGTAAGCCTTGGATGACAGGAGCAGGTCCTTTTCAGACGGCAGGGTAGGTCTCAAGCAGCAGGGCAGTCCTCTGGTGTCAACAGGGCAGTCCTCTGGGGAACGAGACAGGTCTCAAGCAGCAGGGCAGCCCTTCTTCCGTAGTGTCCACAGGCCCAGGTGTATACTGAACTGGTGTTCTGTGGGTGAAATAGTTAAACTTGAAACCAGCTTTTTAGGTGGAGGAACCCCACATCTGGTTCTGGAATGTTCTTCCCTTCCCCTGTCAAGGCTCTAAGAAGTCTGGAGTGACAAAAGACTAGTGGCAGGTGCCTTTGTGTGTGCTGGACAGGAAAATGGCAATTTTCTAAAAGTGGCATTTTCAGAATTGTGACTTACAATCCACTTTACCATTACAGATGTTTTTCAATTTCATTTAAGTCTAAACAGCATACCTCCATCAGTCCCCAATCAAAGGTTATCACTTATTAAATGTAATAGGGTAACCCCATCTTAGTCAATGGGAGAGACGAGTTGTGGGCAGGGGAGATGATGTCAGTGTTGAAGGTACAAGCATAGGGTTGAGGAGCGATGTGTGTGGAGATAGGAAGGGCTGAGAGAGAGGGAGGATTCTGTGGTGTAGGATATGGAGAGAAGTAATGGATGAGTGATGATGATGAGGCGATAGTGCACAGTGTTGTGGAGAAGTGAGATAAAAAAAAGAGGGGTAGGTAGTAATGTGAAATGGAGGATAAGATGAGACAAAGGACTGGGTGCTGGGACATGAATCGTGAAGGGCAACAGAATTAGTATATTCCTTTAGAAAGTCTCCCATGAATTATCTATTTAATTTCCACCATAGTGCTAAAGACAAGCGATCCAGTGAGAAGCCCAAAGAGAAAGAGACCTGAAGAGAGAGAGGGTTAGAGAGAGAGACACATCTTAAAAGGAAGAAGCAAACAGAGACATGCCCAGATAAATTAAGACCAAGAGTGAAAGAGTGAAAGAAACCCATCAGTTCCTTAGAGTAAAGAAAATATTAACTTAGAATTTAAGTGCAAATTGTCTTTGGTTGTTGCCTTTGGCTGCCATGAGATTCTATTTCAATTAGTTGTAGAGGTCTTTGAGTCACCATTAGGTCATCTCCAGGAGCTTATGGTCAGCAAATTGGACAGGAGAAAAAGAAAAGAGGGAATCGTAGCAAGAAAAGGAGGAGACACAATGGAAGGAATGAGGAAGTACTCCTAAAGGTGAGGTGGTCTTCACCAATACATTTGTATGTGAGCAAAAAGAAACATTTTTCATGGGTAGCCAGCTTCAAGCAAATGTCCAATAAGCAGGAATAAAATGAAATTAGAAATTAGTGGCAGCGGTTGAAGGCAGGAGGACACTAGTGAGGAAAAGAGGTAGATAAGCAGGGTGACAGTGAAATGGATCGGGGTGACAAACAGGTAGAAATCACTGTTCAAGTGATATTAGAGAAGGACAGCAAGAATCTTTGGAAAGCAGGAGAATGTCTACACACTCAACAGTATCCAACAGTCAGACCTCTCATGAACTAAAGTGGTTAGCAAAATGGAGAAACATAGGCAGGTACAGCTTTTGGGAGGCCAGAAACCATCATGTTGGAGATATGAGGTCCTCAACCAAGATTTAAAGGGGTAAGGAGTTTAGTTAGAATGGTGGCAGTGCTTACAATAGAAAATACTTAGTGAAGAGCCGCTTCATTTACAAAAAAAATAAATGTGAGGGCCCAAAACTTGCTCTGAAGCCCATGACCGGCAATAGAAAATGTCAGGATGCCCCATACTAAGGCTGATTAGTCTTGAGCCCACTTCTTGCCTCTTTAATCCACCAGAGACACTACCTACCTCTTTATCACACTCTTGCAGGTTATTTATTTTACCTATTATTTCTCCCATTATCAGCGTTTTTCTGCCTTTCTCTTCCTCTTTCTTTCCCCTTTTGAGTTGTTCTCTTTCTTGATCTGAATCAAAGACTGCAGAAGGAAAATAAGTGCTGGTCCCCAAAAAATGAGTGCTAGTGGACCCCACCTGCATACACCAGATCCAAGTAGGCACTGCAGTAAAGGTATTTGCTGCACTTTACAGTACTCTAATTCTAAAAATCAAATGAAGTTGGAATTGGGATTGGTGGGCCTATCTACTGTACCTTCTTCCCTGCTTGCAGCAACACAGTATGACCAACGGAAAGTACAACTCAGTATTTTTCTTAACACTGATTACTCCCAGCTGTACAAAACATTTTAGGTCTGGCCTAGAGAGAGTTTAGCTGTCGTGCCAGCCTCAGGTAACCCGCCACTGCCTTTCTTGCAATGAGTGATTACTTGTGCACAGCCATCTAAAAATAATGCAGGGCTGGTGAGCCAACACTTTACTTTGCCAGTGTTTTTTTCTTTCCATGTTTCATCCTGATATTATATTTTTAATCATTCTTGTGTTGAGGGCTTCATGTTCCAGTAACTCAAAACCCATTACGTCCTTTCTTTGGCCAATGAGATTCATATTTTCCTGTGATATGAAATAAAACTAAACATATATCTATACCTGTTGTATGAATAGCTGGCTGATTTGAAACACGTGCATTTTGGTCGTAAATATATGCAGTGTGTTTTTTATTTTACGTTTTTATTGCAACCATAAAGCTGTCACATTTAGGAGGCAATATTTTTTTCTTCTTTATATTTTTGAGTCAGATCTTGCTGTAAAATATACAAATATATAATCACACAAGCTTACCAAGGTAAAACCTATTGCAATGTTTTGCCAATGCATCTTCCAATCTGATTATGACTTAGTGCCCCCTCCTACCATTATAAGCCAGTTTCATACATTACCATCCTTTTTCCAAGAACCTTGTTATGCTACTGTGCAGAATTCTCCCCAAAAAGGCCTATTATGCTGATCACCTGCAACCCATTTCCAACATCAGAATAGCTGCTTTCAGGGCTTTAAGAGGAATAAAAAAGAAGCATCTGCAATGCAGTAGGTATGTGTTTGCTCGAGTTAGAGCTGCTAGGGTTGTAAATCCCTAACTGAACTTTTCTTGCCACATAAATTGAAAATTGAAAAGTAAAACAGTTGACAGAAGCAAGTCAATTCAAAGCCCCACAGCCGCCATGAGCATGAGTCCGAGAGTTGTTGGCTCCCTGCGTGAACGTCTAGAAAGGATTTCGGCTGGGATGAAAGGGAAACCAAACCGGAGGAGGGGCTATCACACGTTGTAACCGGAGGAAGCATGATGTAGTGTGATGGCCAACAAAAATGTTCACTTAGAGAAATCGCCTGGGAGAGAACTCAGCACACAAAGAAGGGACATTTCACAAAATGCACCAATAAAAATGAAGCATTAAAGACAAGCACATCAAAGAATGAATAGCAAGAGTGGGTGTCGTAAAAAGCCCACAGAGGATTACAACAGGCTAGAGCTTTCGCGCTCAACGCTAAAAATTGAGGGTCTTTGTAGGTAAAGGTGTGGCTTAAACATGTAAACAAAATTTTGTAATTGACATAGTCCCTCATTACAACCCTTGCAGTAAATGCTGCTTACCGCCGTGCAGAAGACCGCCAACATACCGCTGTGGCTGCGGAATTCCACTACAACTATTTCAACCCACAGCTCGGAATCCGCCATAATCCAGAAACCCACACAAGTCCGCCACACCAAAGGTCAGTGATAAACTGGCGATAACAAAACCTCCACTGTCACACCAACAGGAATACGCCCACACAATCCCGACCCACGAATCCACGCATCGGTCTTTCAACCACGGTATTCCATTGGCGGTACACACCACCGCGCTCAATATACACACACATTTACAAAACACAACCACATTGGACAAATTGAAATACACACACCTGACACACATACACACACCACACACACCCAATCCAATATAAAACACACACCCACATCACCCACAAATCCTTACTACCAGAATTCTGATACCATGCCAGAGAGAGACACCACCATAAACAACACCAGCCCCACAGGCATACAACACCATCACTTACACAACATCACACAACACATCCCCTCACACATCACAACACACACCACCTCACACATCACCCACACCACATCATGGCACCTCAAAGGCACCACAGGTTCTCTGAGGAAAAGCTCAGGGTCATGGTGGAGGAAATCGTCCGGGTAGAGCCACAACTATTCGGACCACAGGTGCAGCACATCCATTGCAAGTAAGATGGAGCTATGGCGCAGAATCGTCAACAGGGTCAACGCAGTGGGACAGCACCCCAGAACACGGGATGACACCAGGAAGAGGTGGAACGACCTACGGGGAAGGTGAATTCCATGGTCTCCAGACACCAGATTGCTGTACAGAGGACTGGCCGTGGACCCCCACCTCTTCCCCCACAACTAACAACATGGGAGGAGCAGGTCTTGGCAATACTGCATCCTGAGGGCCTCGCAGGAGTAGCAGGAGGACTGGACTCTGGTAAGTCAAAGCTTTACTATTATATCCCCCACCCTATCCGCATGCCATCACATACTCCCACCCTCACCCCTATCACTCCAACACCTCACATATGCCCCACTATCACAGCCCACCCATCCCAACACCAAGCCCTGCATGCAACACCAAAGCATGGACACCCATCACCAAAGCATGTCCACTACAGATACCCACACAGACCCCAAACCAAATATCACACAAGGACCAAGAGAAGAATGCAAGCAATGGAGTACAGGGCTACTCACCCATTGCACACAATGGCACACACAGATGCAATAATCATGCCTTTACACCTCTGCAGGACCCCAACCCAACGTCACCGGACAGGAGGTACCAGACATATCCAGTCCCCCCACAGAAGAGACCCACAGTGATGACAGCAGCTCTGCAAAACTGGATCAAGATGACCAGACCGGCCCATCAGGGACCTCAGGACAGTCGTTTCCCCTGACACTGGCACAAGCCACCACAGACCCTCCCCCCTCAGGAAACACCAGCACAGCACCCACCCAGCGGGCCCATCCCTCTGTCCCCAGGGCACGTCAATTAGCAGTGTTGCCACCACTACAGGGAACCCAGGCAAACCCACCAACCCAAGAAAATAAGGGACCTGGGGGCAGTGGCAGTGGGCACACGGTTCAGGGGACAGAGGCTCAGGAAAACAGGGAAACTGGGAGGACTGCTGTGCGATGGGGGAGGACAGGCACAGGGAACCCACTCTCCACGAGGCCCTCTCCAACATCATGGGAGCTTACCATCATTCCCAGGAGACGATGGCAATGGTACTGGCCAAGTTTCAGGAAACCAAGTGGCTGCAGGAGGAACACTATCTGGGGATCAGGGAGGACCTGAAGTCCATTAACAACACCCATGTCACCATTTCAGGGGTGCTGCAAGACCTTGTCAACACCAGGAGGGACACTGTGGCACAACAAGGGGCCCCTGACATGCGCCTGGACGATGAACAGCACTCCACCTCCGCCGGCGCTAGTGGACAGGAGGCACTGCCACAGGAACACAACACCAGAACCCCACCCCCTGCAGAAGAAGAGCCACCCCACAAACGGTCCCTGAGATCCAGGAACAAGACAGAGAACATGGCCAAGACCCCTGCCAGGAAATGAGACCCCCCTGAATGTCACCCTTCTGTCCCACTTTGTCACCCTGCCCATCCTTAAACTGCCATTGCTCCACTTCCCATGCCCCTTTGGACAATGCACCTGTGAAACCAATAGACTGGACTCTGCCATGGACATTCCTCCACCATCACCCCTGCCCATTTTACAACCCCCTCCACTTATTTGCACAGAAATAAACACACTTCAATCACAAAACAACCTGGAGTCAGTCTGTGCTTTCACAAACGTGTAATTGCAATAACCATGGAATATAGCAATGTCAATTTAATTGTTCACATACCGATGTAACACAGCTGTAGGGCTGGAGGAAATATAGCAGAGGTCACAAAGTGGGACCCACATCTGTGAAATGGAAAGGCAAAGTGACAAGTCAGAGTCCATACACTAAGTGAAAATGACAGACTTATGCTAGCTCCAACAATAGTATGAGATGTGGGAGGCAGTGACATCTTCTTACCTGTGTCTCACTGGAAGTATTGCATTATTATGTTGTTTCTGTTGTCGATATCCTCTTCTTCTGCCTCCTCTTCTTCATAGTCCACAGGACCACCAGCTGGACCATCTTCCTGCGGAAAAGGCACCTACCATCGCAAAGCCAGGTTGTGCAGCATACAGCAGGCCACGATGGTCTGGCACACCTTCTTTGGTGAGTAGTAGAGAGAACCAACTGTCATATGGAGGCACCGGAACCTGGCCTTCAGGAGGCCGAAGGTGCGTTCAATCACCCTCCTAGTTCACCCATGTGCCTCACTGTAGCGTTCCTCTGCCCTTGTCCTGGGATTTCTCACTAGGGTTAGTAGCCATGACAGGTTGGGGTAACCAGAGTCACCTACAAATGTCGAGGGACAACTGTTAGACACACACTACCCCGTAGGGGCAACCCCATACCCAGACAACTATTCACACTGTATAGGGTCCTTGTCCTCACCTATTAGCCACACCCGGTGCCTCTGGAGTTGCCCCATCACATAAGGGATGCTGCTATTCCTCAGAATGTAAGTGTCATGCACCGAGCCAGGAAACTTGGCATTCACATGGGAGATGTAGAGGTCGGCCAAACACACCATCTGCACATTCATAGAATGGTATCTCTTCCGGTTTCTGTACACCTGTTCAATGCTGCGGGGGTAGCAAGGCCACATGTGTCCCATCAATGGCACCTATGATGTTGGGGATATGTCACAGGGCATAGAAGTCACCTTTCACTGTGGGCAAATCCTCCACCTGAGGGAACACGATGTAGCTGCGCATGTGTTTCAGCAGGGCAGACAACACTCTGGACAACACTTTAGAGAACATTGGCTCGGATATCCCTGATGCAATGGACACTGTTGTTTGAAAGGAACCACTTGCCAGGAAATGGAGTACTGACAGGACCTGCACGAGAGGAGGGATTCCTGTGGGATGGCGGATAGCTGACATCAGGTCTGGCTACAACTGGGTACACAGTTCCTGGATTGTGGCACGGTAAAACCTGTAGGTGATGATCCAACTTCTTTCCTCCATTGTCGACAGGTCCACCAGTGGTCGGTACACCGGAGGATTCCGCCATCTCCTCACATGTCCCAGCGGACGGTGCCTATGAAGGACAACAGCGAGCACAGAGTCAAACAACTCAGAGGTATGTACCCACAGTCTACACCGAACACCATTCATACACAAAATCTGGCCTGTATGTGTGTTGTGAGACTAGGCCTAGGTATGTGTGACGCAGTTGGTAATTAGGCCATGTGGGCCCCTGAAATGGCGGATGCCTGATCTGTAAAGTGGGACAATGGGATGTGAGGTAACTGGGCTGGCGTTGTACACAGTCGCAGTAGGCCGAAGACCGCGGCGCTAAGCTGCATTGGTTAACATTGGACCCTATGGGTCCCAGGAGCCAATGACGATGTACGCCGGTGGTGATATTACGCACCACCGCGGACGTGACCGCCATTTTCTAACTGTTTAATCACTCGATACCTGATCTTCGACAGGAGAGGACCTACACTGCAAGTGCTGCTGTGACCTCGGTCTGGAAGAGACAATGGCTCGTGCGTCTGGGGAAAGGGCCCCTGCCTTCACTGCAGAGGAGTTGGAGAAGCTCGTCAACGGGGTCCTCCCCAGTACACGCTACTCTACGGTCCTCCAGACCAACAGGTAAGTACACAAGGAGCATGTTGGATGGGCTATGCCTGTGCGGAGAGGGCTGGTTGTAAGAAGGAAGGGGGCAGAGTTCTGCGTGCATGAAAGACTGTGAATGCATGTGCCACATGGCAAGGGTAGGGATGTGGGCCCCTCACTTTGACGGTGCAGTTGGTAATGACTTCTCTTCTTCCCCTGTACATTTCATGTAGGTCAGCGCCCACCAGAAGAAGGATATTTGGCGTGCCATCGCCAAAGATGTCCGGACCCTGGGGGTCCACCACAGACGGAGCACCCACTGCCGTAAAAGATGGGAGTACATTCGCTGCTGGAGCAAGAAGACGGCGGAGGCTCAGCTGGGGATGGCCTCCCAACGTGGGAGGGGTGCCCGTCGAACCATGACCCACCCTGATGTTCTGGATCCTGGCGGTGGCCTACCCTGAGTTGGATGGGCGCTTGAGGGCATCACAGAAGACACAAGGGGGAAAGTACACTATCATTCATCATCATCATCAAACAAACCTTTATTCGACTATTAGCCATAAAAGGATAATACATCATAAAATATCAATTAATCATACAAATACTATAATCAGTTACATAAATAACAGGTAATACTCCTAAAATCAGTAAGCAGTAATCATTTGTAATCATTTCTTATACTAAAAAAGTTAAACATTTCTAAAATTAAGTCCAGACCCAATGGAATGGCACTACTCTATTGGCTTTCAAATAGAAGCCATTTGACCATTTAATAGAATCAATTACATGGTGTGGAATAATACTGCTAAAATTGGGAAATAACTAAATTCTTCCCTTATATTTAAAAAGTTCTAAAATTACATCTTAAGCAAATTAACTACCAGGGATCTATTAACTTACAGGATGGGAAGCCCACTAGCCATTTATAGCACCATTAAATTTGTCTATATATGTTTGGTAAATCTAGATTTACTAGAACCTCAGGCCCTCCTTGTCCCTAATGTATGATGTTGCTAGTAGAAAGCGACTTATTCCAAAAACAATAAGAGGAATAGTACTAGACCTTAATAGTCTAGCCGCTTCATTGTAATTTCTAATTCCTAGATTCCTACAAATGGGTCGGATCTATTTTCTCCTTGGCTTGTCATAAGCTTTACAAATTAATAAAACATGTTCCACCGTTTCAATAGTCTCCATATTACATAATCTGCACTTTGAATCATGAATATTCTCACTCTCTGGGCCCCATTTGATGGTAAACGCCTTGATCTGAAGAATTCCATATCGAAATTTCATAAATGGTGCTTTTGCTCACCTAGGCTGAATTATATCTAGCCATTCCTCAGATCTTGGTATTGGTTTAATATCCCCAAATTTTGAGGTCAGTCTGCCCAGATCCTTATTATGAAAAAGACTAATCGTAAAATAATCCCAGTAAACTTGCTTTAACCGAGTCTTGGATTGTGTCGTAAGGGTATGGGGTTCGTCCCAAAAGGATTTAAGCCCTAGGTTATAAAACCAGGACCTTATATGGTGAAACCAAGGAAGGGAAACTGATTTATCAAGGTCCATTATCTCATTTAGTGCTTACCTGTAGTGGGTCAGTTCTGGAGTTGACCAGAGCCTACACCAATAGAGCAATGGCCTCAAAAACTGCCAAGTTACCTATTTGCTTCATGGTTAGGTCATAAGAAAGAGGGGCCAATGGAGTAGATAATGGCAGTCCCAGTACCCCCCCGATGAAACTGTTTTCTTGGGATGCTAATGAGGTTAAATTTGCAATTCCCCAGAGTTCAGCTCCATATAAAGCAGCGGCCTGCGCTTTATATCTATAGACCTCAAACACTGGTGAGACAATTTTGGTTCTTGAGCTTTTATAATTATTACTTATCGCCGTGGAGCTATGGACCAAGGATGTTACAGCTTTGTTAACCTGCGGTGTCCAAGACAACTTGGCATCCAGCAATATCCCTAGGTAATTAAAGCTTTTAACTCGTTCCAATTCATGCCCATTGATCAGGATACTTCTTTTAAGTGCCCTATGGGGTTTAACAACCAAATATTTTGCCTTATTTGTGTTTATTTCTAGCCCCTTCGATATGCAATATTTACTAAACATTCCCAAAAGAGTCTGTAGGCCCATGGGGGTTTGAGATAGTAAAATGGTGTCATCTGCGAAAAGGAGGGCAGCAACTGGGTCTCCATTCAATCTTGGTGAGTCATGATTACTCCGTTTAAGGTACTCAACCAAATCATTGATTTAGTGAAAAGAGGGTTGGGGCGAGCACACAACCCTGCCTTACTCGACCTCTTGATGGGTATCCGGTCTGTCAACTCTCCATTTGGGCCCCACCGTACCTTTGCGTAAGTATTTTCGTGCAGCCTCTTTATCTGGTGCGAGAGATTTCCCGGCATACCCTGATTCCCTAACTCAGCCCATAGAGTATCTCTTGGGACCAAATCGAAGGCCGCACGCAAATCCACAAACGCAATGTAAAAATGACCCTTCAATTAGTTCTGAGTATTTCCATATTACGGATAATAGCCTGAAGGCCTGATCAATTGTGCTTGTCTGCTGCCTGAAACCTGCGTGGTATATTGTCAAAATATTGTTTTCCTCTATCCAGCTAACTAATCTATTCAGCAGCTGCCTAGCGTATATTTTTTGCATAACATCAATTAGGCTAATTGGCCTGTAATTCCCAGGGTCCTCCCTAGATCCTTTTTTATAGACTGGAATTATTTCCGCTCCTTTCCATGTCTCAGGAACTGGCTCTCCCCGTGCTATAGCATTGCTAAGTAGATTAACGTAGGGTGCCCAAACTTCTATATTATGTTTAAACAGATCCCCAGGAATTTTATCCAGACCCGGGGCTTTGCCTATTTTTATCGCTTTTATGGCAGTCACCGTTTCTTCCAGGCTAAATTGTATGTCAGGTAAAGTCCCCCGAGAGGGTAATTCTATATCCAGGGAAAGATATGAATCATGCTTGGAGGAATCTGAATAGAGGTACGTAAAATGATTAACTCACGCACTGGGATCAATATGATGTTCGGTGTTAAATATCCCCTCTTTTCTACCATGAGTAACTATCTTCCAAAAGGCTGCTACATCATTGCATTTGGCTGTCTCTAAGAGGTCATGCCATTTTTGATCTTCCCAGTTTTTCTCTGCTGTAGCCAGAGTTTTCCTATATCCGGCCCTTGCCTGTTTCACTGCTATTGGATTTTTCTGTTTTAGAGCCTCTACCAATAATGTTTTTCCCTCTCTACATTCAGTGGTATTCCAGGGATTAGATGAAATAATTTGATCCTTGCCCTGTGTGTGATTTTGTTGTATCTGTTTAGTAAGATAGGGTCTCAAGACAGTGCTCAGTGACTGATGAATATCTATAATGGGAATGTCAATACGATTTTTATGAGCATAGGGACCAGCAATTCTGAATATATATTATAGATATTCGTCATAACACCCAAATTGCCCAATATCGCCGGCCATTTTACTGCCCTACGATTATTACTAAGGGTGGGTTGCAACTCCACCTTATCCTTTTTCATGCAATCTAGATCTACAAGGTAGCCTCTCAATTCAATGACTAACGGAAATGATCACTTTCTCTCCTCTTATCTAATTTAAAGGTCACTATTCTCTCCCATGTAATCGTGCTATGCATGATATAGTCCAACCACTTTGACCCACTCTACCATTACAGGCCCTCAATCCATACTTTAGTGTAAGGCCCATGAGTTGCAAGGCAGCGACCGTACCGGGGACTGCCTCTTCAGTTGATAGGAGGGGGACTGCTCTTGCTAAATCTTCATCTTCTACTACTGTAGATGTTCAGGACCAATTATGGGTTTGTAGTTGCAATTAAAATCTCCCCCTATCATGATAGTTTCTCCTATCAGGATTTTCTTAAGCATTCCATCTAATATCTCTATTTCGTGTGACTCCTGATTTGATTTTCTGGACCTTATATTCACGTTAAATAAATGAAATAACGCCTTATTTTTGGCCCCCTAGTTCCAGCCACAGAATATCAGTAGATCCTGTATCATGTTTGCTTATCTCGATATTAAGGGAAATTTTCACCCATGCAATCAACCCCCCAGACGGCCTCCCTCTTGCTACTGAGGTGGCACTAATAAAAAAAGTTTTATAACCCAGTTTGTGTGGTGGGTCCTTTAACCAAGTCTCTTGGAAAAGACAGACATGGATTTTTTCAATATAGTCCTGCCAGTCAGGGTCTATAAGCTTACTTTTTAGGCCTGCTACGTTCCAGGAGACCATAGTGACTAGTCCCCTTCCCGTTGAAGTCATAGCATTAATAATAGGATTCTGAGATATAATCGACTCCTTTCTGCTAGGCAAATGCCCCTCAATACTCCCTACCCCTGCAACTTGATGATTATTTTCTTCCTGGATCTCTACTACTATTGGATCTCTAATCAGTCCCAAGTATGCTTGGTCTGGTTAAGTTAGTCAATCGACTGCTTCAAGGTCTGAATCTCCCTTTCTCGTTTGCACTCCCCCATTTCTATGGTTGCTCCTCTGAGCTATAAACTTACAGGTAAACGGATCCAGACTAAGGCCCTCATTCCAACCCTGGCGGTCGGTGTTAAAGCCGCGACCATACCGCCGACAGGCTGGCGGTCCAAAAAATGGAATTCTGACCCTGGCGGTTACCGCCAACAGAGACCGCCGCTTCAACACTCCGACCGCCACGGCGGTACAAACAAACAGCCTGGCGGTCCCCGCCAACAGCCCGGCGGGAGACAATGTACCGCCTACCCGATAACGACCCACCAATCCGCCACCTTTTCCGGGGCGGGAGCCCCGCCGATAAAAACACGGCGGAAACAGACTACGAACGGGAAAACGCTCACCTCCACATACTCCACGCGAGATTCCGGCAGTATGGAACCCGAGTTACAGGTCATCCCCGCACTCCTATACCTGCTCCTGTACCAGGAGCACGCCCGGCGGCGCGGAAGACATCGGTGAGTACTGCACCTACGACACAGGGGAGGGAAAAGATTACCGGCACACACCCACCCACCCACACCCACTACAACACACACATCAATGCATTCCCACAGATCACTGTCACAACCCACAAACCCCCCCCTCCGAAATAATGCAAAGACCAAAAGAAGAGATCTTAAACGGGCAGATATATTGAAAAATGGACAGCAGTAATCCAAATAAATAAATAAACTATGTACAAAATATATACATCTACTATATGTAGTCCAACCACTGTCCGTGGACCACAGGGGTCCTGAGCAAAGGGGCAAGGCCCAGTCCCACGACAAGAACTCCACGGAGAGAACACTGCAGGGGCATCAGAAAGAAAAAAGGACAGGCACCTCAGGGGGAAGGGAAGGGGTGGCACCTCAGCCACTTGAGTACACGACGCCAGATCCACGAGGGGACTCCATGACCACTGGCCCATCCTGGGGAGAGCAAAGCCACAGTCCATACAGTGGGTGGCCTGCCCACTGGGCCATCCTGGGGAGTGCAAAGCCACAGTCCATACAGTCCATACAGTGGGTGGCCTGCCCACTGGGCCATCCTGGGGAGTGCAAAGCCACAGTCCATACAGTCCATACAGTGGGTGGCCTGCCCACTGGGCCATCCTGGGGAGTGCAAAGCCACAGTCCATACAGTCCATACAGTGGGTGGCCTGCCCACTGGGCCATCCTGGGGAGAGCAAAGCCACAGTCCATACAGTCCATACAGTGGGTGGCCTGCCCACTGGGCCATCCTGGGGAGAGCAAAGCCACAGTCCACACAGTCCATACAGTGGGTGGCCTGCCCACTGGGCCATCCTGGGGAGTGCAAAGCCACAGTCCATACAGTCCATACAGTGGGTGGCATGCCAACTGGGCCATCCTGGGGAGTGTCCAGTTCAGCGGTTCTTGCCTTGAAGGGCCCAGTTCAGCGGTTCTTGAGACGGCGGTCCCCAGCGGAGCGGTGCTGGAGACGGCGGGGCCCAGTTCAGCGGTTCTTGCCTTGAAGGGCCCAGTTCAGCGGTTCTTGAGACGGCGGTCCCCAGCGGAGCGGTGCTGGAGACGGCGGGGCCCAGTTCAGCGGTTCTTGCCTTGAAGGGCCCAGTTCAGCGGTTCTTGCCTTGAAGGGCCCAGTTCAGCGGTTCTTGAGACGGCGGTCCCCAGCGGAGCGGTGCTGGAGACGGCGGCCATTCTGTGGCCAACTGCTCATTGCCTGGTGGTGCCCTCCTGGGCAGCGGGGATGGTGCTCCTTCAATGCCCACCTGGGCTGTGGGTGGTGGGGCCCTCCTGGCCAGCTGGGCTGGGTCCTCCCTGGGCAGCGGCTATGGGGGTGGTGGGCTCTCCCTGGGCAGCTGTGACGGTTCCTCCCTGGGCAGCGGCTATGGGGGTGGTGGGCTCTCCCTGGGCAGCTGTGACGGTTCCTCCCTGGGCAGCGGCTATGGGGGTGGTGGGCTCCTCCTGGGCAGCTGTGACGGGTCCTCCATGGGCAGCAGGCCTGCTGCCTGACTTCTCCGCCTTGCTGCCCTTGCCCTCCTTAGTCGGGAGTCTGTGGCCCTTTCCTCCCTTTGGAGCTGTGGCTGTTGAGAGGTGGCTGGCTAGTGTCCTGGGGGGATATAGAACCCGGGCTCCTGCGGCGGCCCTTCCGCCTTCTGCTCCTCTTCCCAGGGGGTGGGCTGCCTGTCCCCTTGCTGCTGGGCGAAGATCCAGACATGCGGGCTGGTGGGCTCCAATACCCCTGCACCCTTGTCAAGGGGGCTGCAGGGCTGGTGGTGGCTGAGGTGCTCTTTTTACCCCGACGAGAAGGAGGGGGGGGCTCAGGGTCAGGAAAGAAGGTAGCAGTAGAGAGATAGATTTTCTTGGGACAATGGAGAGTGGTAGGTACAGTGGGAATGGGAGTGGAGGGAGAGGATGTGGTTGTAGGTGAGTGACGTTTGCTGTCTTTGGGTGCAGGTGCAGGAGGGATAGGCTGTCGTGAGGTGGATGGCTGTTGGGTGGGTGGGTGGGTGCGTTTGTGTGGTGTGGAAGAGGGGGTGACAGACACAGTGGGAGAGGACAGAGGGGACGTGTAAATGGCAGTGGGGGTGGTGACTGCACGTGTGCGGACTGTACTGGAGGGTGTGCTGGTGATGGAAACACTGGCTGATGGTGAGGTGAATGAAGGTGTGAGTGTAGACGTCACAGGGAGGGAGGAGGGAGACGAGGAGGTGGGGGTCACAGAGGTGGTAGTGACTGTTGGCATGTCTGCATCGGAATGTTGCTTGTGTGAATGTCTGCGTGATCTGTGGTGCTTATGTTTGGATGAGCTGCTATTGGGTGTTGAGGTGTGTGCAGGCTGGTCTGATGGTGTGGGTGGGACAGGCAGAGGAACAGGAGACTGGGAGGAGGGAGTTAGTAGAGGGAGGCAGGAGACAGGGACAATGGCTGCCGTCAGTGCTGAGGCCAGAGCCTGGAACGATCGCTGATGGGCAGCCTGACCCGAATGAATGCCCTCCAGGTACGCATTGCTGCGATGAACCTCCCTCTCCACCCCCTGGATGGCATTCAAAAGGGTAGACTGCCCAACAATGAGCGTTCGGAGGAGGTCAATGACCTCCTCACTGAGGGCAGCGGGGGTAACAGGGGCAGGGCCTGAGGTGCCTGGGGCGAAGGAGATGCCCGGCTTCCTGGCAGAGCGGGCACGGGGCGAACGCTGAGGGGCTGCTGGGAGGGCGGAGATGGTGCGCTGGGTGGCGGCTGTACCTGTAATGGCGGGGGGCACGGATGGTGCCACCCCCGCAAGGGAGCTCCCTTCCGAGGACGTGTCCGTGTCGCTGCAGGCTCCAGTCGTCCCCGTTGTGGAGCTCCCCTCGCCCTCCGTCTCACTGGTCCAGTCAGACTCTGTGGCATGGCCCTCCTGGGCCATGTGAGATGCAGCTCCCTCCTGCCCCGATGCCACTTCTCCTCCGCCTGATGATGCTGATGCACACAAGCACAGAAAGACAAACAAAAAGGGGGGGGAGAGAGAAATAAAGAGATTTTGAGTACATGGATCACCGGTACAGTTAGCGGACATGACAGACACAGATGCCCCCTGCACTAAGTTGCGCACTTGGGGTCCGCTACGCATTCCGTGGAACATGCCCTACACGCCTAGAGTTGACAACTGCACCCATGGATGACACGGCCCAGGGATGGCTGTACTGGCACACTACTGAGGGTGGTGGCTGGGGACACAGGGGCTTACAGGGGTGCCCAGCCTACAGATATCGCCCTGGCCTAGGGGGACCCACAGCCCTCCTCCCCCACCCAGACACCTCCACTGCGCGACAACAGAGTAGATTATGCTTGTACTCACCCCCTTGTGTCTGCTGTGCTGCCCTCACGCGCCCATCCAAATCAGGGTAGGCCACCGCCAGGATCCGGAACATCAGGGGGGTCAGTTGACGGCAGGCACCCCGCCTACGTTGGGAGGCCATCCCCAGCAGAGACTCGGCGGTCTTCTTGGTCCCGCGGCGGATGTCCTCCCACCTCTTGCGGCAGTGGGTGCCCCGTCGCTGGTGGACCCCCAGGGTCCGGACTTCCTTGGCGATGGCACGCCAAATCCCGATCTTCTCATGGGCGCGGACCTATGTGACACGTACAGGGAGGGAGAAATACCACGTTCAAGTTTGTCTGCATTTTCGTTGCCAGTGGCCCAACGCCCCCCATCCCCGCCAGGCCCCCCGCCATGCCCCCCGCCAGGCCCAACATGCCCCCCATCCCCGCCAGGCCCCCCGCCATGCCCCCCGCCAGGCCCAACATGCCCCCCATCCCCGCCAGGCCCAACATGCCCCCCATCCCCGCCAGGCCCAACATGCCCCCCATCCCCGCCAGGCCCCCCACCAGGCCCAACATGCCCCCCATCCCCGCCAGGCCCAACATGCCCCCCATCCCCGCCATGCCCCCCGCCAGGCCCAACATGCCCCCCATCCCCGCCAGGCCCCCCGCCAGGCCCAACATGCCCCCCATCCCCGCCATGCCCCCCGCCAGGCCCAACATGCCCCCCATCCCCGCCAGGCCCCCCGCCAGGCCCCCCGCCAGGCCCAACATGCCCCCAGCCAGGCCCCCAAGCCAGCCAGTGGCCCCAAATCCATATTGAATTAAACTCACTTGTTGGTCTGGAGGACCGTAGAGTAGCGCATACTGGGGGAGGACCCCATCCACAAGTTTCTCCAACTCTTCTCCAGTGAAGGCAGGGGCCCTTTCCCCAGTCGCAGCAGCCATTGTCCCTTCCAGACCGAGGTCACAGCAACACTTGCAGTATAGGTCCTCTCCTGTGAAAGTTCAAGTCGCGAGTGAATAAGTAGATAGAAAATGGCGGTCACGCCCGCGGCGGTGCGTACCGCGGCGGGGCGTACCGCCACCGCCGGCGCACTTCGCCATTGGCTCCTGATACCCATAGGCTTCAATTTTATCCAATGCGGCTTCGCGCCGCGGTCTTCGACCGCCTACCGCCACGGTGTGCCACGCCAGCGCATTGACCTCACATCCCATTGTCACACTTCACAGGTCAGGCAGCCGCCATTTCGAGGGTCCACATGGCTCAATTTCAACTGCGTCACACAGGCCTAGGCCTTGCATAGCCACTCATACACGCCATTCACTGCATAGAGAATCGTTTACTGTGCAAGCTGTGAGTACGTACCTGTGGGTTGCTTGACTGTGTGCTCCATGTTGTCCTTCCTAGGCACCGTCCGCTGGGTTTGGCGAGGAGAAGGAGGAATCCTCCCGTGTACAGACCGCTGGTGGACCTGTCGACAATGGAAGCACGCCACATTATCCTGACCTACCGGCTTGACCGTGCCACTATACATCAACTGTGTGCCCAGCTGGAGCCCGACCTGATGTCCCCCATCCGCCAACCCACAGGGATTCCCCCTCTGGTGCAGGTCCTGTCAGTACTCCATTTCTTGGCAAGTGGGTCATTTCAGACAACAGTGGGAATTGCTTCTGGGATGTCTCAGCCCATGTTTTCGAAGGTGTTATCCAGAGTGTTGTCTGCCCTGATGAAATACATGAGGAGCTACATCCTTTTCCCTGAGGTGGGCGAATTGGCTACAGTGAAGGGTGATTTCTATGCCCTTGGACATATTCCCAACGTCATTGGTGCCATTGATGGGACCCATGTGGCTTTGGTTCCCCCCCAAGAAAGAGAGCAGGTGTACAGGAACAGGAAAAGTTACCATTCTATGAACATCCAGGTGGTGTGTTTGGCTGACCAGTACATCTCCCATGTCAATGCCAAATTCCCTGGGTCAGTGCATGACGCCTACATCCTAAGGAATAGCAGCATCCCTTACGTGATGGAACAGCTAGAGAGACACCGTGTATGGCTATTGGGGGACTCTGGGTACCCCAACCTGTCGTGGCTACTGACCCCAGTAAGGAATCCCCGGACCAGGGCAGAGGAACGGTACAATGAGGCCCATGGGCGTACTAGGAGGGTGATCGAACGCACCTTCGGCCTCCTAAAGGCCAGGTTTCGGTGCCTGCATATGACAGGTGGATCCCTAATGTACTCACCTAAGAAGGTGTGTCACATCATCGTGGCATGCTGCATGCTTCACAACCTGGCTTTGCGCCGCCAGGTGCCTTTCCTGCAGGAGGATGGTCGAGACGGTGGTGTTGTGGCAGCTGTGGAACCTGTGGAGAGTGACGAGGAGGAAGACGACGGGGCTGAAACAGACAACAGGGACAGAATCATTGCACAGTACTTCCAATAGGACACAGGTAACAATTCAAACATAATTTAGTAAATGTAAACTACTCTCCTGCATCTCTGCTGCCTGTCTATTTGCCCCAGTGTATGATGACTGAGTTGTGGCTTTTCCCTCCCTATTTCAGATCTGGGGTCCCCACTACGAGTCCTGTGCTTCGTTTCCCCATGGACTACAGCTTTGTGGCAGCGGTTTGTTGACTTCACTGTCTACAAGGACATATTTGCACTGTCATGTCAATTACAATATTTTGAAATCACAGCCAGACTCCAGATAGTTTTGTGCAAAATAGGTGTTTATTTCAGTGCTCAAAATGGGATGGGTGGTTTCAAGTGGGTGGG
The DNA here is from genome assembly GCF_031143425.1 of Pleurodeles waltl. NCBI lineage: Eukaryota > Metazoa > Chordata > Amphibia > Caudata > Salamandridae > Pleurodeles > Pleurodeles waltl. Next base: position 138,701,797 of record NC_090437.1, read on the forward strand.
GGCTATGGTGAAGGAATGTCCATGGCAGAGTCCAGAGTAACAGTCACACAGGTGCATTGTCCATAGGCCTGTGGAGAGATGGGGCATGGGCAGTTCAGGGATGGACAGGGTGACAATGTGGGACAGTGGGATGACATCAGGTGGTATCCTTTGCTGGCGGGGGTCTTGACATCCTACTCTGTCTTCTTGCGAGATCTCAGGGCCCTCTTGCGGGGTGGTTCTTCTCCTGCAGGAGGTGGGGGTCTGGTGGGCTGCTGTTGTGCGGGGGCCTCCTGTCCACTAGCGCCGGCGGAGGTGGTTGGCTGTTCTTGGTCCAGGCTAGTGGCAGGGGCCCTTTGTTGTTGTTGAGTGTCCGTCCTGGTGTTGATGAGTTCCTGCAGCAGCCCTACCATGGTAACCAGGGTGGAGGTGAGGGCTCTGATGTCCTCCCTGTACCCCCGATAGTGTTCCTCCAGCAGTACCTGGATCTCCTGGAACCTGGCCAGTACCGTCGCCATCGTCTCCTGGGAGCGGTTGTATGCTCCCATGATGGTGGTGAGGGCCTCGTGGAGAGTGGGTTCCCTGGGCCCGTCCCCCCCCTGTCGCACAGCTGCCCTCCCAGTTCCCCTGTTTCCCTGGGCCTCTGCCCCCTGGCCGGTGTGCCCACTACCACTGCCCCCAGGTCCCTGTTGTTGTTGGGGTGGTGGGTTATCCTGGGTGCCCTGTAGTGGTAGACACACCGCTGATTGACGCGCCCTGGAGACAGAGGCATGGGCCCGCTGGGTGGGAGCTGTGCTGGTGTTCCCAGAGGGGTTTGGGTCTGTAGTGGCCTGTGGCTGTCTGAGGGGAACCGACTGTCCAGAGGTCCCCGATGGTCCGGGCTGGTCATCAGTGTCCAGGTCGACAGAGCTGCTGTCATCGCTGACGGCCTCTTGGGTGGGGGGTGTGGAGAATTCTGGGCCCTCCGTGGCGGTGTGTTGGCGGTCGGGTCCTGCAGGGGTACAGAGGTATGGTTATAGTTTCAATGTGTGCCATATGGGTGTATCTGTGGGTTCCCGTGTCCCCAAGTGCTGGCATTCGTGTGTGGGGGCTTTGGTGAGGGTGGCTTGTGGGGGGAATGTGTATATGCATTGGGCATGCTTTGGTGATGGGTGTCCATGCTTAGTGGACGCATGCAGGCCTAGGGTTTGGGATGTGTGGGTTGTGATGGTGAGACATTGGCAGGGAATAGGTGTGCTGGGGGTGGGGGTGAGGATGGTGGTGGGGGTGAGGATGGTGGTGGGGGTGAGGGTGGGGGTGAGGATGGGGGTGGGGGTGAGGGTGGGGTTCGAGGATGGGGGTGAGGGTTGGGGTATGATTTGGCATGCAGGTGGGGGGGAAGCAGTATTGAAGCTTCAACTTACCAGAATCCATTCCTCCGCCGACTCCTGCGAGGCCGTCAGGATGCAGGATGTTCAAGACTTCCTCCTCCCATGTTGTAAATTGTGGGGGTTGAGGTGGGGGTCCTCCGCCAGTCTTCTGCACGGCGATGTTGTGCCTGGATACCATGGAAAGCACCTTCCCCCGTAGGTCGTTCCATCGCTTCCTGATGTCTTCCCGATTTCTGGGGTGCTGTCCCACAGCGTTGACCCTGTCGACAATCCTCTGCCATAGCTCCGTCCTCCGGGCAATGCTGGTGTATTGGACCTGTGTGCCGAAGAGCTGGGGCTCTACCCGAACGATTTCCTCCACCATGACCCTGAGTTCTTCGTCTGAGAAGCGGGGGTGTCTATGGGGTGCCATGGAGTGGTGTGTATGATGTGTGGGGTGGAGTATGTGTAGTTAGGTGTGTTGAGTGTGGTGGTGTGTGTTGTTTTGTGTGTGGATATTGTGTGGGTGATGGTGTAGTGTGCCTCTGTGTGATGGTGTTCTATGATCGCTGCTGTGTCTCTCAGTGCTTCTTTTTGGATTTTGGTCGAAGGGGTTTGTGGGTGATGTGGGAGTGTGTTTTATATTGTATTGTGTGTGTGGGAGTGGTGTGTGTATGTGTATCAGGTGTGTGGAATTCAAATCGTCCAATGTTGCTGAGTTTTGTTCGTTTGTGTGTATTCTGACCGCGGCGGTGTGTACCGCCAATGGAAAACCGCGTTTGAAAGACCGCTGCGTGGATTCGTGGGTCAGAATGGCATGGGCGTATTTCTGTTGGCGTGACGGTGGAGGTTTGGTCACCTCCACTTTTCCGCCGACCGCTGGTCTGGCGGTCTGTTGTGGCTGTCGGATTTTCGGCGGTTTGGCTGCTGCGGGTCAGAATGACCGTGGCGGATTGCCGCGACCGCGGCGGAATTATGGAGGATTTCTGACCGGCGGTAAGCGCCTTTTACCGCCGAGGTCAGAATGACCACCTAAATCTCATGCCATTTTTTTGGGGAGCACTAGCTCTCTGCTCTATAGTAATCAAGCCTTCGATTAGTCTTTCATCCCTCACAGCAACAACATCTTGTTTCCCAGCCTCTCCCGGGATTCTTTCCACCCTCATGATATCTGAGCAGATTAGGGATAGGCAATGACGTTTGTATCTGATCCAGTATATAAGTTTATTCTTTAGGGAGTCCTCATCCTCCATACTATTTTGGGCCAATTTCGGGACATTTAACAAATAAATAACATCAGCCCTAGGAGGCCTTAAATTTTCTTCAAGGTGTCTACCCTTTATAGTAGTGGGCACGCTGTCATTATATAATAGGGTATGAGGTTTAAGTGTATGTCCCACCTTTCCTCCTTGTGACCATGGTTTCGGGCGGATCTCCCATAGAGTATTCCCAGATTCTTGTTGTAACTCTCCTACCTTGACTGTTGGGTGATTACGTGACCCAATATTGCAATCATTGTCCCTTTTCGCGTTTTCTCGCGATGCACAGGGAACACTGGCTTTAATTAAGGTAGGGTTGGGCTGGGCATTCGGCCTCTGGGGAGATATTGGTCTTCTTTGTATGTTTAGTGATATTGTTGGAACCTCCCCTACACGCTGGTCTCTACGGGTTCCCCTGCCGCCCCCCTTTTCCACAAGAGCTGATAAAGTTCCTACTTCAAGTTTTAGCTCCCATTATATCATAAAGATTTGTTAAACTCCTAGTTTTACATTTTATGCGGTCATCTGGGTCTTGGTTAGCCGATGGTGTCTTTTCTATGACTGTCTGTACTAAAGGGGTGGTTTGATCGTGCTTGCCCATGGGTTTCCCCTCCTGGTTCTTCTGTACTTTATTCATAACGGGATCTACCAGGGCTGCATATTTGTTGGAACACACAGTATCACTCCTCTGCACATAGCCCTTCTTCCTAGTACTTTCTGCTGGAGTTGGGGGATGGCATAGGACCCGTATTGCGTCATCTTTGTGCCTGACTGGACTAATGTCAGGGTGTGGGTTTTCCTCTTGCTGGCCGTCACTCTCTTTCCTATCAATTGATTTCCCTTTCCCTAAATCTGATTTCTTTGCATAATAGGAAGTTATCTTTTTATCAGGACCACCCCGAGAGTTGGTTCTATTACTTAGTAAGGTTTCTACCTCCTCTATTAGGTCGTCAATTTCAGATATCGTACAGTTTCACCTGCATTCCTAAGTTTCTTTGTAATTTTCTCCTTTCCCCTTTCGTTTTCCCATACCTATTTATCTAACTACTTGATCCTTCTCCTCCACTAGGTCTAATACAAGGGCTTCCCTTCCTGCTCAAGTTTGCTCTTAGAGCCCTACGCCCCGGGATCTTATCTGCTGATACTATCTAAGTTGATCTGGAGTGCCAGATCAAAGATTAAAGGGACATGGCCCAGCCCAGCCTCTTCCAGGCACGGCTGGGCCTGCCCTTGGCCCGGGCTTTGTCCGGGTGCGTCCCGCGCTGCGGTTTGCCCCCCTGCGCTTTATAGCGCTCGTTGGATTGATAATGGGAGCAGGTGATGCAAAGATGGCTGCTTCCTGGGACCTCTAGGCAGTCTGGGAGCTGTAGTCCCCTTCGATTCCGGTGAGCGCGCCCCGTGCTGCGGTTTGGCCCCCTGCGCTTTATAGCGCTCGTTGGATTGATAATGGGAGCAGGTGATGCAAAAATGGCCGCCTCCTGGGGCCTCTAGGCAGTCTGGGATATGTAGTCCCCTTCGATTCCGGTGAGCACGTCCTGCGCTGTGGTTTGGCCCCCTGCGCTTTATAGCGCTCGTTGGATTGATAATGGGAGCAGGTGATGCAAAGATGGCTGCCTCCTGGGGCCTCTAGGCAGTCTGGGATATGTAGTCCCCTTCGATTCCGGTGAGCGCGTCCCACGCTGCAGTTTGGCCCCCTGCACTTTATATCGCTCGTTGGATTGATAATGGGAGCAGGTGATGCAAAGATGGCTGCCTCCTGGGGCCTCTAGGCAGTCTGGGATATGTAGTCCCCTTCGATTCCGGTGAGCGCGTCCCACGCTGCAGTTTGGCCCCCTGCACTTTATATCGCTCGTTGGATTGATAATGGGAGCAGGTGATGCAAAGATGGCTGCCTCCTGGGACCTCTAGGCAGTCTGGGATATGTAGTCCCCTTCGATTCCGGTGAGCGCGCCCCGTGCTGCGGTTTGGCCCCCTGCGCTTTATAGCGCTCGTTGGATTGATAATGGGAGCAGGTGATGCAAAAATGGCCGCCTCCTGGGGCCTCTAGGCAGTCTGGGATATGTAGTCCCCTTCGATTCCGGTGAGCACGTCCTGCACTGTGGTTTGGCCCCCTGCGCTTTATAGCGCTCGTTGGATTGATAATGGGAGCAGGTGATGCAAAGATGGCTGCCTCCTGGGGCCTCTAGGCAGTCTGGGATATGTAGTCCCCTTCGATTCCGGTGAGCGCGTCCCACGCTGCAGTTTGGCCCCCTGCACTTTATATCGCTCGTTGGATTGATAATGGGAGCAGGTGATGCAAAGATGGCTGCCTCCTGGGGCCTCTAGGCAGTCTGGGATATGTAGACCCCTTTGATTCCGGTGAGCGCATCCCGCGCTGCGGTTTGGCCCCCTGCGCTTTATAGCGCTCGTTGGATTGATAATGGGAGCAGGTGATGCAAAGATGCCCGCCTCCTGGGGCCTCTAGGCAGTCTAGGATATGTAGTCCCCTTCGATTCCGGTGAGCGCGTCCCCTATCCCCTATCATTCAGCTGACTTTGCGCGCAGTGAAGGTGTCTGGCTGGGGGAGGAGGTTTGTGAGTTCCCCTAGGCCAGGGCGAGTTCCGTAGGCTAAGCCCATTCATAAGGCATGGCCCTGTGGCCCCCTACCCCACTTCTGTAGAGTGCCAAGTACACCTGTGTCATCTATGTGTGCAGATGTCGTCCATAGCCTTGTAGGCCATTTCCCAGGAGTAGCACTGTAGAGCCCAACAGCGCGACGTAGTGCAGGGGGCTGCTGTGTGTGTATTGTCCGCCAACGGTAGCGGTAAGCCATGCACTCAACCTGTCTTTCTTCTGTTTCCCCCCCTTTTTGTGGTCTCCCTGTTTTTGTGTGCATTAGCATCATCAGGCGGAGGTACAGTGGTACCGGAGCACGAGGGAGCTGCATCCCACATGGGCATGGAGGCCCACACTACGGACTCTGAATACACCAGTGGGACGGAGGGCGAAGGGAGCACCACGGCGGTCACAGGATCTGCAACCAGCGACACGGACTCGTCCTCCGATGGGAGCTCCCTTGTGGTGGCGGCAATATCTGTGCCCCCACTTCAACAGGTACAGCTGCCACCCCCCTACCAGCACCGCCCTCCCAGCAGCCCCTCAGCGTGTGCCCCGTGCCCGCTCACCCAGGAGGGTGGGCATCACCTTCGCCCCAGGCACCTCAGCCCCTGCCCCTGACACCTCTGCTGCCCTCAGTGAGGAGGCCATTGACCTCCTCAGGTCCCTCACTGTTGGGAAGTCTACCATTTTGAATGCCAACCAGGGTGTAGAAAGGGAGTTGCAACACACAAATGCATTCCTGGAGGGCATTCATTCTGGTCAGGCTGCCCTTCATCGAACCGTTCAGACTCTGGCCTCAGATCTGATGGCAGCCATTGTCCCCGTCTCTAGCCTCCCCCCTCCAACTTCCTCCAATCCCCTGTACCTCTGCCTATCCCAAGCACACCATCAGACTAGCCTGCACACACCTCACCACACAAGGGAAGCTCAGGCAAACATAAGCACCACACATCCCACAGGCACTCACGCAAGCATCACACACATACAGACACACCAACATCCACTGCCTCTACTGTGTCCCCCTCCTCCTCATCTCCCTCCTCCCTCCCAGTCTCGTCTACACACACACCTGCATGCACTCCCTCTACAGCCACAACGTCCCGCACCAGCACACCCACCACCACACCCGCTCACGTGCACTCACCACCCCCACTACCATTTACACGTCCACTGTGTCCTCTCCCAGTGTGTCTGTGATGCCCCCTCCGAAGATACACAAACACAGGCACACACCTACCCAACAGCCATCCACCTCACGACAGCCTCCAGCGCATGCACCTGCACCCAAATCCACAAAAGTTACACCTCCTACAACCACAACCTCTTCCTCCACTCCCAAACCCCCTCCAGCTCCCCGTCCCAGTGTGTCCAAACAACTTTTCCTGTCCCCCCTTAACCTATTTCCCACCCCCCCGTCCAACTCATAGGTCTCGTACTAGCACCTCAGCCAAAAAAATCGCCGGGACCAGTGGTGCCTGTTGTTACAGGTATGTGGAGTGCACCGGCCACCAGGGCAGCCAGTGTGGCACGGAGCCACAGCACAGCCAGTCCCCCCCCTGTGAAGCACCAGAAGTTGGACAGTGCCCGGCGGGAGAGGGGGAAGACTCCAGCCATCCAAGCCGCTCACAGGGGTCCCGGGGGGAGTGTGGACTCTGCTGTGGCTCCTCCCAAGGTGGGGAAGGGGCAGAAGAAACCTGCAAAGTCTGAGAGGAGCAGCACGGCGGAGAAGATCGCCATCATCCCCGCTGGCGAGGAGGCCACCGCCAGCACCATCGTCACTGCCCAGGAGGCCACCGCCAGCCCCATCGTCACTGCCCAAGAAGAGGCCACCGCCAGCCCCATCGTCACTGCCCAGGAGGCCACCGCCAGCCCCATCGTCACTGCCCAGGAAGAGGCCACCGCCAGCCCCATTGTCACTGCCCAGGAAGAGGCCACCGCCAGCCCCATCGTCACTGCCCAGGAAGAGGCTACCGCCAGCCCCATCGTCACTACCCAGGAGGACCCCGCAAGCCACAGCCCAGTTGAGCCATGAAGGACCGCCAGGCACAGCCCAGCTGACCCGTGAAGGACCGCCAGCCACAGCCCAGCTGCACAATGACGGACCGCCATGGCAAGCACCGCTAAACAGGGCAAAGACCGCCATGGCAAGCACCGCTGAACAGGGTAAAGACTGCCATGGCCAGCACCGCTGAATTGGGCAAGCACCGCTGAGCAGGTCAGAAACTGGCAACTCAAGCACCACTGAACAGGGCAAGCACCTCTGAACAGGTCAGAAACTGGCAACTCAAGCACCGCTGAACAGGCCAAGCACCGCTGAACAGGGCAAAGACCGCCATGGCAAGCACCGCTGAACAGGGCAAGCACCGCTGAACAGGGCAAAGACCGCCATGGCCAGCACCGCTGAACAGGGCAAGCACCGCTGAACAGGTCAGAAACTGGCAACTCAAGCACCGCTGAACAGGGCAAGCACCGCTGAACAGGTCAGAAACTGGCAACTCAAGCACCGCTGAACAGGCCAAGCACCGCTGAACAGGGCAAAGATCGCCATGGCCAGCACCGCTGAACAGGCCAAGCACCGCTGAACAGGGCAAAGACTACCATGGCCAGCACCGCTGAACAGGGCAAGCACCGCTGAACAGGTCAGAAACTGGCAACTCAAGCACCGCTGACCAGGCCAAGGACCGCTGAACAGGGCAAGCACCGCTGAACAGGGCAAAGACAGCCATGGCAAGCACCGCTGAACAGGGCAAGCACCGCTAAACAGGGCATAGACCGCCATGGCCAGCACCGCTGAACAGGGCAAGCACAGCTGAACAGGTCAGAAACTGGCAACTCAAGCACCGCTGAACAGGTCAGAAACTGGCAACTCAAGCACCGCTGAACAGGCCAAGCACCGCTGAACAGGGCAAAGACCGCCATGGCCAGCACCGCTGAACAGGGCAAGCACCGCTAAACAGGTCAGAAACTGGTAACTCAAGCACCGCTGAACAGGCCAAGGACCGCTGAACAGGACAAGCACCGCTGAACAGGGCAAAGAACGCCATGGCAAGCACCGCTGAACAGGACAAAGACCGCCATGGCCAACACCGCTGAACAGGGCAAGCACAGCTGAACAGGTCAGAAACTGCCAACTCAAGCACCGCTGAACAGGGCAAGCACCGCTGAACAGGTCAGAAACTGGCAACTCAAGCACCGCTGAACAGGCCAAGCACCGCTGAACAGGGCAAAGACCGCCATGGCCAGCACCACTGAACAGGTCAGAAACTGGCAACTCAAGCACCGCTGAACAGGCCAAGGACCGCTGAAGAGGGCAAGCACCGCTGAACAGGGCAAAGACCGCCATGGCAAGCACCGCTGAACAGGGCAAAGACCGCCATGGCCAGCACCGCTGAACAGGGCAAGCACCGCTGAACAGGTCAGAAACTGGCAACTCAAGCACCTCTGAACAGGGCAAGCACTGCTGAACAGGTCAGAAACTGGCAACTCAAGCACCGATGAACAGGCCAAGGACCGATGAACAGGGCAAGCACCGCTGAACAGGTCAAAGACCGCCATGGCAAGCACCGCTGAACAGGGCAAAGACCACCAGGGCAAGCACCGCTGAACAGGGCAAAGACCGCCATGGAACACACCGCAAGCCCATTTGCGGTAGGGGCAGTGACGCAACTGGGACCGTCACAGGGTGAGTGCTGCACTCTGGGCACCAGTCTCCCTCCAGAACCAGTGGAGACATGCATCGACTTGAGAGACTGTGGCTTTGCACTCCCCAGGATGGTACAGTGGGCAAACCAACCACTGTAGAGACTTGAGAGACTGTGGCTTTGCACTCCCCAGGATGGCACAGTGGGCAAACCAAACACTGTAGAGACTTGAGAGACTGTGGCTTTGCACTCCCCAGGATAGTACAGTGGGCAAAATAACCACTGTAGAGATTTGAGAGACTGTGGCTTTGCACTCCCCAGGATGGTACAGTGGGCAAAACAACCACTGTAGAGTCTGGAGAGACTGTGGCTTTGCACTCCCCAGGATGGTACAGTGGGCAAACCAACCACTGTAGAGACTTGAGAGACTGTGGCTTTGTACTCCCCAGGATGGTACAGTGGGCAAACCAACCACTGTAGAGACTTGAGAGACTGTGGCTTTGTACTCCCCAGGATGGTACAGTGGGCAAACCAAACGCTGTAGAGACTTGAGAGACTGTAGCTTTGCACTCCCCAGGATGATACAGTGGGCAAACCACCCACTGTAGAGACTTGAGACACTGTGGCTTTGCACTCCCCAGGATACATCAATGGGCATGGAGCCCCCTCGTAGATCTGGCATCGTGCACTCATCCGGCTGAGGTGCCCCACCTTCCCTTCCCCCTGAGGTGCCTGTTGTATTTCTATCTGCTGCCCCAGCAGTGTTCTCTCCGTCATGTTCGGGTATCTTGTGTGGGCCTCGCCCATGCATTTTGGGCCCAGTGGTCCACGGACTGTGAATGATGCAAAACCTGCACTAATAATCGTGGTGTATATTTTTTTTATAGTGTATATATATATATATATATATATATATATATATATATATATATATATATATATGTGTGTGTATATATATATGTATATATATATATATGTGTATATATATATATATATATATATATATATGTATATATATATATATATATATATATATATATATATATATATATATATATATATGTATATTTTTGCTTACTGAATTTTGATTTATTACAATAGTTACACTAATTTCCTTTTGTCTTTGTATTCTTCCGGGGGGTTTGGGGGGTGTTACTGTAATGTATAGATAAGCATTGGTGTGTGTGTTGTAGTGGGTGAGGGTCGGGTGGGAGTTGGGGTGTTGAGTGTGTGTGTCCCTGTTTTTTGCCTCCCCCCTCCCCATGTCGTAGGTGCAGTACTCACCGTGCTCTTCGCCGCCGGCGTTGGTGCTCCTCGTAGAAGAGCAGGAAGACTAGCGCTGGGAGAATATGAAGTTACGGCTCCATAGTGCCCTCCTTCCTCGTGAAGTGTGTAGAGGTGAGCGTTTTCCCTTCGAAATGCCTGTTTCCGCCGTGTTTTTATCCGCATTGAATCCGCCCCAGAAAAGGTGGCGGATTGGCCTGTCATAATAGTGTGGGGGGTACATTGCGGCTGTTTGTTTGTACCGCCGTGGCGGAAGGAGTGTTAAAGGGGCTGTCTTTGTTGGCAGTTTCCGCCACAGTAGTAATTGCAAAAATTTTACCGCCGGCCTGTTGGCGGTCTTACTGCCACTTTAACACCATCCGCCAGGGTTGTAATGACCCCCTATGTTTCTAGTTGGCAGAGGCTTGCACCTTGTCCATGGAGGGAACACAATCTTAGTCATGGTAAGTCAGATAGACACTTTAAAATAACATGTGCTCACAGTGTGGTAGCTTGGAACAGAGCAGTCAGGCTTAACTTAAGAGGCGATGTGTAAAGTATTTGTGCAACACTTAAATTACAGTAACACAGTGAAAAACATCACAAAGAGACCAAACGCCAGTTTAGAAAAATAGAGAATATTTATCTGAGTAAAACAAGACCAAAATGAAAAACAACCCAAAAAAATCCTGAGATATTAAGGAGCATATTTATACTCTGTTTGCGCCGAATGTGCGTCAAAAATTTTCTTCAGTGTGAGTCATTTTTGGGATGCGGGAAACTGCCTTGCGTTAATGACATGCAAGGTAGGCGTTCCCGCCCAAAACTGGACTTTAAGGCCTGTGCGCCTTTATATAACCCTGCGTCATTTTGACGCACAGGAGAGGGTGAGCCTTAAAAAACGGCACACAGCCTGATGTGCGCCGTTTTTTAACGCCTGGGTCAGGGCAGGCGTTAAGGGACCTGTGGGCTCACTTCCATGGTCTCTGACCATAGAAGGAGTCCAGAGGTGCCCTTCCCTGCCCAAAGGGACACCCCCTGCCACCCTCGCCCACCCCTGGAGGACACCCATGGATGGGGGACCTATCCCAGGTAAGTACAGGTGAGTTGAGGTAAGTATTTTTTTTAATGTTTTTAAAGTGGCATGGGGGCCTAATTTGGTCCCCCCTACATGCCACTGTGCCCAATGACCATGCCCAGGGGACAAAAGTCCCCACGGGCATGGCCATTGGGCAAGGGGGCATGACTCCTGTCTTTGCTAAGACAGGAGTCATTTCAATGGGGGTTGTGCATCAAACAATGGCGCAAGTCCGGTTTGAGGCATGATTTTTGCCTCAAACCTGACATGCACCATTTTTTTACGCACAACCGCCATTTTCCCCTACGCCGGCGCTGCCTGGTTTGAGTCTTTTTTTTAAAACTCTGACCAGTCGGCAGCACCGGCTAACGTCAGTCCCTCCTACAGCACAGCGCACATCAAGCAGTAGGTCAACACAGCAATGCAGTTAGCAGAGTGGCAGTCCCTCCTGGGAGTAGAGAAGACCTTCTTCCTGGCAGAATGTCCTTGGTTCCAGTAGAGTTCTGATGTGGTGGGGTTTGGGGTCTAGTACTTATACCCAGATGTGCCTTTGAAGTGGGGAAGACTTCAAAGAGGCCTTTGAACATCACAAGGTCTCTGCCCTTCCTTCCCTGGCTCCAGACACTCTACGGGGGTTATGCAGCACTTTGTGTGGGGAGAGGCAAATCCCTATTCAGGTGCAAGTGAGGCAGTGCTAAGCACCGCCTCTCCAGCAAGCCAGTTAATGGCCCATTAAGGCCCATCAAGTCACACCTAATCTCCCATTGTGTGTGGCTGTCTAGAGGGAATGCACAAAGCCCAGCTGTTATACACCCCGGAAATGTATTCAGAGACATTCAGAGGCACATAATGAATTAAGCAAGAACATGCCGAGGTTCTAAAAATTGCATTTACAGGCTTACAATTTAAAATCCAACTTCACCATAAGTTGTGATTTTAAATTGTGAGTCCAGAGACACCAAACTGCATATTTCTATTTTCTCCTTTTAAAATTACACTTAAAAGATGTTATAAGACAATCTCAATGTTAACCTATTGGAGAGATAGACCTTGCAGTAGTGAAACACATTTGATATTTTTCACTACCAGGACAAGTTAAACCTAAAAGTACATGTACAACTCTTTAAATACTTTTACCCCAGACATTGGGGTTAATTATGGCCTGCCTTAGGGGTGATTTATATGTAATAAAAAAGAAGGTTTTAATAGGGAGAATATTTTTGACTTCTATTGAAGGGGAGGCAATTTCAGGCAGGAGACTGTAGTGTTTGCCGGCATTTTGGCAAACCCTTTTGAAGGATTCCCTGAGGGGTCAGATCGGGCACACCCCTCCTCTGCGAGGAGCTATGGACGTGCCCTTGTGACATATGGCAAAAGGGTTAATATAGGAGTGGGTGGTGGCGCGAAAGCTAGTTGGAATGTGCTGCGTGCGCTATGCCCAGTTAATAAACGTATGGACACAGTGCATCTTGGGCCTAGCATCTTATTCCACACAACACCCACTGTACATTGATAACGAGGGTGTGTCACCCCGTGCTTGCCTACCTGCTCCAGTGCCTCTGCAGCCTTGCCACACAGCGTCCTGGTCGGCAGCCATCTGCTCCCTCCACCGGGCTGTGGACCCTGTCTGCCCCATCTTTGGTCCCGCGGCCGTGGTCGCAGCGGCGTCCACCTGCTGCCTTGCTGCCCCCAGCCGGTGGCCCCCGCACCACTGGTCTTTGGTGCCTGGAGGCATCCCGCCCTTCGTTGCCCCGGCGGCTACGTGCTGCTGCTGTCCAGAGCCGTCGTCACTGTAACGCTTCCTGCTGTCTCCCACCACTGATCTCTGCTCCACTGATCCTCGGAGCCTGGAAGCACCCCGCCCATCACTGTTTGGTGCTCCGACGGCTGGGCTGTTAGAATGCAGTTCCCTTAACAATGAGGGGCCGTGTTTGCCTGGATCTTCGAGGAAGCTGCCTGCCACGCGCCCCAGCACACAGCAGCTGTTTGCCAGGTACTGTGCCTTCTTGTTCCCTGTGGCAGCCTGCATGTGACACAATCTGCACTGTTTGGAGAAGGCCTTCCCAACCCCATACCCTGCCACTGTTTGGGCACCTTTCAGGCTCCCGGTTGTACAACACTTCTGGTTCCACATCAGACTAGCCCCACTGACTGAACCTGTGCAAGGGAGGAAGTGTAAAGCCTCAATGCTGGCCACTCAACCCAGCCAAGAAAACCCACCTCCCCAAGACAACTAGCAACTGCCTGTTGCCCCCCAAGACATGGCCAGCATACCAGCCCTGGAACCATTCACAATCACGGGAGCTCCTCCCACACAAGCCGCAAGGTGGAAAGCCTGGATTGAACATCTTGAAACCTACTGCGAGGCGCTGGAGGTTAAAGATGAATAGAAAAGACCATTGCTCCTACACCTGGGTGGAGCTGACATACACAAAGGGGGTCATTACAACATTGGCGGTAAAAGCCGCTTACCGCCGTGCAGAAGACCGCCAATACACCGCCGCGGCAGCGGCAATCCGCCACAGCTATTATGACACACATCTTGGAATCCGCCGAAATTCAGACACCCACACAAGACCGCCACACCAAAGGTCAGTGATAAACTGGCGGAAACAAATCCTCCACCTCCACGCCAACAGAAACACGCCCATGCTATTACGACCCACGAATCCACGCAGTGGTCTTTTAACTGCGGTATTCCATTGGCGGTACACACCGCCGCGCTCAAAATACACACACATCTCCAAAACACCGCCACATTGGACAATTACAAATACACACACCTGACACACCAAAAAACAACACTCCCACACACCCAATACAATATAAAACACACACCCACATCACCCACAAACCCCTACGACCAGAATTTCTAGACGAAGGCGACAGAGAGAGAGCACAGAATAGACAACCCCACTACACAGAGGCACACAACACCATCACCCACACAACATCCACGCACAAAACACCACACACCACTTCACTCACCACAACCATCACCACATACACCACCCCACACATCACCCACACCACCCCATGTCACGCCAAAGACACCCCCACTTCTCTGAGGAGGAGCTCAGGGTCATGGTGGAGGAAATCGTCCAGGTAGAGCCACAGCTATTTGGCTCACAGGTACAGCACACATCAATAGCCAGGAAGATGGAGTTATGGCGCAGAATAGTGGACAGGGTGAACGCCGTGGGACAGCACCCAAGAAATAGGGAGGACATCAGGAAGAGGTGGAACGACCTACGGGGGAAGGTGCGTTCAACGGTCTCCAGGCACATCATCGCGGTACAGCGGACTGGCGGCGGACCCCCATCTCCTCCCCCACAACTAACAACATGGGAGGAGCAAGTCTTGACCATCATGCATCCAGAGGGCCTCGGAGGAGTCGGTGGAGGATGGGACACTGGTAAGTCAAATCTTAAATATCATATCCCCCACCCTACCTGCATGCTATCACACACCCCTACCCTCACCCCCTCCCCTATCACTACAACTCCTCACTAATGTACCCATGACACAAACCACCCATCCCAACACCAAGCCCTGCATGACACAACTAAGCATGGACACCCCTCACTAAAGCATGCCCACTGCACATACCCAGTACACCCCCCTAACTATCACCACACAACCCCACACACAGGAATGCTTGCACTGGGGTACACAAACACCCACCCATTGCACACCATTACACACACACATGCAATAATCTAGCTCTTTTGCCCCTGCAGGAACCCGAAGGACCGTCACCACACCAGAGGGTCCAGACAACACCACTCCACCCCCAGAAGAGGCCCACAGTGACGAGAGCAGCTCTGCCCCACTGGATCCTGATGACCAGCCCGGGCCATCGTGGGCCTCGGGACAGTTGGTTCCCCTTGCACAGGCACAGTCCAACACTGACCTTCCACCCTCTGGTAACACCAGCACAGCACCCACCCAGCGGGCCCAAACCTCCCTACCCAGGACAGGTCAATCAGCAGTGTGTCCACCACTACAGGGCACCCAGGGTAACCCACCACCCCAACAACAACAGGGACCTGGGGGCAGTGGTAGTGGGCACACGGTCCAGGGGACGGAGGCACAGGAACACAGGGGAACTGGGAGGGCTGCTGTGCGACAGGGGGCGGACAGGCCAAGGGAACCCACTCTCCACGAGGCCCTCCCCTCCATCATGGGAGCATACCACCACTCCCAGGAGACGATGGCGACGGTCCTGGACAAGTTGCAGGAGACCCTGCGACTGCAGGACGAACTGTATTTGGGGTTCAGGGAGGAGCTCAGGACCATCAGCTCCGCCCTGGGCACCATCGTAGGGGTGCTGAAGGACATACAGCAGACCTTGAGGGACACTGTGGCACTCCAAGGGGCCCCTGACACTAGCCAGGACGATGAACTGCCCACCACCTCCGCCGGCGCTAGTGGACAGGACGCCCCGCCACAGGACCACCACACCAGCACCCCACCCCCTGCAGACGGACAACCACCACGCAAGCGGTCCCTGAGATCCAGGAACAGGACAGAGCAAGATGGCAAGACCCCGGCCAGGAAATGAGACCACCCTGATTGTCCTCCCACTGTACCACTTTGTTACCCTGTCCATACTTATACTGCACCAGCTCCACTTCCTATGCCCAGATGGGCAGTGCACTTGTGAGACTAATAGACTGGACTCTGCCATGGACATTCCTCCGCCATCACCCATCCTCATTTTACAACCACATCCCATTTGTGAGCACTTCAATAAACACCCTTGAAACACAAAACAATCTGGACTCAGTCTGTGATTTAGTAAATATGTATTATCAATGACAGTGTCATAATGGGTATACCATTGTAAAGCTAACACACCTATGTCACACATCACAAGCCCTTGAAGGATGCAAGCAGTTGACACGTAGGTAACCACACCTGTGAAACCGTAATGGAAGGGTACAACTCAGTTACCAAATAGTGATTTAAATCGAGAAACAGGATAGAGGTAGACGTGTGAAAGTTAATGTAATGCTAAAAAAGAAAATGTTCTCACCTATGTCTCACTGGAAATATTGCTGTATGACTGACTCCCTGTTGTCATTGTCTTCTTCCTCAGCTTCATCCTCATCACTGTCCATAGGCTCCACAGACTCCACAGCTGCTACAACACCGTCATCGGGATCATCCTCCTCCAGAAAAGGCACCTGGCGTCGCAAAGCCAAATTATGGAGCATGGAGCAGGCGATGATGATGTCGCACATCTTCTTCGGTGAGTAGAATAGGGATCCACCTGTCATATGGAGGCACCTGAACCTGGCCTTCAGGAGGCCGAAGGTGCGTTCGATCACCCTCCTAGTCCGCCCATGGGCCTCATTGTACCGTTCCTCTGCCCTGGTCCTGGGATTCCTCACTGGGGTCAATAGCCAGGACAGGTTGGGGTAACCAGAGTCCCCCAATAGCCACACACGGTGCCTCTGGAGTTGACCCATCATATCAGGGATGCTGCTATTCCGCAGGATGTAGGCGTCATGCACTGAGCCAGGGAACATATCATTTACCTGGGATATGTACTGGTCTGCCAAACAGACCATCTGAACATTCATGGAATGATAACTCTTCCTGTTCCTGTACACCTGTTCAATGCTGCGGGGGGTAGCAAGGCCACATGTGTCCCATCAATGGCACCTATGATGTTGGGGATATGTCACAGGGCATAGAAGTCACCTTTCACTGTGGGCAAATCCTCCACCTGAGGGAACACGACGTAGCTGCGCATGTGTTTCAGCAGGGCAGACAACACTCTGGACAACACGTTGGAAAACATAGGCTGGGACATCCCTGATGCCATGGCCACAGTTGTCTGAAAAGGAAAAGGAAAGGAGCAGTGAGAGCACCTGCACGTCAGGGGGGATTCCAGTCGGATGGCGGATTGGTGACATCAGGTCTGGCTCCAACTGGGTACATAGTTCCTGGATTGTGGCACGGTCAAACTGGTAGGTTATGATGACATGTCTCTCTTCCATTGTCAACAGGTCCACCAGCGGTCGGTACATCGGAGGATTCCGCCATCTTCTCACATGTCCCAGCTGACGGTGCCTGCGAAGGACAACAGCGAAGAATCAGTCATTATTCCTCCCGGTATGTACCCACAGTTACACACAAGACTACATCACTCACAAAACCCTTCCTGTATGTGTGTTGAGTGTAGGCCTAGCTATGTGTGACGCAGTAGTAAATGAAGCCATGTGGGCCCCTGAAATGGCGGCTGCCTGACCTCTAAACTGGGACAATGGGATTGTGGGGTAACTGCGCTGGCGTTGCACACCGTCGCGGTAGGCGGTCGTAGACCGCGGCGCAATGCTGCATTGGTTAACATCGGACCCTATCGGTCCCAGTAGCCAATGAACAGGTGCGCTGGTGGTGATGATGCGCACCGCCGTGGACGTCACCGCCGTGGAAGTCACCGCCGCGGACGTCACCGCCATTTTCTATCTGTTCAATCACTAGATACCTGACCTTCGACAGGAGAGGACCTACACTGCAAGTGCTGCTGTGACCTCGGTCTGGCAGTGACGATGGCTTCTGCGACTGGGGAAAGGGTCCCTGCCTTCACTGCACAGGAGTTGGAGAAACTGGTAGACGTGGTCCTCCCCCAGTACACGCTACTCTACGGTCCTCCAGACCAACAGATTAGTACACAGGGAGCACGTTGTATGGGCTAGGCCTGGGTGGAGAGGGCTGGTTGGAAGAGGGAAGGGGGCAGAGTTCATAGAACATTAATGCATGGGAATGAATGGGCCAAATGGCCAGAGTAGGGAGGGGGCCACTCACAACGACGGTGCAGTTGGTAATGACTGTTCCTCTTCCCTTGTGCATGTCATGTAGGTCAGCGCCCACCAGAAGAGGGACATTTGGCGTGCCATCGCCAAGGAGGTCCGGACCCTGGCGGCCCACCAGAGACGGGGCACCCACTGCCGCAAGAGATGGTAGGACATTCGCCGCTGCAGCAAGAAGACGGCGGAGGCTCAGCTGGGGATGGCCTCCCAATGTGGGAGGGGTGCCTGTCGCACCATGACCCCCCTGATGTTCCGGATCCTGACGGTGGCCTACCCGGAGTTGGATGGGCGCTTGAGGGCATCACATCAGACACAAGGGGGTGAGTACACTCTCATTCTGGGGACTTTGTTGCAGTGGAGGTGTCTGGGTGGGGGAGGTGGGCTGTGGGTGTCCTTAGGCCAGGGCGAGTTAGGTAGACAAGGCCCCTCCATAATGTAGGCCATGTGCCTACCTCAGCAGAGTGCCAAGTCGAGGTATAGTTGCCCCTGTGGCATCCATGTGCGCAGATGTCCACCATTGCCATATAGGCCAGATCCCAGAAATGGCATGTGCAGAGGACAGGAGCACGGCGTAATGCAGGGGGCTGCTGCGTTTGTCTTGTCCGCCAACGGTAGCGGTATGCCATGCACTAAAACTCTCTTTCTTCTGTCTCCCCCCCTTTTTCTGCTCTCCCTGTCCTTTTGAACATCAGCATCAACAGGCGGAGGTACAGTGGCACCGGAGCATGAGGGAGCTGCATCCCACATGGCCATGGAGGGCCACACCACGGACTCTGAATGCACCAGTGGGACGGAGGGCTAGGGGAGCTTCACATTGGCCACTGGATCACCAAGCAGCGACACAGACTTGTTCGACAATGGGGGCTCCCTTGTGGTGGCGGCACCATCTGTGCCCCCCACCTCTACAGGTACAACCGCCACCTCCCCTACCAGCACCGCCCTCCCAGTAGCCCCTCAGCCTTCGCCCCGTGCCCGCTCACCCAGGAGGTTGGGCATCACCTTTGCCCCAGGCACATCAGGCCCTGCCCCAGTCACCCCTGCTGCCCTCAGTGAGGAGGCCATTGACTTCCTCTGGTCACTCACTGTTGGGCAGTCTACCATTGTGAATGCCATCCAGGGTGTAGAACGAGAGTTGCAACACGGTAATGCATTCCTGGAGGGCATTCATTCTGGTCAGGCTGTCCTTCAGCGAACCCTGCAATCTCTGGCCTCAGCACTGATGGCAGCCATTGTCCCGGTGTCTAGCCTACCCCCTCCAACTTCCTCCACCCAGACCCAATCTCCTGTACCCCAGTCCATCCCAAGCACACCTACAGACCAGCATGCACACAAGTCAACACACACAAGTAGCTCAAGCAAACATAGGCACCACACACACCACAGGCACTCACGCAAGCAACACACACATACAGACACAGCAACATCCACTGTGTCCCCCTCCTCCTCTTCTCCCTCCTCCCTCCCAGTCTCGTCTACACACACACCTGCATGCACCACATCTACAGGCACCATGAATCGCACCAGGACACCCAGCACCACAAGCTGCTCACCTGCACTCACCACCTCCACTGCCATTTACACGTCCCCTGTGTCCTCTCCCAGTGTGTCTGTGACGCACCCTCCCAAAGTACACACACGCCGGCAATCACTCACCCAACATCCATCCACCTCACGACAGCCTCCAGTACATGCACCTGCACCCAAAACAGCTAAAGTGACACCTCCGACAACCACCTCCTCTTCCTCCACCGCCAGACCCCCTCCAGCTACCCATCCCAGTGTTCGTCAGAAACTGTCCCTCTGTAAAATTGACCTTTTTGCCCCCACCCCCCTCTAATTCATCAGTAGCGCCTCAGCCAAAAAGCCTACAATACCAGTGGTGCCTGTTCAAGATTTGTGGAGTGCACCGGCCACCAGGGCAGGCTGTAGGACCCGGAGCCAAGGCACTGGCAGCCCACCCCCTGTAAAGGCTCTAAAATTGGAGAGTGGACGACGGGACCGTGTTAAGACTCCTGGTGGGAAAACAACTGACATGGGTTCCAATGGGATTGGAGAGTCAGCTGTGACTCCACCAAAGGTGGGGAAGGGCCAGAGGAAGTCTGCCCAGCCTGTTGTGAGTGTCACGGTGGAGAAGTGCGCCATCATTTCCGGCGGTCGAGACACAACCGCCAGCACCGTCGTCCCTGGTCCAGAGACCACCGCCAGAGTCAGTGCCCAGGAGGGCCCAAGTATCGTCACTGGTCAGGAGACCACCGCCACCGCTGGAGTCAGTGCCCAGGAGGGCCCAAGTATCGTCACTGGTCCAGAGACCACCACCAGAGTCACAGCCCAGGAGGGCCCAAGTATTGTCACTGGTCAGGAGACCACCGCCCCCGCCGGAGTCAGTGCCCAGGAGGGCCCAAGTATCGTCACTGGTCCAGAGACCACCGTCAGAGTCACAGCCCAGGAGGGCCCAAGTATCGTCACTGGTCCAGAGACCACCGCCAGAGTCATAGCCCAGGAGGGCCCAAGTATCGTCACTGGTCAGGAGGCCAAAGTCAGTGCCCAGGAGGGCCCAAGTATCGTCACTGGTCCAGAGACCACCGCCAGAGTCACAGCCCAGGAGGGCCCAAGTATCGTCACTGGTCAGGAGACCACCGCCAGAGTCAGTGCCCAGGAGGGCCCAAGTATCGTCACTGGTCAGGAGACCACCGCCACCGCCGGAGTCAGTTCCCAGGAGGGCCAAAGTATCGTCACTGGTCCAGAGACCACCGCCAGAGTCAGTGCCCAGGAGGGCCCAAGTATCGTCACTGGTCAGGAGACCACCGCCACCGCCGGAGTCAGTGCCCAGGAGGGCCCAAGTATCGTCACTGGTCCAGAGACCACCGCCAGAGTCACAGCCCAGGAGGGCCCAAGTATCGTCACTGGTCAGGAGACCACCGCCAGAGTCACAGCCCAGGAGGGCCCCGGCTGCCACAGCCCCGCTGGGCAATGATGGAACGTAATGCCACACACCAATGTCCAGTGTAGAGAACGTCATGCCACACACCAATGTCCAGTGTAGAAGACGTAATGCCACACACCAATGTCCAGTGTAGAGAGCGTCATGCCACACACCAATGTCCAGTGTAGAAGACGTTATGCCACACACCAATGTCCAGTGTAGAAGACGTCATGCCACACACCAATGTCCAGTGGAGAGAATGTCATGCCACACACCAATGTCCTTATCAGAACCACCATGTCAAAGCACCGCTGATCAGGGCAAAGACCGCCATGGCAAAGCACCGCTGACCAGTCCAGAGCCGCCATGTCAAAGCACCGCTAAACAGGGCAAAGACATCCATGGCAAAGCACTGCTGAATAGTCCTGAACCGCCATGTCAAAGCACCGCTGAACAGGGCAAAGACCGCCATGTCAAAGCACCGCTGAACAGGGCAAAGACCGCCATGTCAAAGCACCGTTGAACAGGGCAAAGACCGCCATGGCAAAGCACCGCTGAATAGTCCTGAACCGCCATGGCAAAGCACCGCTGAACAGGGCAAAGACCGCCATGTCAAAGCACCGCTGAACAGGGCAAAGACCGCCATGGCAAAGCACCGCTGAACAGGGCAAAGACCGCCATGGCCAAGCACCGCTGAACAGGGCAAAGACTGCCATGGCAAAGCACCGCTGAACAGTCAAAGACCGCCATGGCAAAGCACCGCTGAACAGTCCTGAACCGCCATGTCAGAGCACCGCTGAACAGGGCACAGACCGCCATGGCAAAGCACCGCTGAACAGGGCAAAGACCGCCATGGCAAAGCACCCCTGAACAGGGCAAAGACCGCCATGGCAAAGCACCGCTGAACAGTCCTGAACCGCCATGTCAAAGCACCGCTGAACAGGGCAAGCACCGGGTAGGAATGAATGGACCGCCACATTAGGAATCCTCATCCCATGTGCAGCTGGGACAGTGACAGGACACGACCTTTCACGGGGAGACTCATCCAGTCTGGGCACCAGTCCACCCCAGTACCAGTAGAGACCTGCATCAACTTGAGAGACTGTGGCTTTGCACTCCCCAGGATGGCACAGTGGGCAAACCACCCACTGTATAGACTTGAGAGACTGTGGCTATTCACTCCCCAGGATGGCACAGTGGTCAAACCACCCACTGTAGAGACTTGAGAGACTGTGGCTTTGCACTCCCCAGGATGGCACAGTGGGCAAACCACCCACTGTATAGACTTGAGAGACTGTGGCTTTGCACTCCCCAGGATGGCACAGTGGGCAAACCAACCACTATATAGACTTGAGAGACTGTGGCTTTGCACTCCCCAGGATGGCACAGTGGGCAACCCACCCACTGTAGAGACTTGAGAGACTGTGGCTTTGTACTCCCCAGGATGGCACAGTGGGCAACCCACCCACTGTAGAGACTTGAGAGACTGGCTTTGCACTCCCCAGGATGGCATAAATGAGCATGGAGCGCCGTCGTGGATCTGGCTTTGCAGTCATCCGGCTGAGGTGCACCCCCTTCCCCCTGAGGTGCCTGTAGTATTTCTATCTGATGCCCCGGCAGTGTTCTCTCCGATTGTGGTCAGGTATCGTTTGTGGGCCTCGCCCATGCATTTTTGGACTGATGGTGCACGGACATTGTTATGTACATATCTGCACTACTTCTCGTATTGTATATACTTATGACTGATTTTCAAATATATATCTGTATATTTTTGTATGACATGTATATTGGCACATTACATTGTTTGACCGATTTTCGCTTTGTGTTTTCATTCTTTCGGGGGGATTGTGGGTTGATACTGTGATTTTTTGTGAATGCATTGGTGTAAATGTTGTAATATGCGAGGGTGGGGGTGGGAGTGTTTGGTGGGTGTCCCCCTAACTTTTGCCTCCCCCCACCCCCGTGTCGTAGGTGCAGTAGTCACCGTTGTCTTCGGCGCCTACGTAGCTGTTGGTCATAGAGGAGCAGAAACACAAGGGCAGGGAGTATTTGGAGTTCCGGCTCCATGTAGTCCTCGTTCCTCGTGGGATATGTTCAGGTGAGCGTTTTCCCATAGCAAAAGCTGTTTCCGCCGTGTTTTTATCCACGGTGAATCTGCCCCGGAAAAGGTGGCGGATTGGCGGGTTGTAATACTGTGGGCGGTACATTGTCTCCCGCCTGTCTGTTGGCGGTGACCGCCGCGCTGCTTGTCTGTACCGCCATGGCGGGCGAAGTGTTAAAGTGGCTGTCTTTGTTGGCGGTTTCCACCACAGTCATAATTCCCTTTTTTTGTCCGCCGGCCTGTTTGCGGTATTACCGCACCTTTAACACCGTCCACCAGGGTTGTAATGACCCCCAAAGTATCCAAAGCAGTGACTGAAGCAGTCCCCCACACGACGCCACGCTGAAGGATGCCATCTTGGCACACTTTGAACTGTTTGCAAACCCAGACTACGAACGTTTTCTGTTGCACAAGGCGTGCCAAAAGTCGGAAAAGTAGCTGGACGTCTGTGAGCTAGCCAGCACGTGCACACTTCCAGATGAGGAGGACAAGATCAGGGCCCAATTTATCCAAGGATGTGCTTCCTCTAACATGGAACAATCAACAACAGTCCAGGTAAAAAACGAACCTATCAACGCAGTGGCCACAGGTACCTCCAAGAGCCGAGCGATGCAAGGCGGGGTGAAGTCAAAAGACAAACTTTGCAGATGGTGTGGTGGCTCCCTGCCCCACCCAGGCAGCTACCCTGCCAGAGAAAAAACCTGTAGTGCCAAACTCAATCATTTTGCGAAAGTGTGATGCTTAACGCCCAAGGCACTGCCCACCCCCAAGAAAACTGTTAAGGCAGTCGCTGCCCTCCCCAACACATCATACGAAAGTGACATGGATGATGATCTGCAAGTAGTCCATGTGGTAAGGGCAGTAAACAAAGGAGCAACCTGCAGCTGACTGCTACCCACTTGTCAAGTCACCATGCAGAGCCACTTTATACCAACTTTAATGGACACAGGGGCCTCGATCAATCTCATGGTTGCAGAGATGTTCCACAACCTAAAAACGCAACCCCCGTTGAAACCGACCAAAGTACTGGTGTACGCTTTTGGGAACACCTGGCCGCTTAAGACAATGGGCGTCTTCACAGCCGACATTGATCACGAAAGCACAAAGCTTGCCACAAAGGTCTATGTGTCGAAGGAGGGATCTGGTTTCCTACTCAGCTGCCAGACTGCCCAAGACCTGAGCCTGGTTCACTTCGTGTTCAGCGTCCACGCCAATTGTTTGGGAGATCTCACCAAAGAGTTCAACATCTTTTTTAGTGCCATTGGCTGCCTCAAAGGAACACCCCTCCAACTACACATCGACGACTCGGTGGCTCCTGTAGCCCCCCGACACCGGCAAGTAGCTTTCTACCTGCGCCCAAAAGTAGAGCGAGAACTACGGTTCCTAGAACAAGCCGGAATTATCGAAAAGGTGTCAGGGCTAGCACCCTGGGTCTCCCCGATCGTCTTAGCAAAGAAGCCAAAACAGCCAGATCTGGTCCGCATCTGTGTGGATATGCGCATGTCCAATCTGGCCATCAAGCTGGAGATGCACCTTACCCCGACGATATCATAGGAGAGCTCTCAGTGTCCAGATGGTTCTCCAGAATGGATCTTTGCTCTGGGTACCACCAGATGGTGCTGCACCCAGACTCCTGGCCAATAATGACATTCTTCACTCCCATGGGCCTCTGGAGGTACACATGCCTGAACTTTGGCATATCTAGCGCTTCAGAGATATTCCAAAATACAATCAGAGGGGTCCTGGAAGGGCTTGCAGGCGTTTTGAATGTAAGTGATGATATGTAAGTGATGATATCCTTGTACAAGCCCCCACGCTTGAATGTCACCTGGCTCGCTTGCGGGCAGTGTTCACCAGACTGCAGGAGCATGGACTAACGTTCCATCAGGAAAAGTGCGAGTGTCAGGGAGACCAGATCCTCGGGCCTGCGTACGCTCCCAACATGTCCACCACTAGACAGCTCCAAAACTCTGAATATCACAGAGCCTGAGTGAGTCCAAGCGGGGGAAAAGGGGATTAGGTAGGGAACAGCTGCGAAGGAGACCTGTAGGAAGCAAAAGGTTAAACAACACAATATCAAGATTTGATCACATTGACTTTCACTAGACTATGGTTCTAAGCATTGCCATACTGTAACCATGGATAACTTAAGAAAGGACTAAAACTAGACCTCAAGAAGTCTGGGACCCTGGAAAGGAATCAAGAATGGTTAATACAATGTTTCATATGAACTTTTCATGAAAAGTTACACACTGTCTAGGAATATAAGAACCTTCTAGAATAAAGTTTCAGAACAAACATTGCATCTTTACATGAAAACAAAAAGTGATCTGAAACCTTCCCTGGAAAATAATAGGAATTGTACTAAGGACTTAGGGGGTCATTCTGACCTCGGCGGTAAAAGCCGCTTACCGCCGGTCAGAAGGCCGCCACAATACCGCCGCGGCCAGCCGCCACGGACATTCTGACCCACAACTGCAAAACCTCCGAAAATCCGCCCTCCACTGCAGTCCGCCACATCAGCGGCCAGCAGTAAACTGGAGAAGACCAAACCTCCACCGCCACGCCAACAGAAATACGCCCATCCCATTATGACCCGCAAATCGACGCGGCGGTCATTCAACCGCGGTATTCCATTGGCGGTACACACCGCCGCGGTCAAAATACACACACATTTACAAACCCCTACCACATTGGACAATTTGAAAGGCACACACCTGAAACACATACACACACCACTCCCACACATCCAATACCATATAAAACACACACCCACATCACCCACAAACCCCTACCAACAAAAACCAGAGACGAAGGAGAGAGAGAGACACATCAGAGAATAGATAGCCAGACACACAGAGGCACACCGCAACATCACACACACCACATAGAAGCACAAAGCACCACACACCAACACACACATCACACATACACCACCCCACACCTCATACACACCACCCCATGGCACCACAAAGGCACCCACGCTTTTCGGACCAAGAACTCCGGGTCATGGTGGAGGAGATCATAAGAGTGGAACCCCAGCTCTTCGGCTCACAGGTCCAGCACACCACCATAGCAAGGAAGGCGGAGCTCTGGCAGCGGATCGTGGACAGAGTCAACGCGGTGGGACAGCATCCCAGAAATCGAGAGGACATCCGCAAACGATGGAACGACCTACGGGGGAAGGTGCGCTCGATGGTCTCGCGACACAACATCGCAGTGCAGAAGACTGGCGGGGGACCCCCACCCACTCCACCCGAATTCACAACATGGGAGCAGGAGGTACTCAACATCCTGCATCCCGATGGCCTCACTGGAGTACACGGAGGAATGGACTCTGGTAAGTACAAGGCCAACCACTTCACCCCCCCCCAGCATGCTAACCCCCACCCTCACCCCCAACCCCCCAGCACACATCCTCCCTGAGAATGTCTCCCCAGCACAACCCACCCAACACCAACCCCTGCATGCCACCCCCAAACTATGGACACCCATCACCTAAGCATGACCACTGCACGTACCTATCACCCCCCCCCACAAAACACCCTCACAACACCTCCCCCAAGGGAATGCCAGCACTGGGGGACAAGGGCACCCATAAAACGCAAGCTAATGCACACACAGAAACAATAACCATACCCTCTTACCCCATGCAGGACCCGAACGACAACACACCGGTCAGGAGGGACCAGAAATGTCCATGCCACCCCCGGAACAGGCCCCTAGTGATGACAGCAGCTCTGTCGACCTGGAACCTGACGACCAGCCCGGACCATCGGGGACCTCTGGGCAGTCGGTTCCCCTCACCCAGACACAGGCCACTGCAGACCCAACCCCCTCTGGGAACAACAGCACAGCTCCCACCCAGCGGGCCCATGCCTCTGTCTCTAGGACAGGTCAAGCAGCGGTGTGTCTACCACTACAGGGCCCCCAGGGTAACCCACCAACCCAACAACAACAGGGACCTGGGGGCAGTGGGAGTGGGCACACCGTCCAGGGGACAGAGGCCCAGGGAAACAGGGCAACTCGGAGGGCTGCTGTGCGACAGGGGGGGGAGGAGAGGCCCAGGGAACCCACTCTCCAAGAGGCCCTCACCACCATCATGGCAGCCTACCACCACTCACAAGAGACGATGGCGACGGTACTGGCCAGGTTCCAGGAGATCCAGGCACAGCAGGAGCAACGCTACATGGGGTTCAGCGACCAACTCACCAACATCTCAACCGCTATGGGGAGCATAGTCCAGGCCCTGAACCGTATAGAGGATACGTTTCGGGACCATGTGGCATCACACAGGGCCCCTGTCACTAGCCAGGAACAGGAACAGCCTACCACCTCCGCCGGCGCTAGTGGACAGGAGGCCCCACCACAACGACAGCCCACCAGAACCCCACCTCCTGCTGAACAACAACCGCCCCGCAAAAGGAGCCTGAGATAAAAAAAAACGACAGAGTAGGATGTCAAGTCCCCCGCCAGCATCACATACCCCCTGAAGTCCTCCCACTGTTCCACATTGCCACCCTGTCCAACCTTGAACTACCCCTGCTCCATCCTGCCACAGGCATATGGACAATGCACCTGTGAGACTGAGAACTGGACTCCGCCATGGACATTACTCCACCCCCACCCATCACTGTTTCACCATCATGTACCAATATCTATGCACTAATAATAAATCACACATTGCACTGAAATCAATCAGGACTCAGCCTGTCTTATTTACAAATGTATGACACATTACATATCAATTACGTATAATTAACATTGTGAATTACACATACCGAGGTAACTTAGCATTAGTCCATGGGCCAACCAAGCCGAGGTCACGCAGTGGCTCATACAGCACAGAAAAGGGAAGGGAAAATCAAACATCATGTTTATAGGTCTGGGGGGAAACCGACAAAGTTGAGATGCAGGAGGCTTTCAGGAAATGTAAAATGGCATGGGTGATTATTACCTGTGTGCTACTGGAAATACTGTTCTATTACTCTGTCCCTGTTGTCTGTGTCGTCCTCTGAGTCTTCCTCCTCTTCACTCTCCGCAGGCTCCACAGCTGCTTCAACACCACCATCTGCACCATCCTCCTGCAGGAAAGGAACCTGACGTCGCAATGCCAGATTGTGAAGCATACAGCAGGCCACGATGATGTGGCACACCTTCTTTGGTGAGTACATCAGGGATCCCCCAGTCATATGCAGGCACCTAAACCTGGCCTTCAGGAGGCCAAAGGTCCTTTCGATGATCCTCCTAGTTCGCCCATGGGCCTCATTGTACCGTTCCTCTGCCCTGGTCCGGGGATTCCTTACTGGGGTCAGTAGCCAAGGCAGGTTGGGGTAACCAGAGTCACCTATTAGCCACACACGTTGTCTCTGTAGCTGATCCATCACATAGGGGATGCTGCTATTTCGCATCACATACGCGTCATGCACTGACCCTGGGAACTTGGCATTTACATGGGAGATGTACTGGTCAGCCAAACAGACCACCTGGACATTCATCGAATGATAACTTTTTCTGTTTCGGTACACCTGCTCATCGTCTTTTGGGGGTACCAAAGCCACATGGGTCCCATCAATGGCACCAATGATGTTGGGGATATGTCCAAGGGCATAGAAATCACCCTTCACTGTAGGCAAGTCACCCTCCTCTGGGAAAATGATGTAGCTCCGCATGAGTTTCATCAGGGCAGACAACACTCTGCTCAAAATCTTAGAAAACATAGGCTGAGACATTCCAGATGACATGGCCACTGTGGTCTGGAATGACCCACTTGCCAAAAAATGGAGGACTGACAAAACCTGCACCAGAGGGGGAATCCCTGTGGGTTGGCGGATGGGGGACATCAGGGCTGGCTCCAGCTGGGCACACAGTTCATGGATAGTGGCACGGTCAAGTCTGTATCGAAGTATTATATGGCGTTCTTCCATTGTCGACAGGTCCACCAGCGGTCGGTACACGCGAGGATTCCTCCTTCTCATCGCAAGTCCCAGCGGACGGTGCCTAGGAAGGACAACATGGAGCACAGAGTCAGCCAAACCACAGGTACGTACAGACAGCTTGCACAGTTAAAGAATGGCAATGGGTAGAAAGGCGTGTATGTGTGGCAATGCAAGGCCTAGGCCTGTGTGTCGCAGTCAAAATTAAGCCATGTAGGCCCTTGAAATGGCGGCGGCCTGACCTGTGAAGTGGGACAATGGGATGTGAGGTCAATGCGCTGGCGGGGCACACCGTGGCGGTAGGCGGTCGAAGACCGCGGCGCAAAGCCGCATTGGTTAACATTGAAGCCTATGGGTTTCAGGAGCCAATGACGAAGTGCGCCGGCGGTCGCGGTACGCACCGCCGCGGTACGCACGGCCGCGGGCGTGACCGCCATTTTCTATCTGCTTAATCACTCGAGACCTGATCATCCACAGGAGAGGACCTATACTGCAAGTGCTGCTGTGACCTCGGTCTGGAAGATACAATGGCTGCTGCGACTGGGGAAAGGGCCCCTGCCTTCACGTCTGAAGAGTTGGAGAAGCTCGTGGATGGGGTCCTCCCCCAGTATGCGCTACTCTACGATCCTCCAGACCAACAAGTGAGTACACCGGGTGCACATGGAATGGGCTATGCCTGTGTGGATTGGGGTGGATGTAAGTTGGTGGGGTGGGGGGCGAATGAGGAGTGCAATGCCCGACAGATGAGAGCATGTGCCATATGGCAAAGTTGGTGGGGGGGGCCAATTACATCTAACATGCAGGTCATTGATGATTTCCTCCTTTCCACCCTGTACATGTCAAATAGGTCAGCGCCCATCAGAAGATCGAGATTTGGCGTGCCATCGCCAAGGAAGTCCGGAACTTGGGGGTCCACAACAGACGGGGCACCCACTGCCGCAAGAGGTGGGAGGACATCCGCCGCGGAACAAGGAAGACCGCAGAAACACTGCTGGGGATGGCCTCCCAACCTAGGAGGGGTGCCAGTCGCACCATGACCCCCCTGATGTCCCGGATCCTGGCGGTGGCCTACCCAGAATTGGATGGGCGCTTTAAGACATCACAGCAGACACAAGGGGGTGAGTATCAGCACATTCTCCTATCTTTCTGCGCAGTGGAGGCGTCTGGGTGGGGGAGGAGGGCTGTGGGTGACATTAGGCCAGGGCGCTTTCTGTAGTGTAGTCCTCTCCCTTAGGCATGGCCCTGTGCCCCCGGCCCCCACCTCGGTAGGGTGACAAGTACAGCCATTGAAGGTCCAGCATCTCCCATGTGCGCGTTTGACGTCTCTTGGCCTGTTGTCCTAGTCAGTAGTACTGAGTAGTGTACCCCGAATGCGCGGCTTAGTGCATTAGGCTCCTGTGTCTGTCCTCTCCGCCAACGGTGTTGACATTGCATGCACTCAACCTGGTCTTCTTTTTTCTCCCCCCACCCTTTCTCTTCATCTTCTTGTGCATGTGTGCATTAGCATCATCAGGCGGAGGAGATTTGGCATCGGAGCACGAGGGAGCTGGAGGACACAAGGCCCCGGTGGGCCCAGGAACAGACACCGAGGGCACCAGTGATCCGGAGGGCGAGGGGAGCACCACGACGGGGACCGCTGGTGAGAGCAGCGAAAGCGACACGTCCTCGGATGGGAGCTCCCTAGCGGTGGCGGCAACATCCGTGCCCCCCGCCTCTACAGGTACAGCCGCCACCCAGCGCACCAGCCCCGCCCTCCCAGCAGCCCCTCAGTCTTCGCTCCGTGTCCGTTCGCCCAGGAAGGCGCGCGTCTCCTTCGCCCCAGGCACCTCAGCCCCTGCCCCTGTTGCCCCTGCTGCCCTCAGTGCGGAGCTCATTGACCTGGTAAGGACGCTCATTGTTGGGCAGACGACCCTTTTGAATGCCATCCAGTGTGTGCAAAGGGAGGTGCAACAGAGCAATGCGTACCTGGAGGGCATTCATTCGGGTCAGGCTGCCCATCAACGAGCGTTCACTGCTCTGGCCTCAGCACTGACGGCAGCCATTGTCCCTGTTTCCAGCCTCCCTCTTCTCACTGCCTCCAGCCTTTCTCTGTCTCCTGTTCCTCAGCCTATCCCATCCACACCATCAGACCAGCCTGCACACACCTCAACACCCAAGAGCAGCTCATCCAAACACAAGCACCACAGATCCCACAAACACTCACCCAAGCAACACCCAGATGCAGACATGCCAACAGCCACTGCCACCCCTGTGTCCCCCTCCTCCTCGTCTCCCTCCTCCCTCCCTGTGACGTCTACACTCACACCTGCATGCACCCCAACATCAGCCAGTGCTTCCATCACCACCTCACCCTCCAGTACAGTCCACACTCGTGCATTCACCACCCCCACTGCCATTTACACGTCCCCTGTGTCCTCTCCCACTGTGTCTGTCACCCCCTCTTCCAAGACACACAAACGCAGGCAGCCACCCACCCAACAGCCATCCACCTCACGACAGCCTACAGCACCAGCACCTTCACCCAATGACAGCACACCTGACTCTCCTACAACCACCTCCTCTACCTCCACTTCCATCTCCACTTCTCCTACCCTTTACCTTGGCCCTAAAAAACTTTTCATGGCTAACCTTGACCTCTTTCCCCCCGATGAGCTCCCCCATCCATCTTCAAAGAGTCCCAAGAGCACCGCAGCCACCACCAGCCCAGCTTCGGGTGTCACTGTTGTGCATGGGT
This sequence comes from Pleurodeles waltl, assembly GCF_031143425.1. Lineage (NCBI taxonomy): Eukaryota > Metazoa > Chordata > Amphibia > Caudata > Salamandridae > Pleurodeles > Pleurodeles waltl. The sequence continues at coordinate 138,733,479 of NC_090437.1, forward strand.
TCTGGAGCCCACCCTTTGCCAGCAGTGACACATCGATCAGCAGCAAGGACACGTCCAGCCCCCCCCCCCCCCCCGGCAAGAGGACCCGCAAAAACAAGGGCCGCCGTGCGAGGACCGACAGGGCTGCCCCCAAGGAGCAATGTGCGTCCACTTCACCACCCACACCATCTAGGGGAGGCAAGGGCCCGAGAGCCCCATCAAAGGAGCGGAAGGGCAGCAGGAGCGCGGAGAAGGTGGACCTCACATGCCACATCCCAGCTGGGAAGGAGGACACTAAGGAGGCTAGGAGTCCGTCCCCGAAGGGTCCAGAAACGTCACGGTCCGAGGGCGACTGAGCAGGGAGTCCAGGCCAGGTCTGGCTCCCTTGACCTGCTGGATGAGCACCGCTGAACAGGGCCCGCCGTGGAGAAGAGCACCGCTGAACAGGGCCTGCCGTGGAGAAGAGCACAGCTGAACAGGGCCCGCCGTGGAGAAAGGCACCGCTGAACAGGGCCCCGCCGTGGAGAAGAGCACCGCTGAACAGGGCCCGCCGTGGAGAAGAGCACCGCTGAACAGGGCCCGCCGTGGAGAAGAGCACCGCTGAACAGGGCCCGCCGTGGAGAAGAGCACCGCTGAACAGGGCCCCGCCGTGGAGAAGCGCACCGCTGAACAGGGCCCGCGGTGCAGAAGAGCACCGCTGAACAGGGCCCGCCGTGCAGAAGAGCACCGCTGAACAGGGCCCGCCGTGAAGATAGGCACCGCTGAACAGGGCCCGCCGTGAAGATAGGCACCGCTGAACAGGGCCCGCGGTGCAGAAGAGCACCGCTGAACAGGGCCTGCCGTGAAGATAGGCACCGCTGAACAGGGCCCGCCGTGCAGAAGAGCACCGTTGAACAGGGCCCCGCCGTCTCAAGCACCGCTCCGCTGGGCCCTTCTTCTCAAGCACCGCTCCGCTGGGCCCTTCATCTCAAGCACCGCTCCGCTGGGCACCGCTGTCTCTCCACCTCTCCGCTGGCCCCTTCTTCTCAAGCACCGCTCCGCTGGGCCCTTCTTCTCAAGCACCGCCCTGCTGGGCCCTTCCTCTCAAGCACCGCTCCGCTGGGCACCGCTGTCTCTCCACCTCTCCGCTGGGCCCTTCTTCTCAAGCACCGCTCCGCTGGGCCCTTCTTCTCAAGCACCGCTCCGCTGGGCCCTTCTTCTCAAGCACCGCTCCGCTGGGCACCGCTGTCTCTCCACCTCTCCGCTGGGCCCTTCCTCTCAAGCACCGCTACGCTGGGCCCTTCTTCTCAAGCACCGCTCCGCTGGGCCCTTCATCTCAAGCACCGCTCCGCTGGGCACCGCTGTCTCTCCACCTCTCCGCTGGGCCCTTCTTCTCAAGCACCGCTCCGCTGGGCCCTTCTTCTCAAGCACCGCTCCGCTGGGCCCTTCCTCTCAAGCACCGCTCCGCTGGGCCCTTCATCTCAAGCACCGCTCCGCTGGGCACCGCTGTCTCTCCACCTCTCCGCTGGGCCCTTCTTCTCAAGCACCGCTCCGCTGGGCCCTTCTTCTCAAGCACAGCTCCGCTGGGCCCTTCTTCTCAAGCACCGCTCCGCTGGGCACCGCTGTCTCTCCACCTCTCCGCTGGGCCCTTCCTCTCAAGCACCGCTCCGCTGGGCCCTTCTTCTCAAGCACCGCTCCGCTGGGCCCTTCTTCTCAAGCACCGCTCCGCTGGGCACCGCCGTCTCAATCACTGTTTATGGTTCACTGTGCCCACCATGCCTCCTCCTTGACCAGTGGAGACTGTCATCCACCTGATGGACTGTGGCTTTGCACTCCCCAGGATGGTCCAGTGGGCAGCCCACCCACTGTAGAGACATTGGGAGACTGTGGCTTTGCACTCCCCAGGATGGTACAGTGGGCAGCCCACCCACTGTAGATACATTGAGAGACTGTGGCTTTGCACTCCCCAGGATGGTCCAGTGGGCAGCCCACCCACTGTAGAGACATTGAGAGACTGTGGCTTTGCACTCCCCAGGATGGTACAGTGGGCAGCCCACCCACTGTAGAGACATTGAGAGACTGTGGCTTTGCACTCCCCAGGATGGTCCAGTGGGCAGCCCACCCACTGTAGAGACATTGAGAGACTGTGGCTTTGCACTCCCCAGGATGGTACAGTGGGCAGCCCACCCACTGTAGAGACATTGAGAGACTGTGGCTTTGCACTCCCCAGGATGGTCCAGTGGGCAGCCCACCCACTGTAGAGACATTGAGAGACTGTGGCTTTGCACTCCCCAGGATGGTACAGTGGGCATGGTGGCTCCTCGTGGATCTGGCGTCGTGGACTCATGTGGCTGTGGTGCCCCCCCTTCCCTTCCCCCTGAGGTGCCTGTAGTTTTTACATCTGATGCCCCTGCAGTGTTCTCTCCAAAGGACTCAGGTCTCCTGTGTGGGCTTTGCCCTTGTTTCTCAAAACTTTGGCCCACGGACATGATGAATTCGTAGGATGTGCAGGACTTGTTACTTCAGTTATACACTGATGTGTATGTCATTTGTTTTCTTGTGAATATCTTTCATGGTTGTACGATATTTTTCAGGACCTTTTTGGTACATAAATATTTATTCCAAATTTGATTATGTCCTAGCATTTTTCTGGGGTGTTTGGGTGGTGTCACTGTGACTTGTTGCTCTGCATTGGTGTGTACATAGTTGGGGGGGGGGGGTCGCATATGTGTGTGCCCGTAACCTTTCTTCCTCCCCCCTCCCGTGTGTCGTAGGTGCAGTACTCACCGTTGTCGTCTGCGCCGGACTTCGTACTCGTGGTAGATGAGAAGGTAGACGAGAGCAGGTAGGATGTTTAATTCGGGTTCCATGCTGTCCTCCTTCCTCCTGGAGTGCGTAGTGGTGAGCGTTTTCCCATTCGTAGTCTGTTTCTGCCGTGTTTTTATCGGCGGTGCTCCCGCCCCGGAAAAGGTGGCGGATTGGTGAGTTGTGATAGGGTGGGCGGTACATTGTCTGCCGCCAGGCTGTTGGCGGTGACCGCCGCGCTGTTTGTTTGTACCGCCGTGGCGGGCGGAGTGTTAAAGTGGCTGTCTGTGTTGGCGGTTCCCGCCAGGGTCAGAATTCCATATTTTTTACCGCCGGCCTGTTGGCGGGTTGGCCGCCGCTTTAACACCGACCGCCAGGGTTAGAATCACCCCCTTAATATGCACAAAGAATGCAACATCTTGAATTTGGCACTTTTGTAGAAAGTTCATAGGTCCTGGATAATTGTGTGCACTTCAGGAAACACTACACATCAAGGTTTTAATTGCCATGAAATTATCGCGCACACTGTAAGTGATCTGAACACCTAGGTTTAAAATGCGGGTGACACTGGCGGGTGACACTGGCACAAGCCACCACAGAGCCTCCCCCCTCAAGAAACACCAGCACAGCACCCACCCAGCGGGCCCATCCCTCTGTCCCCAAGACATGTCAACCAGCAGTGTGTCCACCACTACAGGGAACCCAGGCTAAGCCACCACCCCAATAAAATCAGGGACCTGGGGGCAGTGGCAGTGGGCACACAGTTCAGGGGATAGAGGAACAGTAAAACAGGGGAACTGAGAGGACTGCTGTGCCAAAGGGGAAAACAGGCCCAGGGAACCCACTCTCCACGAGGCCCTCTTCAACATCATGGGAGCGTACCATCATTCCCAGGAGACGATGGCAATGGTACAGGCCAACTTTCACTTTCAGGAGACCCAGCGGCTGCAGGAGGAACACTATCTGGGGAACAGGAAGGAACTCAAGTCCATCAACACCACCCTGGTCACCATTGTACGGGTGCTGCAGGACCTTGTCAACACCAAGAGGGACACTGTGGCACAACGAGAGGCCCCTGACAATAGCCTGGATGAGGAACAGCCCACCACCTCCGCCGGCACTAGTGGACAGGAGGCACCGCCACAGGACCACAACAACAGCACCCCACCCCCTGAAAATCGAGAGCCACCCCGCAAACGGTCCCTGAGATCCAGGAACAAGACAGACAACATTGCCAAGACCCCTGCCAGGAAATGAGACCCCCCTGAATGTCATCCTTCTGTCCCACTTTGTCACCCTGTCCATCCTTCAACTGCCCTTGCTCCACCTCCTCCTATGCCCCTTTGGACAATGCACCTGTGAAACAAATAGACTGGACTCTGCCACATCTGTTAAATGGAAAGGCAAAGTGACAAGTCAAGGTCCATACACTGGGTGAAAATGACAGACTAATGATAGGTCAAACAATAGTATGAGATGTGGGAGGCAGTGATATCTTCTTACCTGTGTCTCACTGGAAGTATTGCTGGATAACATTGTTTCTGTTGTCGATATCCTCTTCTTCTGCCTCCTCTTTTTCACTGTCCATAGGCTCCACAGCTGCCACAAGACCTCCAGCTGGACCATCCTCCTGCAGAAAAGGCACCTGTTGTCGCAAAGGCAGGTTGTGCAGCATACAGCAGGCCACGATGATCGGGCACACCTTCTTTGGTGAGTAGTAGAGAGAACCACCTGTCATATGGAGGCACCTGAACCTGACCTTCAGGAGGCCAAAGGTTCTTTCTATAATCCTCCTAGTTCGCCCATGTGCCTCATTGTAGCGTTCCTGTGCCCTTGTCCTGGGATTTCTCACTGGGGTCAGTAGCCATGACAGGTTTGGGTAACCAGAGTCACCTGAAAATATTGAGGGACAACAGTTAGACACACACTAACCCGTAGGGACAACCCCAGACCCAGACAACTATTCACAGGGTATAGGGTCCTTGTCCTCACCAATTAGCCACACACGGTGTCTCTGGAGTTGCCCCATCACATAAGGGATGCTGCTATTCCTCAGAATGTAAGCGTCATGCACTGAGCCAGGAAACTTGGCATTCACATGGGGGATGTACTGGTCGGCCAAACACACCATCTGCACATTCATCGAATGGTAGCTCTTCTGGTTTCTGTACACCTGTTCACTCCTGCGGGTGGAACCAAGGCCACATGTGTCCCATCAATGGCACCTATGATGTTGGGGATATGTCCCAGGGCATAGAAGTCACCTTTCACTGTAGGCAAATCCTCCACCTGAGGGAAAACTATGTGGCTGCGCATGTGTTTCAGCAGGCAGACAACATTCTGGACAACACTTTAGAGAACATTGGCTGGGACATCCCTGATGCAATGGCCACTGTTGTTTGAAAAGACCCACTTGCCAGGAAATGGAGTACTGACAGGACCTGCACTAGAGGGAGGATCCCTGTGGGATGGCGGATAGCTGACATCAGGTCTGGCTCCAACTGGGCACACAGTTCATGTATTGTAGCACAATCAAGTCTGTAGGTGACTATTACGTGTCTCTCTTCCATTGTCAACAGGTCCACCAGCGGTCTGTACACCGGAGGATGCCGCCATCTCATCACCTGCCCCAGCTGACGTGCCCTATGGATGAGAACAGCGAGCAGAGAGTCAGCCAACACTGAGGTATTACAAAATGTAATTTGCACACATTTATTAATCCACAATGTGCCTGTTACTGTGTGTATGCAAGGCCTAGATAGGTGTGACGCGGTTATTATTAATGCCATGTGGCACCCTGAAATGGCAGCTGCCTGACCTGTAAGGTGGAACAAGGGGATATGAGGTAACTGCGCTGGCGTTCAACACCGTCGTGGTAGGTGGTCGAAGACCGCTGCGCAATCCTGCATTGGTTAACATTGGACTCTATGGGTCCCAGGAGCCAATGACGATGTACGCCGGCGGTGACGGTACGCACTGCCGTGGACGTGACTGCCATTTTCTGTCTGTTCACTCACTTGATACCTGACCTTCGACAGGAGAGGACCTACACTGCCAGTGCTGCTGTGACCTGGGTCTGGAAGCGACGATGGCTCATGTGTCTGGGGGAAGGGCCCCTGCCTTCACTTCAGAGGAGTTGGAGAAGATAGTCGATGGGGTCCTCCCCCAGTGCACGCTACTCTACGGTCCTCCAGACAAACAGGTGAGTACACTGTGAGCATGCTGCATGGGCAATGCCTGTTTGGAGTGGTGTGGATGGAAGATACACAGGGTGTGGGCTACTGTGGCCTGCATGAGCGGACGGTGAGTATATGTGCGTCAGGGCAAGGGTGGGAACGTGGGCCAATGAGTATGACGGTCTGGACGGGTAAAGTTTATCCTTTTCCCCTGTACTGTTCCTCTAGGTCAGCACCCACCAGAAGAAGGATATTTGGCGTGCCATTGCCAAGGACGTCTGGACCCTGGGGGTCCACCACAGACGGAGCACCCACTGCCGGAAAAGATGGGAGGACATTCGCCGCTGGAGCAAGAAGACGGCGGAGGCCCAGCTGGGGATGGCCTCCCAACGTGGGAGGGGTGCCTGTCGTACCATGACTCCCCTGATGCTCCGGATCCGAGCAGCGGCATATCCGGAGTTGGATGGGCACTTGAGGGCATCACAGCAGCCACAAGGAAGTGAGTACAATCACAATCATCTGACTCCATGCGTGCATTACGAGGTGTCTGGGTAGTGGAGGTGGCCAGTGGGTTCCCCTAGGCCATGGCGAGCTTGGTAGGCAAGGTCCCTTGTGAGGCAGGCTCAGTGGCACCCCAACCCCACTAGTGGTTAGTGCCATCTACACCTAGTCAGGATCTTGTGACTTCCATGTGTGCATCAAGCGGGCATGGGCCTTGTACCCCATGGCCCTGTGAATAATCTAGGAACTATAAGTGCATGGTGTAGTGCACAGGCCTGCTGTGTCTGTGTCCGCCAACGGTAGTGGTGTTGCATGCACTGAACATGTCTTTCTTCTGTCTCCCCTCCCCTTTTTGTGGTCTCCCTGTTTTTGTGTGCAATAGCATCATCAGGCGGAGGAGCAGTGGCACCGGAGCAGGAGGGAGCTGCATCCCACTTGGTCCAGGAGGGCAAAACAACGGAGTCTGAAGCCACCAGTGAGACAGAGGGCAAGGGAAGCTTCACGGCAGGGACAGGAGGTGACAGCAGTGACAGCGACTCCTCCTCTGATGGGAGCTCCCTTGCGGTGGCGGGCCCCTCTGTGCCCCTGCATCAACAGGTACAGCCGACACCCCCCCTACCAGCACCACCCTTCCAGCAGCCCCTCAGCGTGTGTCCCGTGCCCGCTTACCCAGGAGGGTGGGCATCTTCTTCACCCCAGGCACCTCAGGCCCTGCCCCAGTCAGCCCTGCTGCCCTCATTGAGGAGGCTATTGACCTACTGAGATCCCTCACTGTTGGGCAGTCTACCATTCTGAATGCCACCCAGGGTGTTGAGAAGCATTTGCAACAAACAAATGCATACCTGGAGGGCATTCATTCTGGCCAGGCAGCCCAACAGAGAGCATTTCAGGCTCTGGACTCAGCACTGATGGCAGCCATTGTCCCTGTGTCCAGCCTCCCCCTCTAACTTCCCCCCACCCAGACCCAATCCCCTGTCCTTCAGCCTATCCCAAGCACACCATCAGACCAGCATGCACACACCTCAACACACAAGGGTGGCTCAGGCAAACATAAGCACCACACATTTCCACAGGCACTCACACAAGCACCATACCCATGCACACATACCAACTTCCACTCCTCCACGTTTCCCTCCTCCCTCCCAGTCTCGTCTCCACTCACACCTGCATGCACTACATCTTCAGCAACTACCTCCATCACCAGCACGTCCATCACCACACACCCTAACGTGCACTCACCACCCCCACTACCATTCCCATATCCCCTGTATCCTCTCCCAGTGTGTCAATGAGCCCTCCTCCCAAAGTACACAAACGCAGGCACACACTCACCCAACAGCCATCCACCTCACAACAGCCTCCAGCCCATGCACCTTCACCCAAATTCAGCAGACGTACACCTCCTACAACCACTACCTCCTCCTCCACTCCCAAACCCCCTCCATCTTCCCGTCCCAGTGTGCCTAAAAAACTTTTCCTGGCTAATATTGACCTTTTCCCTACACCTCCCCCCCCCACGTCCGTCCCCTCGGGCCAGGCTTTCCAGGTACCAACCCAGCACCTCAGCCACCACATCCCCAGGCACAGTGGTGCCAGCAACTGCGGGCATGTGGGGAAGGGCCAGAAACTAAAGGGCAGGTCAGGAGTGGGCATGGTGGCACCGACTGAGGGACCAGTGTCACACCTTCTGTCCACGTTGACGCCAACCTGTACGGCGGAGAAGACC